>NC_025697.1:13173817-13215316 GCF_000633955.1 Camelina sativa | reverse complement strand
TTTTTTTTTTTTGTTTCCTTTAAGTCAAAGTTTATTATACGTTTGCCTTATTGGGGTCACGACAAAGTTAAAACGGCTGCGTTTTTAGAGTAACAAATTTGTTTTTTTTTCTTCAATCGGATAGAACCAAAACTGAACCGGTCCATTTTACTGATTTACCCCTTGTATAAAAGAGACCCAATGAATCGGAAAAACCAAAGCTCATTTGATTTCTTATGAAATAGTAGTTGATTTAACTGAAGATAGAGGATTGCGCTACGTGGCCGAACAAATGCTATTTAATTAGTCAAAACTAGTTGATACACCGATCGAGAGACACTAAAAATATAGTTGACCAAGTTTATATTATAAGCCAAAAATTCTCAACCTGTCGGAAAATTAAAAGTATGCATGACCGAGTTTTTGTTCCAATATTTTACTTAAATCTTTTCGTATCAATACAATAAAACTACAATGTTTCTTACCATACCATGACATCTTAGCCTCAACTTTTAAGTATGTATTGACACCTCAATAAAAATTTCTATCCTATCAAATTATAACAATTAATACAGATTAACTTTTTTTTAATCTTAGGTGAACAAATAATAATCTTCTTCATTGTTAAAGTTGATCGTTCTTTTTTTTTCCGTGAATTTGTCAATAGATTTGAGTACTTAACCTCAGAACAAAATCATGGAACATCTCGATTNGAATATAGTTTTCTTCCTCAGTTACGAACTTGGTGACTCTTGTTGCAGATAAGCCCTGATGGTATAACAAGTAGAGACGAGAAAGTCTTCAGATTTGCAAGGGAAAAAAANAGAGCGTAATATTCATCTTTCTGATGGGAATCAATTCGGCTCGTGAGGATCTACGAGTCTACCTAGAATAATGTTGCGGAGGTGGCGGAGGAAGAAGCTACGGAGGTTGTGAGTACATTACAACAAGCTTCATAGCATCCATTGGATCGAGTTGATTTGTCTAGTCGGAAACTGAAACTCAAGCATGTGAAAAGTTTCAAGGTATCCTTGTCNTCGGCTATGTGTTATTTCTTCCTGTTTGTGTTCAAATGGAATGTGAATTGATAGAGGATTGTTTCTACTTTGGACTTTGAGTTGTGTATTAATAGGATGGAAATGAATATATAGCAAGTTTGGTGTTGTGGAAACTTGAATAACTAATTTTGTTAAAANTGCATGAGGTCTGTTCTAAATCCAGAAAATTTTAATATCCAAGAAAATATGTTAGTGTTATGATATGTTATGTGTCAAAGATGGAAACTTTTGCTATGGATTTGAATCTTTAGGGTAAATTAATTGGTTTTTAGATATGTTCTTTGTCAAGCAAATATGTTAGTGTGTATTTTCTTTGTTCAAAGATTTATACTTTACTTGGTTTTGAGACTTTAATAGGTAATGTATTTGCCTAACTGGATCGATTATTGTGGTGATGTCTATATTGAGATTGATTTTAAAGTGTGTGTTGCTTTGTCTTGATCAAAGGCTATGTTTGATTGCACAGCTCTTGCAATATTAAAGAGAGATCATTGGTCACGGACAATAGCAAGATCAAAGAGCCTTGTGAAGCAGATGTTGGAACCTGATCCCACTAAGTGTTCGACTCCTCAGCAAGTTTTTGGTAATGAAATGATTTTTAACTCATTTTTTCCTTATTCAGCTTGTTTTTTCTTCTGTTGGGTTTGAAGTTGTGAAACAGAATGATAAGCTCCAAATGTTCTTTTACCTAGAAGAATCTTGTTAAGTTGTTTGGATCCAATTGGTTATGTCATCAGAGTGTTTTGCATTTTGAAAATTTCTTGTTTGGTATCCGTTAAGCTTCAATTGTATCATAGTATGAAGATTCGAACTATCAAGTTTTATGGCATTTTGTTTGACTATCAATTTTGATGAATTCCATTGTTGTTTTTGTTTTACATATATGAATGTACAATGAAATGTTGCAGATCTTTCGTTATACATACGGAAACCGGTCATGTTATTGAATGAGTATGTTTAAGCCAACACTCACTCTCTCTTCAAATCATTTTATCCTTTTGCAGGAAGAGCAACGGGTTCTAGAAGCCAAAATAAGGATATGGCAGAAGGAAATGCAGGATGATTAAGAGAAAATGCAGAAACGTCTAGAATCATGTTCCTCTAGCACAAGAGTAATGACTAGCGAAATGGAATATGGTTCAACTTCAGGTCGATTTATTTGCCTTGCAAGAACGTATCAGAAACAAATGGCGTCACAAAGGCAGTTTTGACAGACTTCATTTTTAAATTAGAGAAAGAAGAGATGTTGGTACTAAGATAGCAATCATTATTGTACTTCGCTTCACTACTATATCTGTAATTTATTTTTTGTTGCCTTTTTTTGTATAACTTGCTGCGTGCAATTGTACCTCAAAACCTGTTAAGTTTACTGATAACCTTCCTCTATTTAACAGATCCATTGCTAGCATATGCCTTTTCAGATGCAACCAATTGTTTGTGTGGGGTAAATACGATCTTCAAGGTCACCCTTTGATGGTAGTGAGAACTCAACTTCTGCTTGATTTTTGATATTTTTATTTCAGGGAAAGGTGAAATACTAACATGCTCGCAAAGCTAAACTCAGAATTTTTCTATGGAGTGTTAGGAGGTTTGAGTCAATTTGGAATTATAATGAGAGCCAGAATTGTTTTGGACCATGCACCTAAAAGGATATGTATCATCTCATCTGATACCAATTTTTTCTACTCATTGAATATATCTATTTATTTAGTCGACATTCATGGCCTGATTTTTATTAGTAGTTTACCTTTCAATTTCTATTGTTGTGTTTGCGTGAAATTACATATATCAGTATTACCGTATTACTATATAAGAACAAGATACTGATGAGATTAATCTTAGAGTTGTTCCCTTTCGGTTGTACTTCTTATGCTTAGCTTTGCCATCCAAAATCCTTAGTTGAGTTTCTTCCTAATTATGCTCATGTAATGATGCGTTCATAAATGAAAGTAAGCAACCATAACAAATGAATACAACCCCCATCAATCAGAATTTTGGAAGGCATTTAGGACCGATAAGACCACTGATTTTTTCCTTTTCCTTCCCAAGTCTGTGTGATGTTTGGATTTGACAAAGAAGAAAAGGCATTAATCAAGAATGTGAATTATTCGACAATTTCTAATACAAAGACACATGTATTCCCCAAACCAAAGAAAAACACAAAAATAATAATTTACCTAAATAAATTTCTACAATACTAACCAAAATTAAACAAAAATAAAATTCAGGTGAAGATTACAAAGAAACAAAAGAACATTAAGTCAGAAAAAATAACATCTCAGCTATTCCAAACAACTAATTTTCCATTTAAAATCTCATTTCTTGACCTTAATGTTATATAAAAAAATCCTTCTTTTAAATACAAATATGTATTTTACAATACATACACAATGCGATTTAGCTGTTCTACCAATAATAAAAAGCATAATCAATAGAAACCATCAAAGTTGATTTCATTTACATAAACCAAACATCTAGCAATAATAATGGTCCACCAATGCATCCTAATATAAGAAAAAACAAAATTCATAAAAAGTCTAAGATTTCACAAAAATAATTTTTTTAAAATCACCAAAAATTAATAACAAAAACTTAAAAACAAAAATATTACAAATGAACATTGTTAAAAATCAATGTTAACAATGAATTTTAATTTGTTGAACAAAAAGGTAAAAACATTGATTTTTAATTACAAACAACATAACAAAAATTAACCACAAAATAATTAAAAACAACAAAACAATAAACAATCTCGCGGCGTAACGCGGGTACTATCCTAGTTTCATCCTTAAAACATGGTGAAGTTGGATTCTAAAAGTTTGGAAAAGTATAAAGTCACTATGTCATATGATGAAAACCAGATCAGAGTCAAAGCTTTCATTTATGGATGTTTTAGATTCACTGACATATTCAGAGAGCTAGGAAGGATACAAAAGAGAATGATGATAATCGATAAGTTAGGACAAATATTTTCACTAAAGGGTGGGTGTATAGTTCTTAGGTTTAGTTTTTTTTTTTTGTTTTACAAAAACTGAAACCATATTGAAATGAGTTCACCCATATGGTGAATCTATTTCTTCACCTTATTTATTATAAATCAATAAAAAGATGTTAAGTAATACTACTATATATAAACAAAATATTGACTTCAAACCAAAATCAGAATAAAACAAAATAAATTAGAAAAAATATTTATGTTATATTCTATTTAAATAAAAATTAAAAACAAAATAAATAAACATACTGACACAAAAATCATTAAAAAATCTTAATTTATTTGAACTCAAACCGATACATAGTTTCGTTTAATTATAAAATCTAAACCCGAATTAACCTTTGTAAACTTAAACCGATATAGAAACTTGAAACTTGTTTAATATTATAAATTCTAAACTCTAATTCTCTTTTGTAAATCCAAACCGGACATTTTTTTTCCACAAATCAATTATATTGATATCAAAAAGTGTTTACAAAATACATAAACATTTCAATACAATCGTTATACGCAAATAAATGAAATTGATACAATTTCAGTGAAGGAGTGGAAGTGATCCTCCTGTTAATTAGTCTTCTAAGCAACAAATAAAATTTGTTAAATCCCCCTACACACACTTTTTATTGACTATGAGCTTGGTGCTGAAACTCCAAAATGTCATTGACATTATTTTAACTAAAAAATAGATTTAATGTTGTTGGAAATGATTATAGATATTGTCACCTTCTTGAGATCAATATAATTGATAATTTCGGCAAAGATTATCTATGATCGTTTGGAAATATTTATTGTTTTCTCATCCATGATTGTTTCCATAGTGTATGACGTCTCCGCTGTCTCCAAAGACTACTTAAAAGTCCTTCATCTTCTTCTCCACCAAGTATAAGACCAAGAGGATTCTGGACACATTTGTGTTTACACACATGACTGTCTTTCTTTTAGTCACATTGCCGAATTGAAACTCCATAAAGAGGTTGTTGATGATAGAACATAAGTTCTATCTTCTGATCATTAAATCATGTCGTATTCGTCTATTAGTACAAGAGCACATACCAATTTTGTCCATCGATTCCACTGTATATCTCTTCTATGCATTCCTTAACCACCAAAAACAACCAATATAACTCAGATCGTTTCGCCAATACTTCACTATCTCTGTAATGAACTTCAAAATCAGTATCTGATTATGATAAAATTGATGTTTCAAGAACTTCAACAGATAAAAAATAGAGCAGCAAATGAGTATTCCAGGAATCACATATCCAAGATTAACTTCCAATTCCTGAATCGAAAAAATTCATTTGAGGAACACCAATTCAATTAAAATGGAAAAAGAACGTTTCGGTGAAGAAACGATGGATTTTGAGATCACGATTTGCCATATATTATGCTCTAGATCCAGTGCCGGCTCTAAGGTAGTGTTGAGAGTGCACTAGCACCGGGTCCACAGTTTTTAAAGTTTTTTTTTAGGATTTAGGGTCCGAAATATATGATATTAGTGTAAAAAAGGTCCATAAGTTTAGAAATTTGCAAATAAGTCTCTAAATTTTAGGAAATATATATATTTGGGCACAAGGTCCAAAAAAATTTGAGCCGCCCTATCTAGATCTATTCAAAGAGAAGCAAAACAAAAAAAGAAAGGAGAAAAGAGCCGACCAACGCCATAAACCAGCATCGGCTGGTAACGGTGATGGAAAACGGAAGTTTTTAGAATGATCACTTTAGAAGAGAGAACAAAGAAAAAATGGTTCGAAGCTTTAATATTATAAAATCTAAACTCTAATTCTCATTTATCAATCCAAACGGACACATAATCTTGTTTAATTATAAACTCAAATCCAAACCGACATATAATTTCGTTTAATTATAATAATTAAACCATAAATCCTCATTTATAAACCCAAAACAATATATAATTTTGTTTAATTAAAAATTGAAATAATAGGAAAGTATCTTTAGTTAAGTGGTTACAGCACCACCTCTGCGACCAATCACCTGGAATTCGACTCCACTAAATCGCGTTACCCCGCGTAATAGAAATTGACTATGAATCGAGCATTGTTGATTCAATGATGACAAACAAAAAAAATTGAAATCATAATTTTCTTATAAAAATTCAAACTGATATTTAAACCATTTAATAAAAAATTTACAAATTCTGTTTCCTTAATTTGTTTTCTTTTCTAATTTTAATTTTAATTTATTTTTTAATAAAATATTACATAGCATTTTCTCATTGATTTTTAAAAGAGGAGGTGGATAAAAAGAGTTCACCTCTAGGGATGAGCCCAATTATTTTTCTATAAAAATTATAATATGTGGTTTTGTTACAGTTTGATTTTTATGGTTTATCTGTAAAAAAAAAACCATATAAAACCATATATATGCATATGTATTTTGGTTAGATTTGGTTTCAATTTGGTTAAAGGTTATTCCATGTTTTTTCTTCTCTCTTTTTTTTTTGTTTGGTAAGTGTGCTCGATCGCTCGAACTCGTAGTCACAAGCACTGACCCATGTTGAATGCTACCAACGAGCCACTAGCAACAAGCACATGATATTCCTTTGCAATTCTAGTTCACATCTCTCTTTCATTCATATTCCTGTCTCTTTCTTCTCTCCATTACAATCCACAATTTTTGTAGCTTAGACTTATTAACCATTTTGATGTAGAGGTGACTGTAGATGAGTTTTCAATCGATTACAATAGTAATTAGGCAATTCTCATAAACAGAACAAATTTAGGTGACTTATTAACCATTTTGTTTCTAAATTTAGCACCATGTTTTAATATTAATCTTATAAATTAAATCTAAACTATAAATTTTAAACCCTGTCCCTCAGAACTATATCCCAAGAGGAGGTTATTGGTTATATAAGTTTAATGGATTTGTAAATTAAAAAAAAAATCATATGGTATTCAATTATTGATTTTAAAATACTTATTAAAATTATGTGTTATTGGTTATATGATTATAAATACTTATTAAAATCTCATGTTATTCATTTAATGATTTGTTTTGGATTTTTCAAAACCCACAATATGTTTTAAATAGATTTGCATATATTTGAAAGTGAAAAATATAAAATCCAAGGATAAAACATGTCATTTGAAAATCTATGTATTTTGATTTTTGTAATTTACAACTATATATGGAGTTACAAATCATTTATCCAATAACAGCTCCTAAATATAAAATAGAGAACAAAAACTAAAAAAAATCTAAAAATTAATTGAAAATATTATAATTATAATTGTTCATAAAAGTTGTTTTAGTACTATTTAAGGAAATTTCTCAATATATTCATTATATTATAATTCAAATAGCCTAGAAGACTTTACGCTTTTGATACAGCTTTAATTGAAGATGAGTTTTCGATTAATTACAATTAGAATTCAAAGTTCTCAAATAATTCTTATGTAAGATATTTAATTAATTAATAGAAAATATTCTGTAAAACAAATCAGGGTATGAATCTGTAAGTGGAATGCTCTGTCAAACTAGTGCCAGGATAAGAACTTGCCCTTTCAAGCGAAACACAGGCAACAACATAATCGTGTATATATCCTTTAACAAAAAAAAAACATAATCGTGTATAACTGTATCTGCATTATTACAGAACATACAAGTCAACGTATATTATATACATGTATATAATCCTATAATAAATTCATTTCACTGACACTTGGAACTCAAGTTGGTGCCACGTAAACAGTAATATTGTTATTTATGGAAAGTCAGCTTTATAAGTTATCTAATCTTCACCTTCAAGAAAAGGCTTTTTTCAAATATTCAATAAGATCTACGATCCGATTAACATAATAAGTTCTATTTCTTAGTTTGGAATAGTCTGCGACTTTGGTGAGAATCTAATCAGGTTATATGGGTCATTGTTTTTCGTTGCCGTCTTCATCATCGGAGATTCATGAGGAGAATGAGCACGGTGATGGTAATGCAGTGGTGTGTTATGGAGAAGATCAGTTTGGTTCAGATCATGACCTTCCGGTTCATCGTCTTGGTTCGGTTTGCTCTATACAAGGAACTAAAGGACTTAACCAAGATCATGCTGTTCTTAACCTGGTATACCACCTTGATTTTTTTTGTTAGTTTCATGTTTATATATTCTTTCTCTTTCTACAAATCATTAACTAAGTTTTGGGGGTAGATGGTGAACCAATTTTTGTTTTCATAAATTATGTAGGACAGTCAAAAAAACATGTGTTGTTTCTTTGATTCTTTCATCTTTAGTAGAAATATCTTATTTTGAATGAGATACTCGTTTGGGGTTATGGGCTGTCATACCATTGAGAGGTTGCATTTCATTAACAGTTAGCAAGATCTATGATCCGGCAAACTTATTCAAATGCTAATCTCTACTTTTGTGTTACATGTGATTTATATTGAGAAATTGTTCTGATATTTATTAAAAAAATAAAAGCTTCCATTTCATATAAACCTAAAAAGTTAACATTTTTGTTCCTTCCGGTTCACTATAACTTTGACATTTTTTACAAAGATTAGAAAAATATATTTAACGTTGCACTATTCTGTTTCAAGCTAGGTGTAACAACGTTAAACATATTTTTGGGTAAAATAATTTGTTGGCATAGTGCAACATTAGTAGACATTTATGTGCTTATTGAGTATAAACTATAACGAAATGTGCATTTTAGTAGAAATTGTTTAATGGCGTAGGGATATGGAACAAGAGATACAGAGCTATGTGGAGTGTTTGATGGGCACGGTAAAAATGGGCACATGGTTAGCAAAGTGGTGAGGAATAGATTGCCATCGATTCTGTTAACACTAAAGAAAGAGCTAAACCAAGAATCTAATGTTTGTGAAGAAGAAGCTCACAAATGGGAAAAAGCTTGTTTTACTGCCTTCAGACTCATTGATAGAGAGCTTAATCTTCAAGTCTTTGATTGCTCTTTCAGTGGCTCCACTGGTGTTGTTGCCATAACTCAGGTACATTTATTTCTCTGTCTTTCCGTAACATTAAAGGCTTTGAATCGTTAGTTTTTGTGGCCGACAGACTAGACTATAGTGGTCCTTGGTACGCATACCAATATGGACCAAACCACGAACAAGTTTTTTTTTGTACCGCCACCATTCAAAACCTAAATATTTTACTACCCGGAGCTTAATTATTGGATTGATTTAATTAGGGAGATGATCTCGTGATAGCGAACCTTGGTGATTCGAGGGCAGTGTTGGGGACAATGACCGAAGACGGTGAGATAAGGGCAGTGCAGTTAACATCGGACCTAACACCTGATGTCCCTAGTAATGTTTTGTTTTACTTTCTTTTTGGCTAAAGAAATATTGTATCATTTAAGGGATGATGTTGATACTTATTTAGCAAGTTCTAGCATTTTAGGTGAAGCAGAGAGGATCAGGATGTGCAAAGGTCGTGTTTTCGCAATGAAAACAGAACCGTGCAGCCAAAGGGTGTGGTTACCAAAACAAGACATACCAGGATTAGCGATGTCAAGAGCTTTTGGAGATTTTAGGCTCAAAGACCACGGAGTTATTGCGGTTCCAGAGGTTTTTCAACACCGATTAACTTCTAAAGACCAGTTCCTTGTACTCGCTACAGACGGGGTGAGGTTTAGCACAAACGATTCAAATATTGATTTTTTACCTTTTCCAGTTCAAAAAGTTGAATGGTATTTAATATTTTGTCATTGCAGGTTTGGGATATGCTTAGCAATGATGAAGTTGTATCACTAATATGGAGTTCCGGAAAAAAGCAAGTTGCGGCCGCTAAACTGGTGGCAGAATCGGCTGAAGCTACTTGGAAGAAGAAGCTTAAATCGACGAAGATTGATGATATTACTGTAGTATGTCTTTTCTTACAGAACAAGGAACAAGTTAGTTGTACCATGCACACTTGAATCATATTCATAAGATACTACGCTATGATGTTTGAAGCATACTCGTGCACATCCTACCGAACCAAGCACAAATCTTAGAAAAATCCAATGTAAATTCATAATGTGACTATTGAATTATTTGGACACTATATATTTTAGTTATGGTTGTTAAATACATGTGTTAATTGTCAAGTTCACAGATTTTTTATTCGGAACAGAGTGAAATTAGTTTGATATGATATTTAAAAAATTTCGGGACGAACATTGAGTATATTTCGCATATTGTAAAAAGTAAGTACTCAAATGGCATTTTTTTCTTCCCAAAACAATGGCTTTTAACATTAGGAACGTACGACACAACACACAAGTCAATGTAATGTTTGGTTCAAATAGGTTCTACTCTATCTATGTCTGTATTTCTAAGCACTTTTATAGAAAACAACTCTTATGTTTTTAATAATTGAATATAAAAGCATGATAAAGCACCTCCAATATCTTTTAGTAACGATAAGAAAAGGTAAAAAGCCTGTTGATTGGTTTTTTGTTATTTAGAGAGTCTCTAATTTCATGTGATAAAGTATCGACCGACCAAAATCAATAAGAGATATGCTGTGACCGGAAGCGGTGAGGCTCGTGAATAAGTGGTAGTACGATTAATGTAATTAGTATTATTATTTTCTTAACAAAGGTATTGTTACTCATTACCGACTTGATCATCTATTCATATTTCTAAAGTTTTTTTCAATAACGTTATGCCGTCAATTCTAACTCCAAGTCCGACTTAAAAGTTAAAAGGCTTTGGACATATATAAACTAATACGAATCTTGATGCGTGCAGTTCTGGTTTTGTGCGAACGTTTGAATAAATACAATTAATGGTGTTCCGGTAAGGAACACATATTCTCTATAGAGATAACTATAGATAGTAAACAACAATTCACAACTGAATAAGAGAATGCAACAGTTCCCTTAATGAAATGGTCGATTGAAGAGCAAGGCAGTCTGAAAAGTAGAAACAAAACTACAAATATAAACCAAAATGTGTTAATGTTAAGCTAGAGTAAAGTAAACTCACGGGATTCATGTCACCGAAACCTCTCAAAATGTCATGTGCTAAGACAAGGTAAAGCATACGTAACTCTTCTTTACAAAGGCTATATAAACCCTAGATTGGCACAAGGCTTCCATGCAACACCAAACATAACAAACTACAAATTAACCATGAAGTTTCAATTGTTCGCCTTAGCTTTCTTATTAGCTGTGGCGACTTGTAAAGGCCAGGAAGATTATACTTGCGAAGAGAACGAGCCATTCCATTGTAACCAAACTAGTCGTTTCAATGGTAAAAGTTTCGGCGAAGATTTCATCTTCGGTGTAGCCTCTTCTGCTTACCAAGTATGTAACAAATCACACATTATGTTGACGTCTTGAAAGAGCATTAAAAAACATAAAAAATAATCCAACGTTGCATGGTTGTTTCTCTTCATTTCAGATCGAAGGTGGTAGAGGTCGTGGACTTAACGTTTGGGATGGATTCACTCACCGATACCCAGGTTTGTTATTTGCATGGTCTCAATATATTAAAGCTTATATATATAGCTATACGTGAAGAATGTTGGCCATATGCATGTATATATATATATATATATATNCCTAAGACAAGGTAATGCATACGTAACTCTTCTTTACAAAGGCTATATAAACCCGAGATTGGCACAAGGATTCCATGCAACACAAACATAACAAACTACAAATTAACCATGAAGTTTCATTGGTTCGCCTTAGCTTTCTTATTAGCTGTGGCGACATGTAAAGGCCAGGAAGATTATACTTGCGAAGAGAACGAGCCATTCCATTGTAACCAAACTAGTCGTTTCAATGGTAAAAGTTTCGGCGAAGATTTCATCTTCGGTGTAGCCTCCTCTGCTTACCAAGTATGTAACAAATCACACATTATGTTGACGTCTTGAGAGAGCATTAAAAAACATAAAAAATCATCCAACGTTGCATGGTTGTTTCTCTTCATTTCAGATCGAAGGTGGTAGAGGTCGTGGACTTAACATTTGGGATGGATTCACTCACCGATACCCAGGTTTGTTATTTGAATGGTCTCAAACTACTATAGCTTATATAGCTATATATACGAGAAGAATGTTGTCCATATGCATGTTTATATATATTCATAGTGGTTCATTATTACGCTATCAGAGAAAGGAGGAGCCGATTTGAAGAATGGAGACACTACTTGTGACGCATATACATATTGGCAGGTTAATTCCTCATTATATATGCTTGCTAATGTAATCAATGAATTATCTATATTAACTATATATGTGTGGATTGTATACATATAAACTGTAGAAAGATTTAGACGTGATGGACCAACTCAATGCTACTGGCTACAGATTCTCCTTCGCGTGGTCAAGAATCCTTCCACGTATGTATACATTATTGATCCAAATATATATATATATATATATATATATATAAAATATAATATTCGATTGTAGTTGTTTGGAAGAGTAAATATATGATATATATGAGCAGAAGGAAAGAGGAGTAGAGGAGTGAACCAAGATGGTATTGACTACTACAACAGTCTTATAGACGGCCTCATAGCAAGGAATATAACGCCGTTCGTTACCCTCTTTCACTGGGACCTTCCTCAAACACTACAAGATGAGTATGAAGGTTTCTTGAACAGACCGATCATGTATGTCATTCATGCTACGCTGCTTATTAAGAATGACGAAAGCATATAACGATATGATCGTACATTAATGAAATCTAACTATAATACGTACGTGCAGAGATGATTTCAAATATTACGCGGATCTATATTTCGAAAAATTTGGTGATAGGGTAAAGCACTGGATAACAATCAACCAGCTTTACACAGTACCTACGCGAGGATATGCATTGGGAACAGATGCACCTGGTCGATGTTCTCGTACGCATGATATAACATGTTACGGCGGAAACTCGTCAACTGAACCCTATATCGTTGCACATAACCAGCTTCTTGCTCATGCCACGGTCGTGGATCTTTACAGGACAAAATATAAGGTGAGCTAGGTCTCCATTTAATTTGTAGAAGGTGTAGTCTAACGTACGTAACATGCATGCATGTGATTCTAATTAGATTATCATTGTGTATATATTTGCGTAACCACAGGACCAAGGAGGGATGATTGGACCTGTGATGATAACTAGAGGGTTTCTTCCGTTTGATGACACTCCAGAGAGCAAAGAGGCAACTTATCGGTCTAAAGAATTTTTCCATGGATGGTATGTACACATAAAAGATGATTAATATCCATAATTACTTTTTCTTACGACATCATACTGTGTTGGAAGGGAAAGAACACAACAATACCAATCTGCACAAAATTGAATGAACCCGAGAAAACCAATATGCACAAAATTGAATGAACCCAACATATATATATATATATATATATTTCCTCTTTTTTGGTTTTGTGGAAAAAGGTGGGAGGCTGCAAGTTAAACAAGAAGAAAACAAGGGTTGGTGTTTGGGGAAAAACGTCTCACACCAGGGTGGTAACGTTGATGCGGGATTCCAATGTATTTACAAATAGTTCTGACGTCTTCAAAACAATCCACATCAAGGTATAAATACCCAATGTGTCTTTTTCTCCCTCTCTTTTTATTTCTTTGGTTCTTCTTCAACTCATTATATCAATTCTTGTTTTTTTTTGTGCTCCATACCTCCTCTTCAAACTCTAATCTTCATGACACATGCTCAAACACCTATAAATGATGAATGTAATACATGCATGTGTATATTAAACATGTTCTAAATAGATGAAAATGCATGGAATATATTAAAATAAAATATATGGAAAATTAGAAAAATAATCCAACATATAAATTAAACCTTGTGGCTCGACTCGACTCAAACTCATAAAATACCAAATTCTGGTTCCAAGTTGTTACATAGAGGCTTCAAGGTTCTGAGATTTATAGCACCAATGATGGCGGAAAAATGATATTACCCGTGCTTGGTCTGATGATATATTGACATAGGAATGAAATTTTTTTGGTTAATTATAATTTTTTGGTTATTTATATGTTGACAAAATATATATATATATATATATATATATATATATATATANTGTGTTCCATACCTCCTCTTCAAACTCTAATCTTCAGGACACATGCTCCAACACCTATAAATGATGAATGTAATACATGCATGTATATTCTAAACATGCTCTAAATAGATGAAAATGCATGGAATATATTTAAAAAAAAATACAAGAAAAACTCCACAAAAACACACTTAAAGCTGTGATTAACACTTAGTCAAAAAATAATTTCATTATTATAAAGCAAAATATGGTTCTGAAAATTAGAAAATAATCCAACATATAAATTAAACCTTGTGGCTCGACTCGACACAAACTCATAAAATACCAAATTCTAGTTCCAAGTTGTTACATAGAGTCTTTAAGGTTCTGAGATTTATAGCACCAATGATGGCGGAAAAATGAAATTACCCGTGCTTGGGCTGATGATATATTGACATAGGAATGAAATTTTTTTGGGTTAATTATAAATTTTTGGTTATTTATATGTTGACAAATATATATATATATAATGTGTTTTTCTAAAGCTTAAATATAAATAACCAAGAATTTAAAGCACTATGAAATTATGAACTTTTCAGGTGTGTTCAAAGTAAAAAAAAAAAACTTTTCAGATGATAAAGCACCTCCAAATGTACAATTTATATAGTAACAATTTAAAAAGGTAAAAAATGGTCTTTTGTCTTTCGGAAAGAGAGTTTCTAGTTTCATGTGAAAGACCATCGAGCTGCCCCAACCCCATATGATATGTGGTGTCAGCGGTGATCGGTGAGGCTCGTGGTGGTGAATGTAATTTTATTTTTCTTAAATATGGCATTAATATTTTATGGTGTTTCTCTAGTTCGAACACTACAAAATATTTCTAGAGACGTACGTAAACTAAAGCTCTTTTCAAAGCTTTGATACATGCTTTGCCTAGCCGAATAATTTTTCCAAGATACGTTGAACAAAAGTATATGTAAAACACAAACCTTAATAATTTCAAGATACGTTGACTTTTACGCCACATTTTAACTCGTAATTTTATCAATACTTTGTTATTTTCTAATAACAACTTAGATATTTCTCATTTTATTCAATAATATCCACCCTGTTTTTTTTTTATCAAATCAACTTTAAAAAATATTACTAATCAAACAGTTCACTCACACTTGAGATAAAGAATGCAACACTTTACTCAATGAAATGATCGACAGAAAAGCAAAGCAGTATATATGAAAAAGTGGAAAGAAAGAATAATATAAGTCATATCTTTAGTCAAGTTACTGGTAGTGATTGGTGAAGAAAGAGAAAGCTGTATAAAGTGGTATAGCTTTAACTTTTACCAATCAAGTATAAAGCAAAGTGAAGCTTCTTTCTCCTGTATATGTAACTAAGCAATCGATTCACACTTTGTAAATCTACTTCTTCTTTGTTCTTCTTAGCTTCTCAAAAAAAATAAAAAAAAATAATCTCTCAGCCAGAAATTTGGGGAAAAAAGTTAGAAGACATTCTTCCAGTTTCAAGTAACTAGAGCTAAGGTAAACTTTTATGTTATATTTATGTTACTAATTTACCATTAAGATAAAAAAATAATTATGTGCATATAATATTTTGTTCTTTAAAATATATTATGTTTGTCTTATATAACACATTTAATTATGAAATAATTACTTTAATTTAAATGATTATATTTTTGTGAAAATGTAAAAATAATTTTATAAATTGTGCTTATACTGGTTTTTTATATAATAATTAGTAACATTTATTAATGTGAAATTCAAGTTATTACTAAAACTGTATAAACTGATTTGTTGTAATTTATATTTTTTCTACAGTATGTCTAATGAAGGTCCTAGCCTTCACGTCGAATGTAAGTTACATATATATAACATAAGTAGTATATATAATATAATAAATCTTTATATTCCAGATGTTAGTCATTTCTTTATATACATAAAAATATTTTTCACATTTTTTAGAAAGAAAATTGGCTTCCTTTTGAGGAACGCGTTGTGCTTGAACTATATGAAGTTGAGCTTGCAAAAGTAGACTATAATACATATGGTCTAAAAAAACCTCATCGAAATCGTATTTTGAGTGAACTGTTAAAGCGGACGGGGAAACATGTTGATAATTGGATAAAGGTCAAAAACAAGATAGATACATTGAAGGGAACTTACAAAGAATGGATCGACATTATGGGTAAAACAGGTGTAAGTTCAAATCAGAGAACTGGAGTTATCTGTATGGATGATGATTGGTGGCAGTCGCGCGAGACGGTATGTATATTTTTTGTTAGTTTGAATTGTATGATATATTAAAAGTGTTTATCTAAAAATCCTAAAATTTATATTGTTTTTTCCAGGAGAGTAAAACAATTATGGCTTGCCACTGCCAACCGCCAAAATATTGGGATGCACTACAACGTATTTGTGGACAATATGATGTATCAAGTGAACATATGTATGATGTTGATGGAGCACGAAGAGAGCTATATGAAGAAGATGCAAGAGCTGATTTCAGTGGTGGTATTGGTGATGGTGCTGATGAAGAAGATGTAAGAGCTGACTACACACCTCAAACACATGAAGAAAATACTTATTTTCCAGATAACTCATTTATTGATCCACAAGAAACATATGAAGATGTTCTCTCTGCAGCAACACAGGAGACATATGGAGATATTCCAGTTGCATCAACAGAAGAAATCCACACTCGTTCAGGTAGACATACCACCTGTGCTGCGCCATACAGTGCCGGACGAGGAGAAAGTAATCAACGAAGAAGTAATTCACGAGTTCGTTCAGTTGGTAGTAGAGATCGCGGGAACCGTAGATGGCATCAATTTGAAAGTTCAGTTACCACTGCATTCCAAGGAATAGCAGATGCACGACGTGTGACTGTATCAGCCCTGCGACCTGATAGGTACAGTCTTGAAGAATATGCAAAATTTAAAGATGCATTTGCTATACTAAATTCTTTACCAATTGAGAAGTACAAACTATTTTGGAAAGCATCAGCGAAGCTGCTTAAGGAGGATGCAAGGTGGCGTAATACATTTTTAGACACTTCTTTTGAGTCAGATGAAGATAGAACCCAATTTTTGGAAAGTATAACTGAAGTGGAACGGCTAGAAACCGTAACTCCTGGAAATTTGTCAAATTTTGGGTCATTTTTAAGTGGTTCAAGCGGCGGAAGTGTGCCATCATCAGGAAGTTCTGTTGGACATTTGTCAGGAAATTCTGTGGGACATTCATCAGGAAATTTTGAATATAGGTTTGCTGAAATTTCACAGTTTCAACCATCTCCTGCTATGGGACAGTTATTTCCACCTCCGGGGGTAGGATTTAATATGCCTGGGCATATGATGGGTGCACCTTATGTACCGATGATGTTTCCTCAAGGATTTTCTGGTTTTCCTTTCGTGTCCTCGTCGCCTGCTACACAAATGATGCAAACATCTTCAGGAGTTTTTAATGTTTGGGCATCAACAACAATCGGTGGAATTTCAACTACTCAAATGGGAGAAACGAGTCAAGGAACAAGAACAAATTTTTTTCCTGGTTTTGTAACGCCTACTAGACGGTCAACAGATATTGGATATAGGTTTGGTGTACCATCGGGAATTGGTACACAACCACGACAGTTAAATTTTATGGATGATAAAACATCAAATAATACCACTGATAACGAGAAACATTGAATAAACAATATTCAAAGTTTATGGTTTTAATTAATGTTTGTATTATATTTATATAATATATATTTTCCTATAATAAATGTTTGTGTACCACAATTTTTTTAGTCGTTTAACTTATTTTTCTCTTAATGGCTAGGAAAATTGGATAAATGAGTTGTACTCTTGGGGACTAAATAATCTAACACACGAAGAATTATGCGAATTATTTATGCTTGAGGATGAAGAAGTCGATGAGGTACTTGTTCAGC
Organism: Camelina sativa; assembly: GCF_000633955.1. Classification (NCBI taxonomy): domain Eukaryota; kingdom Viridiplantae; phylum Streptophyta; class Magnoliopsida; order Brassicales; family Brassicaceae; genus Camelina; species Camelina sativa. Next base: position 13,197,366 of record NC_025697.1, on the reverse strand, counting down.
CAACGATGCAGTATTATGAACGATATTTTTGTCGACAACCCATGCAAGCAGGAGGAGGACTAGGTTGGCTAAATATTAAACACCAGATGGAACGTGATGATGCATCATGCTTACATGCAGTAAGGATGCCTCGAGGAATATTCCAAATGTTGTGTCAACTGATGGAAAACGAGTATGGATTAACATCAACAGAAAATATTAGCATTGAGGAAAGCGTTGCAATGTTTCTTTCTACATGTGGTCATAATGAGGTTTAACGTACTGTAGCGAGGAATTTTGGGCGTAATCAAGTAACAGTCAATCGCAAATTTCATGAAATGCTAAATGCGATGGAGCGACATGCATGTGATCAAATAAAGACCCCAACATCTAGCCAACTTAGAGAGCATCCCCGCAGTCTTCGATATGATCCAAGGTATTGGCCATTCTTCAAAGGTTTCATAGGTGCTATAGATGGAACATATGTGTTCCATCTATAGCACCACAAGAAAATCGAAGAGTTTTATGGGATCGTTTTGGTGAATCAAGCCTAAATATTATGGCGATATGTGATTTAGACATGCTTTTCACATATGTTTGGAATGGAGCACCGGGATCACTTCATGATTCCCGAGTTTTATCGATAGCACAAGAGAATAGTCAAAGATTTCCGAAACCTCCTACAGGCAAATATTATCTAGTTGACTCTGGATATGCGAATAAAAAGGATAACTTAGCTCCTTATCGGAGCAACCATCAAGAAGAGGTGAGGTATCATTAAGGACAGTTTCAGAATGGTCCACCTCCACGAAATAAGTATAAATTGTTCAACAGGTGGCATGCTTCACTTCGCTCTATTATTGAAAGAACTTTTGGAATCTGGAAGAAAAAATGGAGGGTTGTAAAAGAATTACCGCGATACATATTAGAAAAAAAAAAAAAAATTGGTGTTTGTTACAATGGGTCTTCATAATTACATTCGGCATTCCAATATTTCCGATGATGATTTTGATACAGGTGCTTCCGCAGAAAATGAAAATGGACAACATGACGTAGATGTAAATGTAATCGGTGAAATAAAAGAGGTGGAAACATCAAAAAGTGGAACATATATGGCAGATGTGCGTAATCAAATAGCAGATTTGTTATGGGAAGCTCATTCTTAATTTGATTTGTTTGTATTTCTCGGTAGCCTTTAATATGTTTGTACCAATGATTATATATATATATATATATTAAAACTAAATTATAACTCATTTTAATAAATTACTTCTCAACAAATATTTTAATTCTATAAAACATAAACAAATATTTTCAATTCATTACTGGCTTATTAAATTTATGTACTTATAGTTTCTAAAATTTCTATAAAAACTAAGAGTAAAACTTGAACAAATATTTTTAATTATTGGACTAGTATATTCTTATACTTTTTTATATTAAAACGATTTAAATGTCATAAATTAATTTAAAATCTTCATAAATTTTACATCTATAATATGCTAAACTACATTTTTATGTTAGTTTTAATTTTTTAAAATTTTTTCCTTTTTAATTTTTTTTAACAATATATTTTTAGTTTTTTTTTGTACAGCTTTAACATACAGCTTTTTCTTACAGCTTTGCACTATTCAATAAAAGCTTACATCTTGTTTGTAGAGCTTTAAGTACATTACCAATCAGACCCATTATAGCAACGACCGATCCCATTAGAGTTCGAATGGCTATGAATAAAATTTTGTCGATTCAATGATAAGCCATATCCGTTAACGCAGTCTAGTGTAAGTGATCCCACATTTCACCTAAACCTCCCAAGACGCTAAGGCAAGGTAATGCATATGCCACTCTTTACATGGCTATATAAACCCTAGATTGGCACAAAGCTTCCATGCAACTTAACAGATACATCAAAATATTAACTATGAAGCTTTTTGGGCAGATTAGTTTTTCTATTTATGTGGTGTGCAAAGCTGAAGATATTACCTGCGAGGAGAATACATATATATATATATATATATATATAATATAATATTCGATTGTAGTTGTTTGGAAGAGTAAATATATGATATATATGAGCAGAAGGAAAGAGGAGTAGAGGAGTGAACCAAGATGGTATTGACTACTACAACAGTCTTATAGACGGCCTCATAGCAAGGAATATAACGCCGTTCGTTACCCTCTTTCACTGGGACCTTCCTCAAACACTACAAGATGAGTATGAAGGTTTCTTGAACAGACCGATCATGTATGTCATTCATGCTACGCTGCTTATTAAGAATGACGAAAGCATATAACGATATGATCGTACATTAATGAAATCTAACTATAATACGTACGTGCAGAGATGATTTCAAAGATTACGCGGATCTATGTTTCGGAAAATTTGGTGATAGGGTAAAGCACTGGATAACAATCAACCAGCTTTACACAGTGCCTACGCGAGGATATGCATTGGGAACAGATGCACCTGGTCGATGTTCTCCTACGCATGATGTAAGATGTTACGACGGAAACTCGTCAACTAAACCCTATATCTTTGCACATAACCAGCTCCTTGCTCATGCCACGGTCGTGGATCTTTACAGGACAAAATATAAGGTGTGCTAGGTCTCCATTTAATTTGTAGAAGGTGTAGTCTAACGTAACATGCATGTGATTCTAATTATTTATCATTGTGTATATATGTGCGTAACCACAAGACCAAGGAGGGATGATTGGACCTGTGATGATAACTAGAGGGTTTCTTCCGTTTGATGACACTCCAGAGAGCAAAGAGGCAACTTATCGGTCTAAAGAATTTTTCCATGGATGGGATGTACATATATCCCCAAATGAAATTGTTGATACAATATTGTATATAAAAAAAGTAATGAAAAGTATGCATGCATATCAGGTTCATGGAGCCGCTAACAAAGGATAAATACTTAGACATCATGAGGAAACTTGTGGGTGAACGGCTTCCAGAGTTCACCGAGACAGAAGCCAAACTTGTAAAGGGTTCATATGATTTTCTTGGTCTCAACCATTACGTCACTCAGTACGCCCAAAACGATGACACCGTAGTTCCTTGGGCCAACCACACTGCTATGATGGACCCAAAAGCAATTCTCACATGTACCAATCAATCTATTCCCACACTTAGTTACAACATTTCTACATTTTTTCAGTTACAACATTTTGTGACTTATCAATTATTTTAATTATATATATGTACTTTGCAGATAAAAATGCAAAATTGAATGAACCCAACATTTATATATTTCCTCGTTTTTGGTTTTGTGGAAAAAGGTGGGAGGCTGCAAGTTAACCAAAAAGGTGGGGAAAAACATCTCACACCAGGGTGGTAACGTTGATGCAGGATTCCAATGTATTTACAAATAGTTTTGACGTCTTCAAAACAATCCACATCAAGGTATAAATACCCAATGTGTCTTTTTCTCCCTCTCTTTTTATTTCTTTGGTTCTTCTTCAACTCATTTCATCAATTCTTGTTTTTTTTGTGCTCCATACCTCCTCTTCAAACTCTAATCTTCATGACACATGCTCAAACACCAATAAATGATGAATGTAATACATGCATGTATATATTAAACATGTTCTAAATAGATGAAAATGCATGGAATATATTTTAAAAAATATATAAGAATCAACCCACAAAAACACACTCAAAACTGTGATTAACACTTAGTCATAAAATAATTTCGTTATTATAAAGCAAAATATGGTTCTGAAAATTAGAAAAATAATCCAACATATAAATTAAACCTTGTGGCTCGACTCGACTCAAACTCATAAAATACCAAATTCTGGTTCCAAGTTGTTACATAGAGTCTTTAAGGTTCTGAGATTTATAGCACCAATGATGGCGGAAAATTATATTACTCGTGCTTGGTCTGATGATATATTGACATAGGAATGAAATTTTTTTGGTTAATTATAAATTTTTGTTATTTATATGTTGACAAATATATATATATATATATTGTTTTTTTTTCTAAAGCTTAAATATAAATAACCAAGAATTTAAAGCACTATATGAAATTATGAACTTTTCAGGTTTATTCAAAAAAAAAAAAAAAAAATTCAGATGATAAAGCACGTCCAAAGGTACAATTTATATAGTAACAATTTAAAAAGGCAAAAAAATGTTCTTTTGTCTTTCGGAGAGAGAGTTTCTACTTTCATGTGAAAGACCATCAAGCTGCCCCAACCCCATATGATATGTGGTGTCAGCGGTGACCGGTGAGGCTCGTGGTGGTGAATGTAATTTTATTTTTCTTAAATATGGCATTGATATTTTACGGTGTTTCTCTAGTTCGAACACTACAAAATATTTCTAGAGACGTATGTAAACTAAAGCTTTGATACATGCTTTGCCTAGCCGAATAATCTTTCCAAGATACGTTGAACAAAAGTATATGTAAAACACAAACCTTAATAATTTCAAGATAGGTTGAATAAAAGTATACGCTAAATTTTTGAAACATCCGCGAACCAAAATTCCGGTTTGGGAATGTGCATCGGTCGATGCTGGAGGAGCATCTGTCGATGCAGGTTCAACTTTTGCGTTTTGACTTAAGTTAAACGCTGCGTTTTAGGAAAAGGGAAAAGGAAAACCCTTAAATCGTTTCTTTTGTCTCATTAGTCGACTTTGGCCGCTTTTGAGAGAAACGAAAGAGAGAGAGAAGAGTTCTTGGTGTTCTTGGTGATTTCTTGGAGTTGGAAGCTGTTTCTGTAGAGATCTGTAAATGGGATCGTTGTAGGAGCTTCCTAGGAGCGTTTTCTTCCTGTGTTTGGGTCAGATTTCTTCTGCGGCAAAGGTAAGTGCATGACCATGACTTATCTAAGCTGGAGATTCCTCTGATCTGTTTGTTTATGTGTTGTTAGGCTTGTTAGAATGTTATTTGAGGCATTAGGAAGCTTTCTTATAGGTTGGGATCGAGTCTTGTTGTTGCAGGAACAAAGATCCGGCGAGAAGCTTCGGGGAAATCGATGCTCGGCATGTGCATCGGTCGTTACTAGTGCGAGGACGGCGCGAATTGACCTATGAGCATCGGTCGAAGCCAAGTGGACGCGTCGGTCGATGCGATTAGGGTTTCCGCGTGATGTCGAACATGTGTCGGTCGATACAAGTGGAAGCATCAGTCGATGCAAGTGGAAGCATCAGTCGATGCAAGTGAACCTTGTGTCGACCGATGCATAACATGTGTCGGCGATGATGTTCCCTGGTTGTGTCAGTCGAAGCAAGCTTTGTTTCGGTCGATGCAGAGTCTGGTTTGTTTGTTGATTGTTGTTTGATGGTTAGAGTATCTCTATTGCTTCTGTGTATAGCCCAGTAGATGGGAGGATTGCCTTACTAAGTGTTTATAAAATACTCATTCATTGCAATTTGTGTTTGTGATGCAGGTAAAGGCAAAATGTGATCGTGGAATCAAGGCAATGAAGAGGAGGATGTTCTAGGGACTCGATTGGTTGTTGTCTGGCATTGTTAGGTTGCTAGAGTTGGGTCTTTAGAACTTGCTAGGTTGTCGGTTCCTTGTTTCCTGTTGTTTGACATTGGAATGGTTATGTTTGGATATTGGTTATTCTATTATTGAGTATTATTGGATATTGGTATATGTTATTCCGTTGTTGTTGTGATTGTGGTTAGGTTGCTTATGGATATGGGAGCACTAGCTGTAATTTATTAATTATTATTATTATTATTTTTTATTTAAAAAAAAAAACGGGTCGGTCATTTCAGTTTGGTATCAGAACCCTTATGGTTCTAGGTTTGGGTTCACTATGTTTTTGTTGTTGATGTTGGGATTGTATGTCTTGATTGATTATGTGAGTGAGTCAATTGTGTGTGGCATGGAGTCCTAGAATATCCTCTTCGAGCCTACAATGTGATTCCACGGTGTGTTTATATTTCTCTGTTATGATAATTGTGTGCTTAGCCTTTTGTTCATGGTAGTGCAGATGATTAGAAAGTATATTGTTTCTGGTCGTGGTCGTGGTCCTGGATGTCGTCGTGGATGCGGACATCGTCGTGGATGCGGACGTGGTCGTGGTAGGGACATGGCCCCAGTGGTTAGTGAGACTGCTGACCAGAGTGTGACAGCAGAGGGTGTCAGCGAGTCGCAAGGTGTCCAGGGGGATTCCATGAGTGTGGCCGGAGGGAGCGGTGTTGATGCTCCAGTAGCCGGTGATGTTAGGGCCCCAAGTGTGGGAGTCCCAGTGGGTGAAGTCCCGGGTGTTGACCTTGCGGGTTTGCTGGCACAGTTGATAGCGCGGTTGCCGTCAGTGGCACCGGCTCAGGCTCAGGTAGTGCCACCAGTGGTGGCGGAGAAGCGGCAGCCAGCGGCTGCGGATGTGGGGGTCCATTCTCGTTATATCAGCATGCTGACAGAGATGGGCCTTATTGGTACCGAGCGGTTTTTGGGAGGTAATGATCCTACCGCTGCGGATGCGTTGAGGACGAGTGTGGAACGTAACTTCCATACTCTGAGATGTCCTGAGGAGTTTTGGGTGGACATTGGGGTCCACCATTTGACTGGTGATGCTCAGTTGTGGTGGAGTTATGTGGCAGCCAGGAGAGTGCATAGGGAGATGTCTTGAGCTGACTTCGTCTTGGAGTTCAACCGCAAGTATTTCCATAGAGAGGCACTGGCTGGTTGGAGGTGCAGTTCCTTCAGCTAGCTTAGGGAACTCGGTTAGTGCGGTAGCTTGACTTGGATTCAGTCGACTTCTGAGGTATGGGGGTCAGGATATGGAGTCTGAGGAAGCTCATATCAAGAGGTTTTTGAGGGCCCTACGTGATGACTTGAGGGTTCACTATAGAGGGCGGAGTTATTCTTCGCGCGCAGAGCTGGTTGAGACTGCAGCAGGGATCGAGGAGGATTTCCGGGCACAATCAGTGGCGGCTAGCCCAACAGTTCTAGCAAGGTCGGCAAGCCTGCGCAGGGAACCAAGAGGAGGTGGGAGGCTATGCAAACGTCGAGTGGTGCTAGTTGCTTCAAGTGTGGGAGCAAGGATCACAAGATTGCTAGCTGTCCCAAGAGGAGTGCTCCGTCGACAGCAGCTCGTGTATGCTATCATTGCAGGGAGCCAGGGCACATCAGGCCCTTGTGTCCTAAGTTGCAGCCGAAAGCAGTGGCATCGTTGCAGCAGGTGTAGCCGGGAAGGCAGCTGGTGGCACGGATTGAGCAGGCGCCACGTGTTTACACGACTGCAGAGACTNTTATTGGTACCGAGCGGTTTTTGGGAGGTAATGATCCTACCGCTGCGGATGCGTTGAGGACGAGTGTGGAACGTAACTTCCATACTCTGAGATGTCCTGAGGAGTTTTGGGTGGACATTGGGGTCCACCATTTGACTGGTGATGCTCAGTTGTGGTGGAGTTATGTGGCAGCCAGGAGAGTGCATAGGGAGATGTCTTGAGCTGACTTCGTCTTGGAGTTCAACCGCAAGTATTTCCATAGAGAGGCACTGGCTGGTTGGAGGTGCAGTTCCTTCAGCTAGCTTAGGGAACTCGGTTAGTGCGGTAGCTTGACTTGGATTCAGTCGACTTCTGAGGTATGGGGGTCAGGATATGGAGTCTGAGGAAGCTCATATCAAGAGGTTTTTGAGGGCCCTACGTGATGACTTGAGGGTTCACTATAGAGGGCGGAGTTATTCTTCGCGCGCAGAGCTGGTTGAGACTGCAGCAGGGATCGAGGAGGATTTCCGGGCACAATCAGTGGCGGCTAGCCCAACAGTTCTAGCAAGGTCGGCAAGCCTGCGCAGGGAACCAAGAGGAGGTGGGAGGCTATGCAAACGTCGAGTGGTGCTAGTTGCTTCAAGTGTGGGAGCAAGGATCACAAGATTGCTAGCTGTCCCAAGAGGAGTGCTCCGTCGACAGCAGCTCGTGTATGCTATCATTGCAGGGAGCCAGGGCACATCAGGCCCTTGTGTCCTAAGTTGCAGCCGAAAGCAGTGGCATCGTTGCAGCAGGTGTAGCCGGGAAGGCAGCTGGTGGCACGGATTGAGCAGGCGCCACGTGTTTACACGACTGCAGAGACTGGTGGAACCAGTGCCGGGGCGATCACTAGTATAAGTTGTGGTACTTGTCTTTGTGAATTCTTACTAAGTTCAGTTTTTATGTTGTTCTGTGATAAAGTGTTAGGTTCTCAACACATGAGGTTTGTGTAGGGACCTTGTTNTAGGGAGATGTCTTGAGCTGACTTCGTCTTGGAGTTCAACCGCAAGTATTTCCATAGAGAGGCACTGGCTGGTTGGAGGTGCAGTTCCTTCAGCTAGCTTAGGGAACTCGGTTAGTGCGGTAGCTTGACTTGGATTCAGTCGACTTCTGAGGTATGGGGGTCAGGATATGGAGTCTGAGGAAGCTCATATCAAGAGGTTTTTGAGGGCCCTACGTGATGACTTGAGGGTTCACTATAGAGGGCGGAGTTATTCTTCGCGCGCAGAGCTGGTTGAGACTGCAGCAGGGATCGAGGAGGATTTCCGGGCACAATCAGTGGCGGCTAGCCCAACAGTTCTAGCAAGGTCGGCAAGCCTGCGCAGGGAACCAAGAGGAGGTGGGAGGCTATGCAAACGTCGAGTGGTGCTAGTTGCTTCAAGTGTGGGAGCAAGGATCACAAGATTGCTAGCTGTCCCAAGAGGAGTGCTCCGTCGACAGCAGCTCGTGTATGCTATCATTGCAGGGAGCCAGGGCACATCAGGCCCTTGTGTCCTAAGTTGCAGCCGAAAGCAGTGGCATCGTTGCAGCAGGTGTAGCCGGGAAGGCAGCTGGTGGCACGGATTGAGCAGGCGCCACGTGTTTACACGACTGCAGAGACTGGTGGAACCAGTGCCGGGGCGATCACTAGTATAAGTTGTGGTACTTGTCTTTGTGAATTCTTACTAAGTTCAGTTTTTATGTTGTTCTGTGATAAAGTGTTAGGTTCTCAACACATGAGGTTTGTGTAGGGACCTTGTTGGTGGGCGGGTTTAAGTCCCACGTTATGTTTGATTCGGGAGCTACTCATATGTTCATTACCCCGGAGTGTGCAGAGAGTGTGGGTATCATGGGAGATCATGGAAAGCGTGCGGGAGTTGTTAGAGTTGCTGGAGGCAAGTTTCTGAGAGTTATTGGTCGAGCGAGGGGTATTGATATTCAGATTGCGGGAGAGTCTTGGCCNAGCTCATATCAAGAGGTTTTTGAGGGCCCTACGTGATGACTTGAGGGTTCACTATAGAGGGCGGAGTTATTCTTCGCGCGCAGAGCTGGTTGAGACTGCAGCAGGGATCGAGGAGGATTTCCGGGCACAATCAGTGGCGGCTAGCCCAACAGTTCTAGCAAGGTCGGCAAGCCTGCGCAGGGAACCAAGAGGAGGTGGGAGGCTATGCAAACGTCGAGTGGTGCTAGTTGCTTCAAGTGTGGGAGCAAGGATCACAAGATTGCTAGCTGTCCCAAGAGGAGTGCTCCGTCGACAGCAGCTCGTGTATGCTATCATTGCAGGGAGCCAGGGCACATCAGGCCCTTGTGTCCTAAGTTGCAGCCGAAAGCAGTGGCATCGTTGCAGCAGGTGTAGCCGGGAAGGCAGCTGGTGGCACGGATTGAGCAGGCGCCACGTGTTTACACGACTGCAGAGACTGGTGGAACCAGTGCCGGGGCGATCACTAGTATAAGTTGTGGTACTTGTCTTTGTGAATTCTTACTAAGTTCAGTTTTTATGTTGTTCTGTGATAAAGTGTTAGGTTCTCAACACATGAGGTTTGTGTAGGGACCTTGTTGGTGGGCGGGTTTAAGTCCCACGTTATGTTTGATTCGGGAGCTACTCATATGTTCATTACCCCGGAGTGTGCAGAGAGTGTGGGTATCATGGGAGATCATGGAAAGCGTGCGGGAGTTGTTAGAGTTGCTGGAGGCAAGTTTCTGAGAGTTATTGGTCGAGCGAGGGGTATTGATATTCAGATTGCGGGAGAGTCTTGGCCTGCGGATTTGCTTATCAGCCCAGTGGAGCTGTATGACGTTATCTTGGGGATAGACTGGTTGCATCGGCATATGGTTCATCTGGATTGTCATCGAGGTAGAGTGGAGTTTGAGCGCTCAGGAGGCAAGTTGGTTTTCCAGGGGAGTAGACCAACTTCAGGGAGTCTCGTGATCTCGGCTATTCAGGCTGGGAAGATGATCGAGAAGGGCCGTGAGGCTAATCTGGTTACCATATCTATGCTAGAGTCAGTGGGGAAGTCTACGATTAGCGGTATTCAGGCTGTGGAGGAGTTTGAGGATGTGTTTCAGTCATTGCAGGGATTACCGTAATTCCGATTTGGGGATGTGCATCGGTCGATGTTGGAGGAGCATCGGTCGATGCAGGTTCAGCTTCTGCATTTTGACTTAAGTTAAACGCTATGTTTTGGACAAAGGGAAAAGGAAAACCCTTAAATCGTTTCTTTTGTCTCATTAGTCGACTTTGGCCGATTTTGAGAGAAACAGAAGAGAGAGTGAAGAGTGCTTGGTGTTCTTGAGTGTTCTTGGTGATTTCTTGGAGTTGGAAGCTGTTTCTGTAGAGAATTGTAGCTGGGATCGTTGTAGGAGCTTCCTAGGAGCGTTTTCTTCCTTTTTTTGGGTCAGATTTCATTTGTGGCAAAGGTAAGTGCATGACCATGTCTTATCTTAGCTGGAGATTCCTCTGATCTGTTTGTTTATGTGTAGTTAGGCTTGTTAGAATTTTATTTGAGGCGTTAGGAAGCTTTCTTGTAGCTTGGGATCGAGTCTTGTGGTTGTAGGAACGAAGATCTGGCGAGAAGTTTTGGAAAAATCGATGCTCGGCATGTGCATCGGTTGATGCACTATGTGTGTCGATCAATGCTAGTGCGTGGACGACGCGGATTGACCTATGAGCATCGGTCGATGCCAAGTGGAGGCGTCGGTCGATGCAATTAGGGTTTCCGCATGATGTCGATGCAAGTGGAAGCATCGGCGATGCAAGTGAACCTTGTGTCGACATCATGCGGAAACCCTAATTGCCTCAACCGATGCAATTAGGGTTCCCTGTTGGTGTTGGTCGACGCAAGCTTTGTGTCGGTCGATGCAGAGTCTGGTTTGTTTGTTTATTGTTGTTTGATGGTTAGAGTATCTCTATTGCTTGTGTGTATAGCCCAGTAGATGGGAGGATTGCCTTACTGAGTGTTTATAAAATACTCATGCATTGCTATTTGTGTTTGTGATGCAGGTAAAGGCAAAGTGTGATCGTGGAATCAAGGCAATGAAGAGGAGGATGTTCTAGGGACTCGATTGGTTGTTGTCTGGCATTGCTAGGTTGCTAGAGTTGAGTCTTTAGAACTTGCTAGGTTGTCAGTTCCTTGTTTCATGTTGTTTGACATTGGAATAGTTATGTTTGGATATTAGTTATTCTATTATTTAGTATTACTGGATATTGGTATCTGTTATTCCGTTGTTGTTGTGATTGTGGTTAGGTGGCTAGTGGGTATGTGACCACTAGTTGTAATTTATTTATTATTATTATTATTTATCATTTAAAAAAATGGTCACATCGTTTCAATTTTAACTCGTAATTTTACCAATACTTTGTTATTTCTAATAACAACTTAGATATTTCTCATTTTATTCAATAATATCCACCGTTTTTTTTTTTTATCAAATCAACTTTAAAAAATATTACTAATCAAACAGTTCACTCACAGTTGAGATAAAGAATGCAACATTTTACGCAATGAAATGATCGACAGAAAAGCAAAGACGTATATATGAAAAAGTGGAAAGAAAGAATAATATAAGTCATATCTTTAGTCAAGTTATTATAGCAAACGACCGATCCCACTAGAGTTCGAATGGCTACGAATAAAATTTTGTCCATTCAATGATAAGCCATATCCGTTAACGCAGTCTAGTGTAAGTGATCCCACATTTCACCTAAACCTCCCAAGACGCTAAGGCAAGGTAATGCATATGCCACTCTTTACATGGCTATATAAACCCTAGATTGGTACAAAGCTTCCATGCAACTTAACAGATACATCAACATATTAACTATGAAGCTTCTTGGGCAGATTAGTTTTTCTATTGTGTGTGGTGACTTGCAAAGCTGAAGATATTACCAGCGAGGAGAATGAGCCATTCACATGTAGCCAAACTGATCGTTTCAACAGACTCAACTTCGATAAAGACTTCATCTTCGGTGTTGCATCTTCTGCTTACCAGGTATGTAACATGCAAATCACTCATTCTGTTCAGATAACCCACATTTGACGTATAGAAAATCCCACTAACACTAAATCAAACATTGCATGGTTTTTTCTTTTTATTTCAGATAGAAGGTGGTAGAGGTCGTGGACTTAATGTTTTGGATGGCTACACCTCACAGATATACCCAGGTTTGTCGTTTGCATGGTTTCTTTCGATTAAAAACTTACATAGTTATAGGAGAGGAATGTTGTTTATATGTTTCTATATATTTCTAGTGATTTTTTTAACCCTATCAGAGAAAGGAGGAGCCGATTTGAAGAAATGAGACACTACTTGTGACTCATATACGTATTGGCAGGTTAATTCCACAATTTATATGCTTGCTAATGTACTCAATGAATTATCTACAACTATGTGTGGATTTACATGTCACTGTAAAAAATAAACTACAGAAAGATATAGACGTGATGAGCGAACTCAACACTACTGGCTACAGATTCTCCTTGCCGTGGTCAAGGATCCTTCCACGTTATGTATACATTTATTGATTTATATGTTATATGTCGTATATGTTATTGTTGCTATTTGGAAGTGTAAATATCTAGTATAATAAAGTAGGCTTACACCCTATGAAGAAGTTTTATATATCTGCCACGTGTCACCTATAAATCTTTTGGGTTTTTTTTGTTTTTCTCATGTTTAAGCTAATTATTAATAGGCTATAAATAGTTAATGGGTCACAGAGATATCTCGACTTCCCAAAGCAAAACCGACAGAATCTCACAGGTCTATCTTCTCCTCTTTCTCGCCTCTCACTTTTTCTGACCTCTCCTCTCTTATCTGTTCAATTACCGCTAGAAGCCCTAATTAATCTTACCTCAATTTTTATGGTGTTTCATTGACTAACAACGGAGATCTTAAATCAATATTTCGTTTGTAAAAAGATCATGTTAACGTCGTTAAAAATCGTAACAATGATATGTGGGAAATTTGAAAATCGTGATAGTTCATGTATTTTCTTATAACCTATAAAATAGTTTAAGTATTTTTCTGGTAACGAAAAAGAGTTCGTGTTTTTTTCTGACAATATTAAATAAGTCATGTATTTTTTTGCATTTTTCCTTTTTTTGTTTCATCTTTGTAATTTAAAATTATGAGAAACACACTCTTGTATTTTTGATTATTATCATCTAATTTAAAATGATATAAGTTATGTTCATATTTAATTTGTTTGTGACATGTGACATATTTTCATATAATTTTCTTTTAAATTTATTTTGTGGTCTCTTTTTAATATTGTCTTACCTAATTATTTTATATTATATAATATTTTCTAATTTCAGTTACTCTCTCCTTACTGGTGTATNTCTTCGCGCGCAGAGCTGGTTGAGACTGCAGCAGGGATCGAGGAGGATTTCCGGGCACAATCAGTGGCGGCTAGCCCAACAGTTCTAGCAAGGTCGGCAAGCCTGCGCAGGGAACCAAGAGGAGGTGGGAGGCTATGCAAACGTCGAGTGGTGCTAGTTGCTTCAAGTGTGGGAGCAAGGATCACAAGATTGCTAGCTGTCCCANTATTTGGTGTTTATTTTCTTAAACATCTAATATTTATTTTTAATTAAACCTAAAATACAACATATTTAATCATATACATTAATTCTTAATTTAAATATACACTTTAGTACTAAATTGTAACAGAAATTACATAAATTGTGGATTAAATACCCTAGCAATTATAATTATAACTCCTCTAATTTATTTTTTGAGAAATGTAACTTCCATCACTTCTTATCCTATAAATAATCATTCTCACATCCTCCTCCATCATATCTCAAATCCTAAATATTTTCTTTGTTTTTTTTTGTTTTTAATGTTCTTGCATTGGTTGAAAACTCAATGAAGATAATATTGTAAGAGTTTAATAATATATTTTACATTGTTCTCCATTTTATTTCTTCTTGCTTTTATGTACTTCTTTCTTTATTTTAGATTTTAGATTATTTCTTACATATTCATATATATATTTATTTGATTCTTAAAAATATGTAATGTTCTAACTTCTAAGGAAAGAAATTTTTGTAATATAATTATGAAATATCAAATAATTTTTTTTCAACTCTCTCTTACCTCTAACAAAATTGTAACACATTTTTTAAGAATACTCATCATTATGTTTAGTCTCTGATTAAACATATAATTAAATAAAGATCATTAAGCTATATTTATTTAATTCAAATATGTACTTCAAAAGGATTTCTCTATATAAAAAACAATATAATATTCTATTTTCTATCTACCTTTTACTACAAAGATGAAACAATTATAACTAAATGTAGCAATATAAATTAAAATGAAGGCAATATAAAAAAGAGATTTAAAAGTAAAATTAATTTTTGGGAATTGTACTTTAAAGTTTTGCTTGTACTTCATATGATTTTATAGAGAATAATTTTGTTTCTCTCATTTAGTATTTTAGGTTATGTGTTAGCTTATATGAACAACTTAAATTAATATTTGAATATCATAGTTAATTTTCATTTTATCATTTTTTTCTTAACTTCAAATCCTGAGAGAAACTAATGAAAATTGTTATTAAAGTTAAATAATAAAAAAACAAAAAAAAAATTAAGAGATATGTATGTGTGATTATATTTAAATTAGTTATATATTATAAATTTGTATGATTTTTTAAAAAGTGTAAATTTTCTAAAGACATTGAGATTTAGATTTTTTTGCTTTTTATCATTATTAAATAAAATTAAATTAATTAACATAATTTATTATATATATATAACAATAGGCGCATGCACGGGATATAACCTGTATATGATAGGTATAGATATGAGCAGAATGAAAGAGGAATATGGGAATCAACGAAGATGGTATTAAGTACTACAGCGATCTCATCGATGGCCTCAAAAATAAGGGTATAGAGCCTTTTGATACCCTCTTTCACCGGGACCTTCATCAAACACTACAAGATGAATATGAAAGTTTCCTGAACAAGACGATGATCATGTATGTTTTTTGATGCCATTTGCTTATAAAGAAAACATAATTCTATAAATATTTGAACTTGCATTAACGAAAATATAATTCTATAAAATGTGCAGAGAAGATTTCAAAGATTATGAAGATCTGTGTTTTGAGAAATTTGGTGATAGGGTAAAGAACTGGATCACTATTAATCAGCTCTACACAATGCCTACGAGAGGATATGCGTTGGGAACTGATGCACCCGGTCGATGTTCTCCTAAGATTGACAAAAGATGTTACGGCGGAAATTCTTCAACAGAGCCCTATCTTCTTGCTCATGCTACAGTTGTTAAACATTATCAGGTGGGTTCACCATTTATAATAATACATTTAATCATCATTTTGTAACTTGTGTTGTATACGTCTATCTGACAAAAAGCTAGAGCAAAAAGGAAAGATTGGACCTGTGATGATAACTAGATGGTTTCTTCCGTTTGATGACATTCCAGAGAGCAAAGAGACAACATATCGGTCTAAAGAATTTTTCCATGGATGGTATGTACATATCCACTAATGAAATTGTTTATACAATATTGTATATATAAAAAAGTAATGAAAAGTATGCATGTATATCAGGTTCATAGAGCCGCTAACAATGGGTAAATACCCAGACATCATGATGAAATTTGTGAGTGGTCGGCTTCCAGAGTTCAACGAGACAGAAGTCAAACTTGTAAAGGGTTCATATGATTTTCTTGGTCTCAACTCTCAACTATTACGTCACTCAATACAATGATAAAGTAGTTCCTTGGGACGAACAATGATAAAGTAGTTCCTTGGGACGAACACACTGCCATGATGGACTCAAAAGCAACTCTCACATGTACCACACTATTTCTACATATTATTTCTTTTTAATTACAACATTTTGTGACTATCAATGATGTCATCCTTGCGAATTTACAGCTAAAAATGCCACGGGTGAGGCCCCTGGTCGGCCAGTATGCATGAATAATCCACCCCTATTCTTTCAGTCATTTTGTTTTAATAGAAAATACATTCTACTGACTTCTTATATTATATATCCTTTTATCAGTTCAATAACGGCAGTTATTACCACCCAAAAGGCATTTACCACGTGATTGAGTATTTCAAAATCATATACGGTGACCCTTTAATATATGTCACCGAGAACGGTTAGTTCTACTACTCATCTCTTTCATCTAGACATGTTTCAATATTGGTTCAAAAAATTGACTCAAATACTATGAAATTAGGAATCAGAACCGCCGGTGGTAATTGATATCTTGTGTTTTTATGTAATTTTAGAATTTAATTCTTCATTGTTTTGTGCATATTCATGAATATTTAGATTGTTTAGGTTGCATTTTGCATCAAGTTTGTTATCTCAGATGATGGAGTAGAGATGTACAAGGAAAGTGTGTTTTGGAGCCAAATAAGTCAATAATTAGCAATATAATGGAAGACACACATTTGGATGCACACAAGATGATTGATGATTCGGAACCAGTTTGCAGTCCCTCAAAGATCGACTCGTATGAAGACCTTTATTTGGGATTTAGCTCCAGAGTTATTTATCTAAGTTATTGGAAATTGAGTAAGCTTTGCAATGGAGGTGATTTCAGGCCAATCAGATGTACGTGTAAAGAGTTATACCTGTTTGAGTGAACGTATATACAGCCAGAGTGAAAACAGGAGCCACACGCGGCCAAGAGCAGCGGCCAAACGGTTGCCGAGTGAAGACCAGCGGCCATCCCAATCGGTCAAGAGCTGGCCGATGGATTTTAGTAAGAGGAAGATCGTTTACAGCAGCGGCCAAGCTCAATCGGCCAAGCCATGACCGTTGGAGCCACGCGACCTCATCAATCGGCCAAGCCATGGCCGATGGAGCGCAAGAAGAGAAAACACCGTTTAAACCAGCGGCCACCACCATCGGCCAAAGTGTGCCTGACCATCCCAATGGGCCATCTCAATCGGTCAAAGCATGGTCGTATGAGATCATCACCACACTTGTTTTAGTTTTGATCGGGGTTTGACCCGGTTTGAACTGGGTTGACCTGACTCCCTTTTATTTTGCTATAAAATACTCTAACCCTATTAAGGGCAGACTTATCTCTTATTTTTGGTTTATCTTTTGTTTATCTCTTGTTTAGCAGCTACTTAGGATTCTTAAGCTTATTTACTCTTGGTTTGTTGAATGATTAAGTACTTCTAAGTTTTTTATTAGCAATTTCTCTTTCAAATCTCTTAATCTATAATCTCTTATTATGATTTCACAAAGATCAAACTATTTCCTTTGTGTGATCATGATGATGAGTGAGTAGATCATTAGAACTTTGGGCTAGGTAGATTAGGGAGATATATGATTGATCTTTGATGTCTAGAGCCTTATTTATGTGTTTCCTATCTTGGTTAGTGTTAATAATGCTGGAAAGCCTAGCTTGAATTTAAACATTAGGATTTCCATTGTCCAGAAGATGTTTGATGAAATTCCTGAACCAAACTATTCAAGGGCTTTGCACTCCTAACCAATGGAAATTGATGATTAGGGTGCTTAGTGGTATTAAGACTTGTTCTTAATGCATGCTAGCTTTGTGATTGCCTTTGGAAAAAGTTGATTATCACTTGATTAGCATAGGAATCTCTACCATGGAAATGGATTGATTTGCATTAGTGTTCTTAGCCATAGGATTGTTCTTGATTGTTGCATGGACATCTAGGATTGGTTAGCTATCTCCCAAGTCAATTATCTTGCCCAAGGTTCACTTGTTTAAACTTGATTCAAAGTTTGTTATTAGTTGTGTTCTGTTTCTTTTCTTTAATTTGTTTGCTAGTTAAGATTGTTACAACAAAACCAATTCTTTTTAAAAATAGATTAAACAACTTTGTGTATTCTTAGTGAGTTGATTAATGCAGATTGTGGATTGATAATTTAATTGACTGAAATATACTACATCAGTAACATAACCTTCACAGAGGCATTTCACAATTACAATCGGATTGATTATCTATGCAGTCATCTATGTTTTCTCCGTAAGGTCATCAAGTGAGTGAATCATATTCTTCTTCCATTTTCCTTTACATATATAACAAATACATGTAAGTATGATAAGTCAGACGCATGCATTTAATGGTTGTTCTTTTTTTTAGGGAGAAGGGTGTCAACGTGAAAGGATACTTTGCTTGGTCTCTTGGTGATAATTACGAGTTCTGCAATGGCTTTACATTAAGATTCGGACTCAGTTATGTTGATTTCGATAACAATGTCGCTGATAGAGATTTCAAAGAATCTGGCTTATGGTACCAGTCGTTCTTAAAAGACACCACCAAGAACCAAGATCTCCTTCACTCGAAGTTCTCCTTCAACAACCGCGACAGGACCAGCCTCGCATGAAAAACCCAACCCACTTTATTCCCATCAAGATCATCTTCATGTCTCATCTTTCTACTTACTCCATAGATAAGGAGTGTCTTCCACTTTATTCCCAACCCACTGTACTGAATAAAAATTTTAATAAAAGATGATCAAACTTAATAAATATTTTATTGTTATTTTTCTTTTTTGTATATACTACATTAAATCATGGGATGAGAAAAAGAAAATCTAACTAAAACCAGGGGCGGATCCACCTTATTCAAGGGTAGTGCATATGCACTATATGAAATTCTAAATAGTTTAGTTTATATATTAATTCTTAAAGTTAAAGTGGCATAATGGTAAGAATGCACCATATTAAAAATGAGATCATGAGTTCGACACTATCTATGTTACATTTTTTTAGTTTTTTGCATCTGGTGACAAGTTTGGCTAGATCCGCCACTGACTAAAACCAAACTCAAAGGCATACTAGTTTCATTTTATCATTTTCATACAAGATAAATATACCAACTTTGAAATTATTTTACATACCAATTAGTTTTTGTTTTTTTTAATCCAAGAATTATTAGTCTAATTTTTATTTATTCCTAATGAATTTCCTAAAACATGTTACATTTATTTTATGGTTTAATCAATCTTTTAATATGGTTTATGTTATTTGTTTTCTCTGGTAATTAATTAAATAAAAACCCAAAACATTTCTTAGTTCTAACTTTTAACTACTCTCAAAAATCTTACAAGTAACAATTTAGTCTTTGTGGAGCCGATCTTGTATATACTACTATTAGGCATTCGCTGTTTAAATTTCTCGAGCTAAAAATCGAGCAATCTAGTGTGTTTATATTTCCGAGAAAGCGACCACAAAATTTGGTTCAGACTGTACAAAATTAATGGCAAACGAAAATGATATATTTTTTGGTCTTTTTTTCTGAAAGAGGAAATATTTTCTGGTTTCATTTGTTTCACCGAGTTTATCTCTTAGTGCCAACCACAATGAAAATAGAGCGCAGAATATGCTTCGCAAATTAGCCAAAAAAAAAGAGAGGTTCTAATGCAAATTTAATAACACTAACACATACAGTGTGACCAAATTTGTAGTGATTCGTATGAGGGGTTCTCAAATACAATATTAATTATTAATAATTTTAGTATTATCGAGATATATTATAATAATCATAGAGAATCAACTCATACATAACAAACATCCACGTAAATAAATAAAATCGTCAACAAATGAAACAATAGTCTCATAGAGAAAAATGTATACATAAATAGAATCAAAGACTCATATACTTGGAGTCTTATAAGATGCTAAATGCAGAGCCAAAAATAAGAGCCGCGACAGCTACAACGAACGAAGGCAAAATCACACCGGATCCAGAAGTAGGACTAGGTGCAGGAGACTCAACTGATTGAGCAGAGACGATGGTAACAGCTAGGTAAAACATCGCAAACATGAGAGGAACAAAGGAAGATTTGGAAATCGCCAGTTTCTAAGTATTGGAATATATGATTCAAAAATTGCTGAAGATTGAAGAAGGAAGTGAAATGAGAATGTTTTGGAGTAAACATGAAGTGGAGGTGAGAGTATATAAAGAGGTTCGGGCTGACGCGGAGAAGAGTTAGGGCAGGCTGTCCTAATTGTATTTTTTTTGTTTTTGTTTTCCAGCCTGGGGAATAAGCAATAACAGCTGTTTCTTCTTTTGTGTTGGACCTTCACATGTTTTTGGTAATCGACGGTTTATGTTGTTCCCACGTGGTTTTGAACTCCTTTAAAAGGTTGTTTGTTTCTCAACTACCGTTGCGGCGCCTTTTAGTGTATGAGTCGGTGAGCAAATAATAGAAAAAGTCAAAAACTGCGCAAACGTGTAAACTGATAGTGATTTGGTAGAGAACCATCGGCACAAGTTTTTGGTGAATTGGAAATGTGTGTTCTTTTTTTGTAGGGATGGTTATTAGTAGCCATGTGAACTCCATACAACTGATTGGTGATGTCAAACATAGTATATATATATATATATATATATCGGGATTTAACCCGTGGTACATCACAGGACAATTTTTTTAAAAACTAAAATTTTTCCATTTTAAGAGAGGGTATTGAACTTTACATTTTAAAAGATTTTAGAGTATTCTTAAAATCACTTGTTATTCAATTGATAATTTTTAAAAATCTTTAGAAATCCTATGTTATTCAACTTGACATTCATGTAAAATCATTTAAAATAATGCACAATCTCTTGTTATTCAATTAGAATTTATAAAAATTACTTGAAATCTATTGTTATTCAAAGTATCACAACTTTTAAAAAAAAATGCTACTTTAAATGATTCTAGAAGACTTGTTTTTATGTTTTAGTTGAAAAATATGACTAATAAAATCACACCCTTTGAGGTGGAATTTTGAAGGATTTCAGAAAAAAAAACATTGGTTCATCCTTTCCGTAACTCTTCCCGTACAGCTCTGAGGTTTCCGATTCACAGATGTCACCACCATCACCTTTCCAGATTTTCTTCATCTCATTCGTCCCAGCAAGGTAGACCAATCTTCCCAAAACAGTTTCAGTGGTCGCAGTTAACTTTATGATGGTGACCACAATTCTTCGCCGCAATCATCTTCCAACCAGAACACAAAACTCTTCCTACCGTGTATCATAAGAGAGCATGAAATGACAGTTTCAGTGGTCACAATCAACATTGGCTACCGTGTTAACACTTGGTCGTGTCGCCGTCGTTCCACTTATCGCCGCAAGTACGTTAATTTGTTAACTGCAATTTGTTTTGAATTCGATTATTCAAATGTTGTGGTCTAACAAGAAAATCTAATCCTTTCTGGTTATGTAGAATTATTTCTTGAGCTCAATATTAGACTCAGATACACTTTGTTTTGGATAGTTCTATTACAATTTCAGACATTGAGTTGGAGTTTCAAACGTTCAGCTTAAGTTTTACTCTTCACTTATGTTTAACTAAACAAACTCCATCTCTTTAGTGTTGTGTAATATTTAATACATTGGTCTCACAATATGCTATCGACATTGCTATTTTACCATGCATTGAATCATGCTTTAAAAGAGACCATTTGAATATGCAGGTGAAATGAAAGCATAAACTGATCATGATGAATCCTCTTTCTATTGTGCTTTGCACTCAAGACGATGTTGCTTGAATTTAAGCTTAATTATGATGCAAATTATGAATATATCTGAAGCCATATACATATTGGATACATTCATATGAGGAAGAGTAGTATAATGATTATATTCGTTGGGGAAGGAGAAGGGGAAGGGGAAGGTACAACTGTGTTTGTGTAAACCCAAAAGACTTGCAAAAGGAGAAGGGGCATGTACTTTTGTTGATCTTTACAAGGGCTGTCCTAAATTAATGCACACTTCCATTATCTCTATTTGAAGTAGACCTGCAAATATGTTTGTCCAACTTTTCTAAATTCATATACAGAGAAGCCTTTGATTACTCAGACTTTGCTTACTACCACTATACAATATAGTCTTCAGATGTGTAGTAAATCTCTCCCATCATGAATCACAAATTAAAAATTCAAAGAAAATGTGAAAAGGAACTCAACTTGTATGTTTAGTTGTCTACCAAAGTCTCTTAGCATTAACTTTGTTCCATTCCATTACATGGCAAATTGGCAACGACAGTGTTTTGTTTTCTGTTTTGATAAAGGGATGGATGATGTGAATAAACTCAACTTTTCCTTTTTTTTGTTCTACAAATCTCTCAGAATCACCTAAAATCTCAACAAATCACAAGCTAATTTTTTTCTTCTTAAAAATAAAAAATAAACAATTCAACCAAATAATCTAAAAACTCACTTAAATCTCACAAAATCTAAAATTTCCAAAATCTCACAAAATCCTCTCAAATCTTGTTTCAATACCCCCTCTAAGTTATAAATGTTTGTTGATTTTGTTTAGTGTTTGAGATGTATAATTGTATTTAGATTGTTAATTTTAGGGTTTATTAGTGGTACATTGCATGATATTTGGTTTTTTACATAATCGTAATTTAATTAAAATTTTAAATCTTCTAATATTGATGGTGTTAATAAAATAATAACATGATGAACACAAAATTAAATAATATTTTAATTTATATTTATATCAACTCAAATTTGTCTTGCTATATAACTTGTCACGTGATATATTATAGTTTCTGTTTCCATATAATAGAAGCAAAGAATTCAAAAAACAATAGAAAGTGTCAGTAATTTATTATAGTTACTGTTTACAGAAAATATTGATTGCAGTATTGTGTTAGAAATGGAATGTAAAATATTAACGAAACAAAATATGATGTTATCGTTATTTTGGAAAATTTTATAGGGATTAAGATTGTAAACATGTTTTTAAATAATTATAACTAAAAGAGCATAACACAAAATGTACTTCAAAAATGTTAATATAAATATATTTATATATGATTGGTAATGGTAAATTGGTAACAGAAACAAATCCTATAAAAAAACAAAGAGTGTTCTCAAAACTTTATGACACATTATAATTTCCCAAATATTTTTTTATATTAATAATTAAAATTACAGAATATCAAGATACTGAAATTGTGGATTGTCAAAACTTTTATGGAATAGTTTAAACCCGAATTCAATGGCCTTGAGACAGAAAGTGGAAGCATAAAATTAGTCAATCATGTGTAAAAATAACTAATTACTGTATTGCCCTACTAAACTTTTTGAGAAATAAAGAGAAAATGAATAAAAGAAGAAGATTTTTTTTTTGGTAGGAATAAAAGAAGAAGAAATGAATAAAAGGGTAAATAACCTTTTTTTTTTGGTAGAAACAACCAAATGAGATATTATGGAAAATCACTAGTTTGACCCAAATTGAGCAGTTAATTGCTAGATTAACTCCTAAAATTTGAGGGTCAGTTGGGTTAGTTTTATACCGAAAATAACCTTTTTTGCTTTGTTAGGAAAAAAAAAAGTCAATATTACCCTTGGTTAAAAATTCCTGCAATTTCGTTTTTTTTTTTTTTTTTTTT
>NC_025697.1:13169414-13171550 GCF_000633955.1 Camelina sativa | reverse complement strand
AGGACTCATCAACTAGGGAAGGGATGATAACAGCTCGAGGAGGTGAATCAGTCATATTAGGTGGTATGGCTAATTCTCTGACTTCATCGTATAATTCCGCTGCAAGCTTAATCCGAAGAGCCAACATGTTCTCATCGCAAAGCCCATCAAATGTTTTCCCAAGAGCTAAACATTCAATGTACTTAAGAGCATACACACCACAATCACCTGGATTTTCATTCCGAGGAACATTTTTCTTCACCCTTCTCAATTCCAACATTGCTCTGCTCTTTTTACGGTTTGTCTCAATAATCATGTCACTTAACATCGCAGGAATCATTCGCCTTAAAGGCAAACATGCAATGGCCATTTGTTCGTCATTCACCAAGGTTGGTATGCTATCATAGATGTGAATCTTCTNTCGGGGTAATGACAGATTTATTAGTACCTTTTGTGACAGATTTTTTTAAAGTTAAGCGACAGACTTTTGTAGTAGTTGCCATATATGGCGAGAATCTAGGGTTTACCTTATTTTTTTCTCTTTTGTATCGTGCCTCCCCTCCCCTCCCCCTATATCGACTGAAATTTTTTTTCTCTTTTGGGTTCATCTTATTTTTTCCATAAATTCCTTCTTCCTCCTCTCCAATGTGGATTTAATCATGCTTTCTTTCCTTTTGGGGTTCATAATCGACTTCTCTATTATTTTCCTTTGAAGGTGGTTTTTTTTTTCCTATATCTTCCTTCACGTTTTAGAGTGATTGTTACACAACCAAGAGAATATGAAGCATGTGATTCTCGTTTGTGGTAATTGGATCTTTGACAACAACAAATGGTTGTTTGTTGTTGATAATGAAAGGGGTTCACGAATTCTACAATGTAACGATCAAAGCAGATTTGATGATTGCATTGAAATGGTATATGAGGATTACAGGCTGGATAACAAGGTATTTGATGTTGTCTTGAGTTACAAGATCTCGAAGAGGTTATTGCAGGATTTACCCAGTGATACACCACCAGTTATTATCGATAATTCTCGTCAGTTGCACACTTTTCTGGGACAATTGGAAAGGGTTACAGGTCGACTTTGTGTTGAAGTGAAGAAGAAAATACAGACTGATTTGAATCACAAAGGTAAGAAACGAGGAAGAGATGAAAATGATCAGGTTGGAGAAGAGTATCTTGATATGGCCATCGACACAAATGAAGAAGAGATCGATGAAGATGATAGTAGATTTGATTATTGTGATGATTCTGACGGAACAGATTCTGATGATGAGAATTTTACCATGTATGGAATTCCACCAGAAGAAGAGGATCAACAATTGCCAATGAAGAACAGGAGTTCATCTTTTTATATTGAAGAAAATAAGGAACCTGTTGATGTCTCAAAGGTAGACTTGTCTTCTGTGAATTTGGCTGTTGGGCAAATGTATGATACAAAGGAGCACTTAGAAACACGGTTGAAGATACTAACCTTGGTACAAAGGTTTGATTATTTTGTTTACAAATCGAGACCAACACTATTGATTGTCAAGTGTTGGGTTAAAGGATGCAAGTGGAGGGTAAGAGCTGCAACAATAAATCACTTTCCAAAGTTTGAGGTCCGTGTGTTTATTTCAGCACATACATGTTCTGTAACAGAGCGCTCTACACGTGCCCGACAAGCAGATCATCATATTCTAGGAGAGTTGTACAAAGATTTTGTTGGTGGAGTTGGTCCCAGAGTACTCCCAATGCATGTTGCTGAAGCGTTAAATAAACGCTTTCAAATCAAGGTATAATTTTTCTATTTATTTAGCATTATTTAGATTATTTTGTTTAGCTTTATCATTNTTTCTCTTTTGGGTTCATCTTATTTTTTCCATAAATTCCTTCTTCCTCCTCTCCAATGTGGATTTAATCATGCTTTCTTTCCTTTTGGGGTTCATAATCGACTTCTCTATTATTTTCCTTTGAAGGTGGTTTTTTTTTTCCTATATCTTCCTTCACGTTTTAGAGTGATTGTTACACAACCAAGAGAATATGAAGCATGTGATTCTCGTTTGTGGTAATTGGATTTTTGACAAAAACAAATGGTTGTTTGTTGTTGATAATGAAAGGGGTTCACGAATTCTACAATGTAACGATCAAAGCAGATTTGATGATTGCATTGAAATG
>NC_025697.1:13098200-13167810 GCF_000633955.1 Camelina sativa | reverse complement strand
TCCAATTGCTTTCGCCGTGGTTGATACAGAGAATGATGAATCATGGGAATGGTTTTTCAAGCAACTCAGCTGTGTGATACCTGATGATGACAGTCTTTCCATTATTTCTGATAGGCACAAATCAATTGGGAAAGCTATTAAAAAGGTTTATCTGAAGTCTAGTAGGGGAATATGCACATACCATATGTACAAGAATATTTTGGTTCGGTTTAAGGTTAAAAAGGCGGCAAATGCTTTTAGACTTATCGACTTTCAAACCACATTTGATCAACATCAAAGTTCTCTAAAGGGTCAAATGCATCACAATTTAACTTTGTTATCTCAGCAAACTCATTTACAGAAAATCTAATTGACCTATTATCGATCAAAGACCAAACCTCATGAATGTTGTTGATTCTCAGCTGATGTGTGAGTAGAAAGTGAACTCTCTGCGCAGCCCAGGTGTATTCCAATTCAGCAAACTTTATAAACACTCCAAGAGATGAGTCCTTGAGTTTATCCCACACGTCCACCCCTAATCCTTCTCTCAAAATTCCAATTTTGGACACAAAACAATTGTGGTTCATGCTCCTATGTTGGAGAGGCGATTTCCCTTCTTCATAAAGTAGAGNCTTGATTTAATCTTCTGTTAACTCCAATGCAACTTGTATATCAAATCCTCCTTAGGACTCTAAAATCATACAAACATCATACAATTCAATGGAAATCAAAGAACTTGCATAATGTAGACAGGGATAATTGGAGAAAAAAATCATATCATAAAGCCTAACCGGAATTATGAAGCTATTGAGGATCAAGACCCAAAACAAGAAGCCTAATCCTTCCACCGAATCTGTCACAAGAGCAAGACCCAAAACAAAAATAAGGTTAATCTACAATTGCAATTAACAATTCTGTTCATTCTTATAATAATCCAATTAAAAACTCACCGCCGGAGAAAATCACCAACCACCGAAGACACTAAATTCTTATTTCGCCGCCGGAATTCTTTAACCCAACTACGCTGGCGTCTGTAACTGGATGGAGCAGTGAACACCGGTGATTACAAATCACCAACCACCAAAGCCGCTAAGTTCTTATCTCGCCGTCGGAATTCTTTAACCCAACTACGCCGGCGTCTGTATTTGGATGGAGCAGTGAACACCGTGATTACAGCTCTTAATCACCGGTGGAAGATGACGGCAGATCGGGTTTTCTTTGGGGACTGTAAAACCTCTTCTTCGTTCTTCGCCGGCAGACGACACAAAGTTTTCTACAGTTTAAAAGAAAAATGTCGGGTTTAGGGTGTTTTGATTTAATCGATTTTTTTTGTTTTATTACTTAATTTTTATCTCCTTCTACAGTTTTAATTGGACTTTTGGTAATTTAAACACTAAATTGTGTCATTCTAATTTTTCCCAAAAGGAGAGTGTCAATCTAGCAATATTTTTGCAAATTTGTGTCAATGTGGTCTATTTTCACTAAAAAAAAGATATAATCTTAAAAACTGCATCGACAATACCAAATGACACTTTTTGTAACAAAAAAAAAATGTTAAAATAATACTCTTTATAAAATAGAAGGAATATTAATTAATATTTACTGAATTTATTTCACCTCTCATCTAACAAATAAGATATGGACCGTATTAAAACAATTAGTGGTGGAAGTTTTATTTTAAGTTAACTTGACAAAAACATATTTTGATTTGATAGAACAATCAAAATATTATAATGTGATAACAATTGTTTTGATAAAAACGTGTAAGAGGGTTAGAACTGAAATTAATTTGATGTTTGATGAGTTAAATAGAAGTATTAATCTCCTTCGATATCTCTAATGTTTTGTTGCAATACTACCAAATTACTTATGTTTTACGGATTAAGTCTAAAAATACCAAACATTTAATAATATAACTATGATAGAAAATAAAATTGTATAAATGTAATATTATTATATATAAAAACAAGTGTTAATCTTCTTTGACACTTTTAATTTTTAATTACAATACTAAGTTACTAAATTACATATACTCTAAAAATTAAATCTAAAACATAATTAATAGATTTAAAAACTCTAAAAAATTAATGTTAATATATATAAAAATAAATATTGTCTTGCGGGTTAACTCCTAATTTTTTTATTATAAAAAAAAATTTTGAGACATTATATATATTAAAAATTATTTTTTATATAAACATGCGGGAAAATATAGTTAAAAAATATTTTCTCATTCACGAAAGAGCATTCATATTATCGATGTGGCACAAAGCCAAAAGCAACTTAAACTATGGTAGTGATAATTGATGTACTGCCACAAAATCAGACAGCAAAGTAGGAACGAATAATTGAGATTTAATGAGAAAAATGCCAAAAAAACATGACTTATTCAAACTAATTTATAACTGATAGAAAATATATGAACTATCTTGATTTTCAATTTTCCACCTATCATTGTTACGATTTTTAACGAAAACACTATTAGCTCTTTATTCTTTCTTCTAAATTTCTAATCATAACAAAAGTTTGAAGTTGAAAAAAAACAACAATTGAATATGAGGTTAAGATATCTAAAAAGAAACAATTTGTTATGATTATAACTACGATAAAAATAAAACTTCTCCATGAGATTATAATTATAAAGGTGTTTACGATTGCATTAACATTGTTAAAAACTGTAAATGATAAGTGGAAAAGCGGAAAATCGGGATAGTTTATGTATTTTTTATCAGCTATAAAATTAGTTTGATTATTTTTCGATAACGATAAAAGTTCATGTTTTTTTTCTGACAAATATTAAAGAAATCATGTTTTTTTGACATTTTTTTCAAGATTTTATCACTAAACATTGTTATAACTTGGCCGAAATACAGGTCGAATTTAACGGTCTCTCCACCCACCAAAATTCACTTTCAATCTCTGCTTAGTAGCACATACATTTCATGAGTTTTGTTAGTGACATTGCGTACTCAAGAACTCAGAATCTTGGGAGCAATTTGCATTAAAGCCTCCAAAGCACTAGGAGAAAACTTTATAGCAAAGAGAGAACACATGGACGTGTAGTGACCATTGTACGTGCAGTTATCACTTTTGAGGATCCTTACAAAGAACTCCTCATTGATGTCTTGTGCTCCAAATGTAGCCGGGTGCGCACCACCTCTCGACCAATCGACCCAAGTCACACTTCGGTTGGCCAAGGCCGCTGGTTTCTCAATTGTCAACATTGTTGGAAAATAGTGTTCGTCCACATAACAGGCGGGAGTGCAAAACTCTTTGAAGGTAGAATTGGTCTATGCGAAAGGTAGAGTTGGAGCTACTCTGGACTGCGGAGCCTGTTAGCTTGCCTAAGAGCCTTTACACATGCAAAACGCTAGTGGAATTGACTCCTTCTTCGGTTTGCCTCCCGTCACTCAAAATATTGGGCCTATTCTTTGTGATATTCAAAGACGAATATTCTCTCGAGAGGCTTGTATCAAGTTGCTTAATTCTTGCTGGATCGAGAGTGGACCTCGGCATCAATGATTTCTTGATCAGAAACCATTTCCCCATGGTGAATAAGCTTCGCTTAGATGTGCCATATATCTTCGTTTCATGTATAGCGAGTGTAGTGATCTATAAGGACGAGGTAATATTTATAGTTGTCAATAGAGATAACAGGAGAGGTCCAGACATCCGTAAAAATAAATTCAAGAGGACGGGTGGAGGTGATTGATATTTGAGAAAAAGGAAGCTTGTGCCTTTTATTGATAGCACAGTCATTGCAAAAATTATTATGAGAGGGAGATTTAGAACAAGGAAGAGAATAAATTGAAACAAGAGATTGAAGAATTGATAAAGATGGATGACCTAAGCGAGAGTGCCAATCAGCCATGGACGGTTTGGTGGAGGACGAAGCAAAGAATGAGGCTATAGGAGATGGAGAAGTAGGCCACTCGTAAAGCTCAGCTCTAGCCTTGCCTTGCAGCAACAGGATCCCCGACCTCAGATCCTTCACCTGAAAATGAGCAGGAGAAAATTCAACCGTAACGTTATTAGCATTACACAAACGATAAACAGAAATGAGATTTTTATGAATGTGAGGGTCACAAAGGACATTATTGAGAGTTAAGGGATGTTGGGAAGAGGGTAGAGAAAGTGAACCAGTGTGACTGATAGAGAGGGCTGAACCGTCACCAACAGTGACATTATCACCACCTTGATACGGATGATGAAGAGACATGTTGTGGAGATCACTTGTCATATGATGAGTGGCACCCCTATCCATGATCCAAGGGTCGGACGGATGAGAAGGAGCAAGGGCCAAATTTGCGCATGGCTGCCATGGACGAAACGGGGAAGGGAGCAGGCCGTTGGAGGAGCCATACTGGTTTGTGTGGAGTTGTGGACATCGTTTTGCACTGTGACCCAAAACACCACACAACTGGCACTTACCTTGATATCCTTTGTTGCCACGATGATCCTGACGAGAGGAGGAATATTGAGTGTTGTTGTTGTTGTTCCAGTGTTGCTGCTGACGAGAGTGGTGCACGCTAAACAACGGTAACCGCAAGCTCCCGGTTAATCTCAAACCATTGAGACCCTTTTCTCCATTGGTCTATGGTAACTTGAGGGGACATTATTCCATGGTAGCGGCCACGGCCATAGGGACTGGGATCATCAAATGAATCCATAAAACTGTGCTTTGATTTGGTTTATGTACTGGTAGATAGTCGTGAAGTTAAAGAGGGGAATGCATGACTCCGAGAGGAGAATAAACCATTCATTTGAGATATCTAGCAACGCATTTGCAAGAAGCCGCCTCTCTGCATCACACATTGTTATTCTTCCCCATTCTGCAACCTACCCAATTATGAAGATAATCCACTTACAATATCAAGATATACAAAACCAAAATCATGCAAAGTAGATTAAATAGTAAATACCTGACTTGGTATATGCCTACGATAGAAAACAGAGGAAGTTGAAAACTTGGCTGAAGAAGACACTTGTGAATGGATGTACACTGAGTAATACTTTTCATGACCCTTTCATAACCTTTCCCAAAGCGGTGCAAGCGGCAAAGGACCCATTGTCAAGAACATAAACGCGATTTTGGGCACCCTATTAAACGGATACTCTTTTCTATGAGGCGTGAAAGATGCGCGCCAAATAAGCTCTTCATGCATGAGAACCGCAGGATGTTTAATCCATTGATCCAAGTCATTTCTTCTCTCGTTGCAAGGCACAATACTCGAAGTGACTGAGGTCACTACACTATTTATACCATAATACTTGATTGTGGATACACTAATGAATAAGAAAATAATAGTAACTGCAGAGGAAGCAACTTGGAAGGAGACACCTTGTTTAGCCCTGTCCGGCCGCCTGTGACTACAATCTCTTTACCTTCTTCCAACTGAACAACCCTACTTTGCATCTTGACACGGTTTAGATATTAAATAATAGGCGTCTCGTTATATCGCGTTACGGTTCTGCTTCTGTAAAACTCCTAACCAAGAACCTCAATTAGCATCACAAACAAAAATTCAACAACTTACACTCAATGGATCACTAGAAGCAAGTACCCTCAAACGACTCAATAATTCTGAAAATCTAAGGTTAACAGATTACACTTTTCTTGCAAAATCCTAAAACCTTTAATAATCACTAACTACGTCCAATCCAACTCTTACTATACTCATGTAACAGAATAATCTAATCCATAAACAGAATCAACAAAAGTCTATAACTTTTTTTTATAGAAAACCCAAAAATTCAATAAGGCTACAAAGTAACTAGCTATTCAATCTTGTAATCTTGGACCGATATTAGGAGCAACCGACGAGACACTCTAAAAAAAGTCCTAAAATAAATCAAGAGATACTTCAAGAAACTAATGAAGTAATCATTAATAAGAAAAAAAGAAAGAAAGAAGAGAAGTTAGTAAGACTTACAGGTAGGCATGACCACGGTTATGGTTATTACGGTTATGGTTGATTAACCATTGGTTACGGTTATAAATATTAGATACGGTTACAGTTAGAAATTTTATATACGTTAAAATGGTTACGGATAAATACGGTTGCGGTTAAACGGTTATGGTTTTTAATTATTATGATACGGTTAAAATTTAAAATTAGTATTGTGATTATTAATATATATCTCTAATAAATTAGAAACCGTAATTTTTTTGAAAAAATTTACTATATATATAGATATTAATAATCACATTAATAGTCATATAGTCAAACAAATATAAGTTTTTTTTCTTGTCACAATGAAAACAGCATTTGGTCATTACAAATATTTGTAGTGCAATGATTATAATTAATGTCATTTTGTCATTGTTAATGACTCCAAACAATAGTAGAAAGTCCAAAAGAATCACCATAAAAATGATATTTTAGACTATAGAAATTAGAAAATTTCTTCTGGTAAGAAACCATTACATAGACTAAGTTTATAAACTAAGAATGAGTTGATTAACAGAAAATAGCTGTTATTTAAGGGTAGTGCCGTAGTGGTCCTAGCTAGTGCAGTATATGGACACATTAAACTATTTAAGTCACGGTTGGAAATTTGGAATGAAATAATTATGTATTATTGTATTTCTGTAAAGAACATGAGTACGTAATAAAAACGAATACGTAAAAACATACATGCAAGCATAATTATTATGCTGATTACAATAATGAATAAATAAAAAAAATTTAGTCATTATCTTCTGATCGGATTGAAGATACATCACTATCAAAGTCTTCTAACTCTTCTTCATTGTCTCGCATGTATTCCTATTGTCTATATACGACTCTAGTCCAATCATCAAGACACGTTTGAGCTTCAAGAGAATCTGGAGTCATTCTTGAACGAGTTTCATCTAAAATTCGACCTCCCATGCTAAAAGCACGTTCCACAGACGTTGTAGAAACTGGTGAAGAAAAAACATCTCTTGCGATCATGGCTAGAATTGAAAAGAGAGATTGATGACACTTCCACCAATGAACGACTTGAAAGTCATTACCTGGATCTTCATCACTAAATTCAAAATTAGTGAAAAGATATTTTTCAAGTTCATTGTTACCTTGTGATGGTCGTTGCCTTTTTTCTCGTCGCATCCTTTCTGCAAGACTCAGCTTAGAAGTTGATGACGTATCATTTTGTTGAGATGATTCAGCAACATCTGGTGTCATATTCTTATAAACTCTATAATATTCATCATACAGATTTTCTATGTCTTTTTTGTATTTGAAATAATGCTCGAAACACTAACACTGTCAGACAAATGCAATAAATTATAATATGTGGTGAAATAATCAGATAAACCATCTACTTTAGTTGTAGGATAAAAAATCGATGCAAGCAAATTAAGAGGTGGAATTTCTTCATAGTATTTTATCCACTTATGTCTCATAGTTGCAATGCATGATGACAACACAATATTATTTTCATGTTCATGCATCACATCAGCAATATTAGCGCATTCATACACCAGACAATATATATGTTGCATCATTAAAAATTTTAATAATTTCAGAAGAGCACTGCATTCATCCCAATGAGTTGGCCACAAAGTTAAAGAGCTACAGTTTTCTTGAAATAACCTACACAATAAATCTTTGTAACCAATAGAACGAGCAAGCATATCATATATTGAATTCCAACGAGTTGGAACATCTCGAGAAAACCTTTTAGGAGATACATTATGCATTTTACAAAACTCTAACCATCGTTTCATTAACTTTGGATGCGCCCAAAAATAATTTAAAGCTTTTTTAATCGGTAAAACAAGATTATTTTGAGAAACTAATAAACAATCTTGAACGCATAAATTTAAAACATGACAAATACATCGAACATGAAAAACTTTTCCACCTAAAATAGGACTACAATTATTTACTAATTCGGAAACAGAGGCAGTATTAGCAGATGCATTATCAAATGAAATAGAAAATATTTTTTTTGTTAAACTATATTCTTCTAAAATTATTTTTATCATTTTAAATATATTATCAGCCGTATGTCTTTCATCAAAAACCCTAAAAGCAATAATTCTCTTTTGAATAATCCAGTCATTATCAACCCAATGACAAGTAATGCCCATATAAGAATGTATCTGCCAATGATCACTCCAAATATCACAACATACTGAAACTTTAATATGAATATTAGAAAACAATTTTTCTAAATCTATTTTTGTTTTTCGATAAAGTGATTTTAGAGTACGAGTAGGAGTAGTTCGAGGAACTCGCTTAGCTTGAGGATTTAAAGCATTTATGCAATAATTATTAAAACCCAATTTTTCACCAAAGCTAAATGAAAGATGATCAACCGTAACCATCTTTGCTAATTTTTCTCAATTTTTTTTATCTGAATAATGAAAAGATGAAAGACTAGAAGAAGCATTATGAGGGTTAGTTTCTACACCAATTTTTTCAGGATGAATACGTTGCAAATGATACCTATATGATCCATATCCTGAACCCGACCTCCAAGAAAACCTTTTGTTGCAATAATTACAACAAGCTTTCATTTCCCCATCAAATTTTTGTTTTCGAAAGTGTACCTTAAAAATATCGGAACCATTCAAACGTTGCTTTTCTAAATTTCTGCTAGCTTCTTCTTGAGTTGCACTCTCTTGAGTATTGATGGTTGGTACTGAGTTGTGTGACATCTTCTCTTTGACTGTCGAAATGAAATGAGTCCGAAGACATTCTCAAATAACAAAAGAGCTCAAGACTGTGAAAAAATGAACACGTTCACGTTGGATAATGGAATAAAAGAGAAGTAGTATATGACTTCGTTTTGAACAATATTTATCCAGAATTTTGTTACTAAAGGAATGGAACGGCTACTTTTCCACAGCTCACTCTAACAACCTAACACTAACAAGTTGACTAACACTTCCCTATCATTCGGTCAATTATTTATCGAAACTAGTATATAATACTTTTTAATTTATTTATTTTAGCATAGTTAATTTAACAAAATAATTTAAATAGTGTCACAGTTTTACAAAGAGAGTCAAACACATTTACACAAACACGATCTACATAATCCGTGATATTTTCATCCACAAGCATGAAGTCACTTACTTCGACTTTGTCATTTTTTTGGTAACTTATTTTCATTCGTTTCTTTGTTTTAGTTTTTTTTAAATGAATGAAATACATCTAATTTATTTTCTTAAAATAGAAACTGTTGTATTAAGAAAACGCTATATTTTCTAAAACTACATTAAATTAATACAGTTTTCTTCCAAAATGTTTTAAATAATTAGATTTAGTAAAAAAATTAAATATTTAATACTAATATTTTTAAATTTGAGCGATAAATATGTCTTATACGTAATGTTTCTATAACATATTAATTATACATGAGTAGTTAATTGTAAAGTTTATTATATTTATAAAACGGTTACGGTTATAATTTGACGGTTTAATTATGCGGTTAACCAACTTTTTTTATACGATTACGGTTAATTAGCTGTTACGGTTAATAATTTTTGTAACTTTAACCACTATGATTTTACGGTTACGGTTACGGTTTTTACCTGTTTTATACGGTTACGGTTAAAAACGGTCCGGTTACGGTCCGGAATATGGTTACGGTTTCATTTTGGTCATGCCTACTTACAGGGAGTAAACACCCTGAATCGTGGGAAGATGAGATCACAATGGTCTGAGAGCTTACGAAATTTGGGAAGGTGGGATTATAAAGGTTGATCGTTCGGCTAGTAGAGCGGGCGACCAATTTCAGTAAATTCGACTTTGAAGTTTTGAAAAAGCGAAGGCTCCGTAAGTCAGAGAAGGTTAGGTTTCCAAAGCCGTCCTATTATACACCACATACGGCTACTCGAGTGTTTGATTTCTAATATGTTCGGTTCGGACCACTAGACTTTTAGGTTTTCTATTACTAAACTAACATAAATAGTTAAAGTTTTTTTTTTTTGTACCAAACTAGATCAACGTGTTTGGTATTTTTGTTAAACATGTATTTGATTTTTTTCACGAACTGCAAAGTTCAGAGTAAAATTATCAAATACAACATTCTCTGTTTTTTCTTTTCTTCTTACAGTACAATTATCTAATGGGGTAGTATAAATGTAATATCGCAACTATAACGTCTCGACGATAGAAGATCATTCTATAATTAAGTGGTAGAATTTTTTTTCACATTTTACATATCACAACACAATATAATATCAAGTTCATTGAACAAATGAATAATCAAATCTCCTAAAAACTCAATCAAATCTAAAAACTCAATCAAATCTCCTATAAGAATATTATTTTAAAAAATCTAAAAATAATCAAATTTATAAGATTTTAGAGTATTGAACAAATTCTTATATCTAAGTGTCTCAAATCTCCTATAAGAGTACGTATTACTTTCCCATTAGATAATTGTACTCTGAACTTGATATTGAACAAATTTATAAGATTTTTTAAAAATCTTATTAGAACTTGTTATTCAATACAATAAAAAAAATATAAAACTCTAAGAAATAATCAAATCTCCTAAAAACTCAATCAAATCTTTCAAAATTCTAAAATATTAAAATCCTACCAAAACCATTAACCATTGGATAATTATAATATAATACTTAACATAGACACTAGCCAATAGTTCTATAATGGATAAGATCATTGTTGAATACAATTCAAGTCCCACATTGGAAGTTTGAAGGCACAATCATTTAATATATAAAGGGTTAAGGTCAATCCACTAATTTTTAATTGGTTTTTAGTTGGAAGCCTAAGATAAGCCATACTTTAACATGATATCAGAGCTCAATGTTCAAGTTCTAGTAGATCTAGAAAAGTTGATACGGACATGCGTCTTGTTAACCCAATTAAAGGGGCTCCAAGAAGGAGTTTATTATCGGTCCAAGTGGGATTTGTTCGAGATGAAGTTATCATCTTGAGTAGGCATGTTAAGATCCCATATGTGATCCTTGATTTGAAGGAGAGATTGTTGGGATACAATCCAAATCCCACATCAGAGGTTTGGAGGGACTATTATTAATATATAAAGGGCTAAGATCAATCCACTAATTACCAATTGGTTTTTAGTTGGAAACCAAGATAAGCCCTAATTTAACAATCATGAGAAAAACGATTACGGCCAAAGATGGATGTATAGAGGTCACACAGACATATTTTTGAGTCGTCTTCTCTACTTCCCAGGTCAGCTCCCTCATTCTCAACTGTGCTCTATTTCTGTCCTATGCTTAGACAGAAGCACAGAGAAGACGTTTCTCCCGATCTTTCTCTCTTTTCTTTGTTTTGGTTTTGATTATTGATCTATATACAAAGACATAAACGACTTGGACAGAGAAGAGAGAAACTGATTTTCTACATTGGATTCTTGGATTCTGATGCATTTCACAATTTCACCACTAACATACACATACTTTAATCCGGGCCCAACACTTAGCCAGTCTTTAAATAACAAAAAAACTCTTCCTTATTGGGCAACCAAATCAATGGTCAGTTACCTCTTGACTTAGTTTGTTGTGAGTAGAGTCATAACACAACTCTCTTTGCCTCATATATTCCCTTTGTTGACTCATCTTGTTCCTTTAGGCATACACTCTCTCTTCTTTATCATCTTCTTTTTCTTTCTTCTCTTTACAAACATGTGCTTCCTCAGGAACTTGCAATTCCTCTTTTGCTTCTTCTTCCTGAAAGAACTTCAATTCTTCTTCTTATTCATTTCCGTCAAAAGATTCAATTCCAACACATTTAGCCAAAAACGTTTAAGGAGAAATTTAATCAAATATGTTATAAAATGAGTTCCTTCATAGACATGCTTATCATATTATCAGTTTCTTTTCAGTATATTCTTATTTCTTAATTGGCTAATTGACCCAAAATAAGAGAATACTAGGTTCGGACCCGCACGTACGTGCGGAGTTATTTTTGTATAATTTTATAAAAAAACATAATTGTCAAGCGATCAAACCCGTCTAATATGTCTTATTGCAACGTTTAAATTTTTTTTGACCCAAAAAAACTCCAATCCTCGTAATTTACATGAGTAAATATTATGTCTGCATATGTTATGCTTGAATTCTTATTCTGAAAATTCTCGTCTCGTATTTTGTCATACATGAATATACCCACACAAAATTCTCATAACCTGATTATTATGGAACTAATTTGAACGATTTCCTAAAATATAATAAATCTGTTGGTTAATCTTTTTTTTCTTCCTAATATGTAAATTGGGTCAGTTTGGCAACATCGATATTTGATATGATTTTTTTTAACCCTTAAGTGTATTCCCCAATTAATAGTATAGATTTCCTTCAATTATTGAATGTAATATTTCTTAATTATACTAATGACAATTTCATGAAAATAATATAGTAAGAAAAGGGCAAATAATAAAATGGGATATAAAGTATTTTATATAGGAGATACCATAAGTTATTTTATTAAGGAGAATTCTATAAATTTGGATATTTTTAGTTTTTAAGTAATATATGTGCCTGTAATTGATGGAGAAATAAAATTACAAAATTGTTTCGTGAGGGAGAAGACTATAATTGGTCATTAAATCCCTTATATAAACGGTCTTAGTTAAGGTATTATATCACTGGATTTAATAAATTTTAATTGGTCATTAGATCCTTATATATCTCAGCTATTGATATAATATTATTACTTGTTTTCATTTTTATTAGACTGGATTTTCTAAATTTTAAGATTTCTGTAAAAACACTAAAACTACATATTTATATATAAAGTTTAACTACATAGTTATCCAAATAAAGTATATCTTCATGTCATTTCAATTGGTGATCATATGTTCTTTTGGGCAAATATAGTTATTGTTTTTAGCAAAAGAATAAACATTGAGTCAGTTTCAAATGATCTTCGATTCTTTCACCATTAGAGCTTTATAAAATTATTCGAAAGGTAACATTATTTATATTTATGAAAATATAATTTTAAATATATATTTTTTACATCTCATAATATAGTTATATTATTATATTACAATACATAGTGAAATTAATTTAATTTTGAAAATATGTAGCGTAGTTTTATCAAATTTTGAATAATATTCACCAATTTTAGAATTTATAGGTGCAAAATATTGTGTCCTACTATATTAATTGAGAAGTAGAAATATGAAACTAACCTTCAAATGTGTAAAAAATTACATTCAATTTCCATTAAAAAAAAACTTAATTAAATATAATTAATTAAAAATATAAAAACGCGATCAAATATAAGAAAAACTAGAAAACTAAAAGAAATCTATTCAAATCAAAACTAATCTGTACTTGAAAAAAAATAAAAATAAAAATTAACTGCTAAGATATTTTAAAAATATGGATAGTAGAGTTTATTTTCTTATTTAGTATTACATTGGCATGCTATTGATTATAAATAATTATTAGTTAAAAAAAAATATTTTTTCTCTCTAATAAATTATGGACGAAAATTACAAAATATATTTTTTAAAAATATATACAAATCAGAATTTCAAAAACTAAGATTTTATATCCAAGTAGTCAATATAATTATTTTTAATAACTAGATTTCGAAGATTTTGTTAAAATTTCAAATTATGATTTTCCTATCATCTTTCTTTTATTTTATTTACAAATTGTTTAGAATTTTTATATAATCCTTATGATTAATAAAACACAGTTTTTTCTGCATAATGTTTTGATTTGAATTTTTAAAAACAAATATATATTACTCGATCTATGAAAATAAAATGTGTGTTTTAATTTTCACATTGGCGGGTTGGTAAAGCTAAATTTATATAGCTGATAAATTGATAAATTTTATTTGTTCTTAATTATAATATTAAAACTACTACTTCATATTTCGCAAAATAATGATATATATACAACAAACAAACAATATAAAACTGTAATATATAACATAAAAAAATAAAATACTATAATATTGTAAAATAATTAGTATTCAAAAAACATATATAGATTCACAGAACAATTAAAATAAATAGTATCTCAAACAAAATAAGTTTTTTTTAAAAAAGGACCTCTCGCCCAAATGAAATGGGATGAATCTATATGGCAATAACTTTATTATTTTATTATATATTTTTAAAAAAATGTTGACTCAAAGCACGGGATATTTCCTAATATATAAATAAATTGAATAACATTAGCAGTTGACAAAAAAAATATATATATAGTCAATGACAGTTTTATGTAATTTTATGGAATACTAATTGGGTTTTCTGGCGACAACACGTCAACTTTTTATCAAAATGCTTATATTTTAATATATAGGGGATTAGAAATACATTACAAATAACAAAATTCCTAACAAGGATGGTAATAGTAATTTATTTAAAGTTCATGGAATTATGATTTTTAGCCAGCTTTGGAAAATTATGTGGTGATCAAGCAAGGGACCAAAATGGACACTAAAATCCCCATATTATATTGGGAAATTCCATCCCTGCTTTATATAGCGCAAATATGAAAAGAATCACATTAAATATGTAATAAACTTTGTTTTGACTTAGAAAGATTAAATCGTATCCTTAATACTCAAAATAAAGCATTATTAACAAGGAAATATTTAAGTAAAAAAACACATTCAAAGGATTAATTTAATTGTATGCAAAAAAGAAACCAAAAAGTCAGAGGAGAATCCAACTTAAAAGCAAAACAAAATATACGACTATACAGGTGAGCTTGACCAAAATATTTGCCAAATCTGCAGATGATTTTATTAAGTAAATATGATTTTCCGTTTTCTCAATCTTTGTGTATGATACCAAATTGATTTTTTTTTACATCATTTGGGTTTTGTAATCTATATAAGTATGAAAGTTCAAGATTCGAAGCCTATATCCTAAATGTATTCCTTCAACTTATAAAAAACAAGACAAAAAAAAAAAGCGACAATGAGATTGTTCTTTGTGTTTGCGATTCTCTTTGGCTTTTACAGTGTGGTCTATGGAAAAGGTTCTTTAGCTATCGATATGAAACTGAAGGCTCTTAATAAACATGCGTTGAAGACCATCAAGGTACGTAATTGCCTCAATCTGAATGCAAATTTATATATAACATCTTGAGTATATTTTTTTTGGCTTATGACTTCACATATCGATTTTACATTATTTGTAGAGTGAAGATGGAGATATAATAGATTGTATTGATATCTATAAACAACATGCCTTTGATCATCCCGCTTTAAGAAACCACAAAATTCAGGTAAGCAAGTTCTATTCACACACCTATTTGTTATAATAATAAAAAAATAACAAATAAGTAGATAACATTTGCAGATCACTCCGTAATTTTTTTTTTTAAAAATAGATCTAATTAATTTGTTAGTTAAATTTCCTTGATTTGCTTTTGATATAAGTAATGTTCTATCGTTACACAAACTACATTTATGCATGCAGATGAAACCAAGTGTCGAGTTTGGTGCAATGAAGACTACTATTCCAAACAACGGTTCTGATGAACAAATAACGTCTCAGATTTGGTCCAAATCTGGAGACTGTCCTACTGGGACAATACCGGTTCGTAGAGTTAGTAGAGAAGACATAAGAAGAGCCTCTTCACCGTCTCGTTTTGGGAAAAAACCTCCTCGTAGATACAGTTTTCTTGACAACGCACTTAAGCACAAGGGAAATTTCAATATAACTGCTGAAAGAGTAAACCGTCCCCGCCCAATGTTTATATCGGTACGTAGCATCGTTTTTAGTCTCTGAACTTTCAGCATATATATTTTTTTTTTCATTTATCGAATTTTTTTTTTACGCAAAGACTTTTAGAACTTTAGAATTTCAAGTTTTGACAAAAAAATAATAATAATATCAAAGACCTTGAATTAATCGCAATTAGGTTCTAAAACTAACCATTATAATTACATTTGCATGATTAATTAGAAACACTTATGGTTTGATAATGATAAAGGAGGCAGTGCTTATCGCCCTAGGGTACAATTATCTTGGCGCTCAATCCGATATAAATGTGTGGAACCCTCCGAGGGTTCAGGCCAGCGATTACATCTCTTCTCAGATATGGCTACTTGCTGGACTCTCAGATACGTTTGAAAGCATAGAAGCTGGTTGGGCGGTACATTTTCCACACCTAGAAGTATAATATATCTTGTTCTTGAGGTAAATAGTAAATTGATTGCCATAAACCTATTTCAGGTGAATCCAAGCGTTTTCGGGGACTCACGCACACGTCTCTTCACCTATTGGACTGTAAGTACATCATTTCACGACTACCAAATTTATAACATCACCAGAGTTTTTTACTAGTCTTTTTCTTTGGATTTGTAGAAAGATGGATATGATCAAACAGGGTGCTTCAACCTCTTATGTTCTGGTTTTGTACAAACAAGTACTAAGTTTGCCTTAGGTGGAGCAATAGAACCCGTTTCGACTCCCTCGCAAAAACAATATTACTTCACAGCCAGCATGTCCTTGGTAACATTTTCTACAAAATCAGCTCCCAAAACCCCTCATAAGATTAATGCCCCAAAAGTCTGAAGCTATAGTTGATATGTTTCAAACCAGAGATGTATGTTCTTTAGCATAAAATGTTTTAATGATGGATGGTTCTTGCAGGATACAGGCAACGGGAATTGGTGGCTTGTTTACGCAAACCACGTGGTAGGTTATTGGCCAGGGTCACTCTTTAGTTACCTCAAACATAGCGCAACTGCGGTGCAGTGGGGTGGAGAAGTCCATAGTCCTAACGTGCGGAAGAAGCCGCACACAAGAACTTCAATGGGGAGTGGACAATGGGCATCTTACTTGTGGGCCGAAGCTAGTTACCACACAAACATTAGGGTCAAGGACAATTCTTTGCAGATAAAATACCCCACGTATCTATCCGAGTACGCTGATGAGTACAACTGTTATTCTACAAAGCTGTATCGGACAACGTATAAGTCAGAGCCTCACTTTTACTTTGGAGGACCTGGCCAGAATTCTCGTTGTCCTTAATCTCATGTTTATTTTTTTAATGTTCATCCGGAAAGTATGATATCAAGCCCATACATTCTCCACCATTATCATTGCATATTACCTCTACTTTGTTGTCAAATTGAAGTTCCAGCATTTGAAACAAATTCTTAGAGATACTGCCACTTTACTCTTCTCATGCAGCAAATATACCATTCCATTGATGATTGATCATCACTAAACTAAGACAGTATTAGATTAGCTTGGTTTTGTATATACTGGCTAAATTATTAGATTAATTTTTGGTTTAATAGGACCTGGTTTAGTTTAGTTCAGTGTATATAATACACAATAGTAAAGTTTGTTACAATTAAGAAATCCAGAAAACATTTCACAAATTGATCTTTGCTCATGAACTTAAATATGGTTTCATAGCTTATCTTCCGCATACTTATGTGATTTCGCCTTCTTCTTCTTCAAATTCTTCAAAATCTCACCGTCAAATCGCTTCTATCATCGTCGGATTACCTCCGGCGACGTCGTTGATTGTGAAAATGGTGCGGAAAGGGGGAAATTGAGAAATTGAAGGGAAACACCTGAAGGAGAAGCATCCGCGGCTAGGATCATTCGCGGTTATACTGTACTTGATGATCCTGAAGTTGATCTAGTGAAGCAAGATCGTTCTCTTAGATCAGAAGGATACAGAGCTCATGGATCTTCGTCGCGACACTCCGCTGAGTCCGATTGTCCATTCAACCTTCAATCTTCCGATCATCCAGTTTGATCAGGTTTATCACAACTCTTGATGATACAAATTACAAAAGCTGGGCAATTGCTATGAGGATTAGTCTAGAAGCTAAGAACAAGCTTAGTTTTATTGATGGATTTATCCCTAGACCATTTGAAAGTGATTATGACTTCAAGATCTGGAGTAGATGCAACATCATGGTGAAATCGTGGATTTTAAATGTTGTGACTAAGGAGATCTATGATAGTATACTTTACTATCAAGATGCATTTGAAATGTGGAATGATCTGTTTACAAGATTTGAGGTTAATAACCTCCCGAGGAGATATCCTCTTGATCAAGCAGTAATGACTTTGAGACAAGGTCCGCTTGACTTATCAAGCTACTTCTGTAACATCTGCAAACCAAAATCTCGGTTTGGGGATATGCATCGGTCGATGCTGGAGGAGCATCAGTCGATGCCGGTTCAGTTTTCTGCGTTTTCACTTAAGTTAAACGCTGCGTTTTGGGCAAAGGGAAAAGGAACACCCTTAAGTCGTATGTTTGTCTCCTTCGACGAGTTTTAGCCGTTATTAGAGAGGAAGGAAGAGAGAAAAGAGTTCTAAGTGTTCTTGGTGAGTTTTGAGAGATTGGAGGCGTTTCTGTAGAGATCTGTAGCTGAGATCGTTGTAGGAGCTTCCTAGGAGCGTGTTCTTGCTTGTTTGTGGTTAGAATTTTCTGTGGCAAAGGTAAGTGCATGACCATGGCTTATCTAAGCTGGAGATTCCTCTGATCTGTTTGTTTATGTGTTGTTAGGCTTGTTAGAATGTTATTTGAGGCGTTAAGAAGCTTTCTTGTGGCTTGGGATCGAGTCTTGTGGTTGTAGGAACGAAGATCCGGCGAGAAGCTTTGGGAAAAACGATGCTCGGCATGTGCATCGGTCGATGCACGATGTGCATCGGTAGATGCTAGTGCGAGGACGGCGCGGATTGACCTATTGGCATCGGTCGATGCAATGTGGAGGCGTCGGTCGATGCTATTAGGGTTTCCGCGTGATGTCGAGCATGCGTGGGTCGATGCAAGTGGAAGCATCGTTCGATGCAAGTGGAAGCATCGGTCGATGCAAGTGGAAGCATCAGTCGATGCAAGTGAACCTTGTGTCGAGTGA
The DNA here is from genome assembly GCF_000633955.1 of Camelina sativa. Lineage (NCBI taxonomy): Eukaryota > Viridiplantae > Streptophyta > Magnoliopsida > Brassicales > Brassicaceae > Camelina > Camelina sativa. The sequence continues at coordinate 13,149,034 of NC_025697.1, read as the reverse complement.
TGCATACCCAGTGTCGGTCGATGTCGATCCCTATTGGTGTCGGTCGATGCAAGCTTTGTGTCGGTCGATGCAGAGTCTGGTTTGTTGTTGATTGTTGTTTGATGGTTAGAGTATCTCTATTGCTTGTGTGTATAGCCCAGTAGATGAGAGGATTGCCTTACTGAGTGTTTATAAAATACTCATGCATTGTAATTTGTGTTTGTGGTGCAGGTAAAGGCAAAGTGTGATCGTTGAATCAAGGCAATGAAGAGGAGGATGTTCTAGGGACTCGATTGGATGTTGTCTGAGTATGCCAGGTTGCTAGAGTTGGTTCTGTAGAACATTGCTAGGTTGCCGGTTCTATGCCTTTTGTTGTTTGATTATGGATTATTGGAATAATGGTTATTGAATGATTGGATATTTATTGATATTGTTATTTCCGCTGCTGAATGTGTTTGATGTTAGGTGGCTAGTGGGTATGGGACCACTAGCTGAAGTTATTTATTATTATTATTATTATATTTATTATTTATTATTAAAAAAAAACGGGTCAGGTCGTTTCAACTTCACAAAGAAGAAGACCTGTGGGAGCAATTAGCCCACACAAAGTCTAGGACGGTGAAGAGATGTGATTGTGATCAAGTTAAGGAGTTACTTGATAAAGCCGATACGAGTAGGATTATTCAGTTTCTTATGGGGTTGAATGATGATTTTGGAAATATTAGGAGTAAGATACTGAATACGATGCCGAGACCAGGTTTGAATGAGATCTATAACATTTTGGATAAAGAAGAGAGTCAAAGAGTAGTAGGAGTGTCTTCTCGACCAATCTCTTATCCTACTGCTTTCCAATCTCAAGCTGTGATTCAGGATCAAAATTTAATCTTGATGGCACATGAAAACTTCTAGAAATCTAAATGTTCTCACTGCTCGCGTATTGGACATACCGCGGATAAATGCAACAAGCTCCATGGCTATCCTCCAGGTCATCCAAGGGCAAAGAAGAACAACTATGTTGGGAGTGCTAACTTGGCTAGCACCGGTCACGTTGAAGATGTTAAGGATACACCTAAGGAGAGTTTCAGTGAGGATATGTTTAACGAACAACTCCAACAGATGATCTCTTATCTGAGCACTAAGCTTCAATCTTCACGTGCCACTTCATGCCCTGATAAATTACGTACCAACTATCTCACAGATATCTGGTACATTTCTCTCTTTATATGATTTCAGTTTTTATGACATGTTGACTTCCTCTATACCTCATGAAACTGAGTTGTATTTTAGAGATTGGGTCATAGATTAAGGGGCTAGTCACCATATTACTCAAGAAAGATATATTTCTGTTGATTATAGGTCTCTAGATAGAAATTTTGAGAGACTTCCTAATGGTCAGACTGTAAAAATAGAGGGAACTGTTTATATACAGCTTACAGATGCATTGTCCTTGCATAATGTGTTGCATATCCCTAAATTCAAGTTTAATTTGTTTAGTGTTAGTATCATCACAAAATCTTTGCGGTCTAAAGTTAGCTTTACTTCTGATGATTGTGTGATACATGCTCTTACTCAGGACCTAATGATTGTCAAAGGAGTCAAGTTGTGAATTTATACGTTCTGCATTTGGATAAAACCCTTGTTAATGCCTCTAGTTTTTCTTTTCCTGGTAAGTATGTATGTTCTGTCTCTTCAACTAATTCAGATATATGGCATAAAAGGTTAAAAAATTGCTAACATAGTTACTATTTATGATGTCTTGTTATCCAAGTCTAAAATCAATAAAGATAAAACTCATTGTCATGTTTGTCATTTATCGAAACAGAAGCATTTACCTTTTAAGTCCTTGGATCATATAAAAGATAAACACTTCGAATTGGTTCATATTGATCCTTGGGGTCCCTTTTCTGTCCCAACGGCTGATGGTTATAGATATTTCTTGACAATAGTAAATGATTTTAGTCGTGCAAAAATATCATGTTATAAATGTTTTCGTGGCTTTTTAAAATAGTATAAACTGATAATACTAAGGTTTGTTCTGTGCAGTCTGATAATGCTCATGAATTGATGTTTACTGATAAAAGCATATCGTTCATGTCCTGAAACCCCTGAACAGAACTCGGTTGTAGAAAGAAAACACCAGCATTTGTTAAATGTCGCTATAGCTCTTATGTTTAAATCTGGGGTTCCACTAGAGTATTGGGGTAAATGTGTCCTTATAACGGTCTTCCTTATTAATAGGTTACCCTCTCCAGTTATAGACAATAAGACACCTTTTGAAAGATTGACCTCTAAGATCCCATATTATCATAGTTTACAAGCTTTTGGTTGCCTTTGTTATTGTTCCACTTCACTTAAGCCTAGGATTAAATTTGAACCTAGGGCTAAAGCGCGTGTTTTCCTAGGATGTTCCTCAGGTTACAAAGGTTACAAGCTATTAGACATAGAAACATACTTAGTTTCAATTTCACAACATGTCATTTTTTATGAGGATATCTTTCCTTTTGCATCATACACTTTCTCGGATGATGCAAAAACATTCTTTCCTCATATTTCTCTCCCTGCTTAAATCGCAGATGAACATTTGCCTTTAGTGCAATTATCTTCCGATGCTCCTCACAATCATGATGAGACATCTTCTCTGGCTTTTGTTCCTTCTTAACTTTAAACCAACTAGGCAGAGAAAACTGCCTTCCATTTGCAAGACTTTCATTGTTATAATAATAACTCTTACTAACACTAAAACTTCTCCATATCCATTTGAAAACTATATCTCTTATTCATACTTCTCTCATCTTTCTGTGCTTTTATTAATACTATCACAAAGTCGAAAATTCCTAAAAAAATATTCAGAAGCTCTGCTAGACAAGGTATGGGTTGATGTTGTAGGAAAGGAGATTGGTGCTTTTATAAGGAACAAAATTTGGAGTGTTTGTGATTTACCTCCTGATAAGGTGGATGTAGGTTGTAAATGGGTGTTTGCGATCAATTATCATGCTGGTGGAAGCATTGAGAGGTATAAAGCTAGACTGGTGGCAAAATGATATTTTCAACGAGAGGGAATAGATTCTATGGACACTTTCTCTCGAGTTGCAAAGATGGCAACTGTAAAGATTATATTTCCCTTGCACCTAAGATGCAATGGTCTTTACATCAATTAGACATTTCTATTACATTCTTAAATGGTGACCTTGATGAGGAAATATATGAATTTACCACCAGGCTATACTGAGTTACAAGGAGAAGTCTTCTCTCCTAATGTTGTTTGCAGGTTACACAAGTCGATTGGTGGACTCAAACAGGCATCAAGACAATGGTTTCTAAAGTTCAAGACTACTCTTGTGGAGTTTGGCTTCGAAACATGTCATGGTGATCCTAATCTTTTCATGAAGGAAATAAATGGTCATTTTTTGCAGTTTTGGTGTACGTTGATGATATTTTGACTACCACTACAGATGCCGCTTTGGCTTCTACTCTATGGGATCAGTTAAGTACTGTTTTCCAGCTTCGAGATATTGGCACTCCTAAATATATTCTAGGCATCGAGATTGCCAGAAGTGAAGAGGAGATAAGTTCTTGATTTGTTAAAAGCTACAAAGTTTAGAGATTGCAAGCCTTCTGATATACCCATGAAGCTGGACCAACAGATGTCATTGATGATTTTTTTCACAGCGCAAGAAGAAGATCAAGCAAGATTCTGAAGGTGATGAAGAGTTTATTGTTGATACTGCAAAACCTTCTAACTCTGCTATTGAACTTCTTAAAAATACAAAGCAATATCAACGACTGATTGGAAACCTTCAATATATGACTATAACTCGTCCGAATATTACTTTTGCTGTCTCTAAACTAGCTCAATACTCATCAGCTCCACGAAATTTTCATCTCGATGTGGCTCATAAGGTACTCCGTTACTTAAAAGACACCATTGGGAAAGGCTTATTCTATGGGAAGGATGATGATTTCTCGCTTCGAGTATTTTCTAATCCAGACTGGGAAGCTTGCCCCAAAAATAGGCGCTCTGTTACTGGGTACGCGATCTTTATCGATCAATATCTGGTATCTTGGCGATCAAAGAAACATGATTTGGTTTCAGTGAGTTCAGCTGAATCTGAGTATAGGGCAATCAGTGTGGTAACCAAGGATTTGAATTAATTCACCTATATCTTGAAGGATCTACGGGTACCTTTCTCTCCTCAAGCTTATATGTATTGTGATAACCAGGCGGCTCTCCACATTTCGAGCAACTCTGTTTATCATGAACGTACAAAGCATATAGACTTTGATTGTCACAAGGTTAGAGAAGCGGTTGAAGAATGTATTCTAAAGACCATGTTTATTCGCAGAGACATTCAACTTGCGAACATTTAACCAAAGCTTTACATCCAGCTCCTTTCTGAGATAACATTGGCAAGATGGGCTTCATTAACATTTACTCGTCTCCATCTTGAGGGGGGGGGGGTATTAGACTAGCTTGGTTTTGTATATACTGGTTACGTTTATTAGATTAATTTCCGGTTTAATAGGACCTAGTTTAGTTTAGTTCATTGTATATAATACACAATTGTAAAGTTTGTTACGATTAAGAGTTCTAGAAAACATGTCACAAATTGATCTTTGCTCATGAACTCAAATAGGTAGATATTTTCAATCGAAATCAGCTGGTTTTCTAGTGGAATTTGCTTGTATTCCTCCAATAATATTCGCTTGAAATCCTGCAATCGCATTAGCCGGACCAGCAACTCCTCTACCACCTCGTCCAAATCGACCATCAGGACCGAATTGCCCACACCCGAAATGATGCTTCAAATCTTCCAACATAGATATTGATGTCGTGAGTGTCAAATCGATCGTGTTTATATTCCAACCGATTGACCGAAAATGAGATTATTAGCGACAAACCATTAATAAATCCCTAACTACGTCCAGTCCAACTCTTACTATACTCATGTAACAGAATAATCCAATCCATAAACAGAATCAACAAAACTCTCTAACTTTTTTCATAGAAGACTCAAAAATTCAATAAGGCTACAATAGACTACAGAGTATTAGGGACCATTGTATAAATATCTATAAATATCTACACTTTTGTTATATATCCTGAAGTCTTGGTTCTCAAGTATAGAATATTCTCTTAGGATTCTTGTGATTGTGTATATATACTCTTGTAAAGCTAATGAAAAGAACAACTTTGACGCCTACCACATTGTTATGGTATCATAGCAGGTCTGAAAAAAAAAAAAAAAAAAAAAAAAAAAAAAAAAAAAAAAAAAAAAAAANAAAGAACAGAGAAGAGAAAGAAGAAGAAACAATAACGACATGACGCGATGGTGGCAAACTAATTGCACTCGCGAAAGGCGGTGAAAGTGGAGACAAAACACGGCGGTGGATAAGGCTACACTCTCACCGATGTACCTTCATACACCTGATGGACCTGGGATTCTAATCACCACGGTGCAGCTAAGGGGAGAGAACTATGAGGATTGTACAAGCATGTGTGGAACGCCTTGCGTACAAAGAGAAAGTTGGGATTCATCGATGGCTCTTTCACCAAGCCTGAAACAGAAGAGGAAATAGAGCAATTCGGAAACTCGATGGTAGTGGTGTGGCTCATGAATACTTTTGAACCCACGCTAAGAACCTCTGTTTCCATGGTTGATGAAGCAAAGGTTCTTTGGGATGACTTGAAACTGCAGTTTTCTGCAGGAGACGGACCATGAATAGGTGAAATTCGGGCAGCTTTGGCGAATTGTCGACAAGGAGGGGATACCGTCATGGTATTTTTTTGGAAACTCAAAAAGATTTGGGATGAATTGGCAATATATATGCCAATATGGACGTGTACATGTGGGGAATTGGCTGCTCAATTGAAATAAGATCGGGATGAAGAGAAACTTAACAAGTTTCTCAATGGCTTGGATGATGCTCGCTTTGAAACAGTACGTTATACAATTATGAGCTTAGAACTTCTATCTAAGCTTTTTCAAGTTTATCAGCGTATCATCCGGGAAGAGAGACAACAAACAGTGATATGAAATAGGGAGACAAGCACCGTGGATGTCATCAGGTTCTCAGTGGCGGCTGGAACACGTGGGAGTCATACTTACCGCAAACCTTATTGTGAGAAAGATGTAACTTGTACTCATTGTGGGAAGTTCGTGCATGCAAAAGCCAATTTTTTCCAGTTGAAAAGCTATCCAAAATGGTGGGGAGAAAGAGGGCGTGAATTTGGTGAACGCGGCAGAGGCGGTGGTGATCGTGAGAGATTTGGTTGTGGTAGTGTAGCATTTGGAGGCTCTGGTTGTGAAAGAGGCAGTGGAGGTCGTACGAAAGAAACACTAGCACCATAGTCGAATGATGTTCAAGCAGGTCATGTTGGGACGATGAAAGTGGAACTTGATCGGAGTGCTTTCCCTCAATTGACGGATGAGCATTGAAGTGCGGTTTGACAGGTCATCAACGAAACTAATAAAGATTTTGTTGAAAAACTAACCGGCAAAAAAGATAATGTAGATTTTATTATCGACACGGGAGCTTCTCACCACATGACATGGAAGCTGGACCTTCTAAGCACTGTTTGTGATATACACCCATGGTCAATTGGATTACCAGATGGTGATAGAGCAATAGCAGTTAAACAAGGGGATATTTGTTTATAGGGTGATTTGTGGCTTTGTGGAGTTCTACATTCTCCACAACTGCAATTTTCTTTGATATCTATTGCTAAGTTACTTAAACTGACAAAGGGTTCAATGACGTTTACTGTAGATTTATGTGTGTTGCTGGACAGTACTTCGAAGATGCTGGTTGGCGGTGAAGAGTGCGGAAGCGTCTATGTTTTGTGTGGTGTTATGGGGACTCAAGCTCAGGCAGCATCAAGTTTAGGAGAAAGAGACTTATGGTATCGCCGTATAGGACATCCATCTAGTAGGGTTTTATCTTTTTTTTGTCGGGTTATGTTTATGTTGGAAAACCTGGTGAGTCATAAGTCATTTGTGACATATGTTTTCAAGCTAAACAAACTCTTGATCGTTTTCATGAAAGTTCTAATAAAGCTGTCGGGTTATTTAATTTGATTCATTGGGATGTTTGGGGCCCTTATCGTACTCTTTCTTCTTCGGGCGCTGCGTATTTTCTTACTATCGTTGATGACTTTTCCCATGCGGTTTGGATTTATCTTCTTAACAAAAAACGTGCAGTGGCCGATTCCATTAAGAAATTTTGTGCTATGGTTGCTCGACATTTTGACACAAAGGTTCGTGTTGTGCGGAGTGACAATGGATCTGAATTTATGTGCGTAAGGGGATTTTCTGAGCATGAAGGAATTCATCACCAAAAATCTTATGTCTACACGCCTCAGCAAAATGGACGTGTCGAGTGCAAGCACCGTTATATATTGAACGTGTCTCGATGAGACAAGCTGAACCGTTTTTTTATAATAATAAATAATAATAATAATAATAATAATAATAATTCACTACGGCTAGTGGTCCCATATCCACTAGCCACCTAACCACAATCACAAATAACAATAGAATAACAATACCAATTAAATAACCAATAATAATCCATAATAGAACAACCAATATCCAATCCTAACAATTCCAATGTCAAACAACAAGAAACACCAAACCGGCAATCCTAGCAATGTTTCTAATGACCCAACTCTAGCAACCTAGCAATGCCAGACAACATCCAGTCGAGTCCCTAGAACATCTTCCACTTCATTGCATCAATTCCACAATCACACTTTGCCTTTACCTACACCACAAACACAAATTGAGATGCATGAGTATTTGATAAATACTCAGTGAGGCAATCCTCATATCTACTGGGCTATACACACAAGCAATAAGATCTATCATGCCACAAACAACAACAATAAAACAAACCAGGAACATGAACAAGTTACCCGACACGATCCGGTTACTGTCAAAAGAGTGTCAACCGATACCAGAAGGTGTTGACCGACACTGGATATCTGGTGTCGACCGACACCACTTGGGTGTCGACCGACACCTGCTCGACACCCCCGAAACCCTAACGGTGTCGACCGACACCTACACATGGTGTCGACCGACACTTGCTAAGTTCCCGAGCTGTCCTCGCGTTAGTGTCAACTGACACCACATTGGTGTCGACCGACACCACTGTCGAGCAGTGATTTCCTTCAAACTTCTCCTCTTCCTCCCACACAATCCCAGGAACGAATCCAAGTCTCAGGAGCTACGAAAAACTCACAAACAACCAAACAACACACAATATCACAGAAACAAAGATCTTACCTTAGATAAGCCATGGTCATGCACTCACCTTAGCCAACAAAGAGATCTAAGCCCAAAGGACGAAGCTACCACCACAGAAACCTTCCCACCACGTTCCTAGCCTTGGATCTTCACTCTGACAGCAAGATCTCTCCAAAAATGCCTTCAAATCTCACAAACTCTCACAAGAACTCTTAGAAACTGTTTTCTCCTCTTTCTCTCTCAAAAACAACAAACGGCGACCAAGACAAAAATAAAACACGACCTAGGTCGTTTTCCCACTTAAATCTCTCGGTTCAATGGTTTTTCCTAAATCAAACCGGTCCAAATCGATAATTAAATAAATCTGGTCGAACCAGAAATAAGTGGTGTCGACCGACACCACATGACTGTCGATCGACACCCACCCCCAAAACGCAGAGTTTTGGTTCACGGGCATTACAACTCTCCCCCACCAAAATAGATTCGTCCTCGAATCTTGAACAACACTCAGCCAAGGACTCATGTGCTACCGACTCCACGGCCCGCACTCCTCCGACTGATATACGAAAGTTCACCTCTAGGTGATAGATTCACGCTCCAGGCGTTATTTGCTCTCGACTTTTGGAATTTCCTTGTCTCATAGGCCTAAACCTTGAGTTTTTATTGGCTCTTCATCAGACCTACGTCTGCATGCCATAATGTTGGCTCCTCATCGGGCCTAAACCCGCATTCCATAATGTATAACGAGAAATCCAATATTCGTCTCTTGGGTTGTCACCCTACAGCGCGCCTTTGGATCGTCATCCGAAGTCGATATACCAACCACACTCCCAAGCCACAAAGTCTTGGAATATGGCGGTACTAGGAGAACCGATGTCCCCCAAGAGTCGCGAGCAAACAATTCTGAACACGTCTGAGTCCTATCCCTAACCAGGTTCCCTTCCCGTGGCTCGCGTAAGACAACACAATGTCCTACCAGCCACATATCCCCTCACTGGAATACCCCATGACCACACAAGGATCATCTCACTGCCCACGGGCCGCCACGAAGGCCAAATAAATTTCCTAAACATGACCGCCATAAAGGCCAAACAAATGTCCTAAACAGAACCGCCACCAAGTCCAAACAAATGTCCTAAATAGGACCGCCACAAAGGCCAAACAAATGTCCTCAACAGGACCGCCACCAAGGCCACTCGTCCCGCAGTACCGTCATGAAGACCATCTGTCCTGAAGGACCGCCTCAACAGGCACTCTGGCTAAACAGCCCGCCACGAAGGCCATACAATGGCTAAACAGCCCGCCATGAAGGCCATACAATGGCTAAACAGCCCGCCACAAAGGCCACACAATGGCTAAACAACCCGCCACAAAGGCTACACAACGGCTAAAAAGCCCGCCAGAAAGGCCACGCAAGCCCTCTCCCAGGCTCTCCACCACCAAAAATGGACAAATTCTAACTCACATAAATGCAATGCATGCTCTTCAGGACTCTTAGAATAAACCAGGATGTCGTCGATGAAATGATGACAGACACATCCAGAAACTCCTGAAACTCGCTGTTCATCAATCTCATAAACGCTACTGGCACTTGCCTTATTTCCCACTACAAGCTTACCAAAACCTTGAATCTAGCAACCTTGTCCATCTCCAATGACCGTAATCCAACATCGTCGCAACGATTAGATTATCCTGCCATGAAGGCTTCTCGTGAACTTATGTATCTGGCAAACATGCCTTTCCCGGCTCAAACCTGCTGCAATTCCCCTTCTCGGGACTCCAGCACCACCGACCTCATAATCCTGGCGCAACAGCCACACATTCATCACCGCTCCGGTCAATAAAACCCTGGCCCATTGGTCAACACATCTAAAACCCGAGATAAAACCACCGTCAATCTCTCGAGGTCTACATTCAATTGGTTTGTTTATACTCACGTCCTAGGTATTGCTTGCTCCCAACTTTCCACCCTTAGATCGCAACCTTCGAGCTATACCGATCTTCCACGAACAGAGGCTAACAAGCATAGAACATATCAAACCACACAAAGAAACATAACAATAACTCACCGTGGAATCTCATTGAAGGCTCAAAGAGGATGTTCTAGGACTCTATGCCACACACAATTTACTAACTCACATAATCAATCAAGACATGTAATCCCAAACATCACAACAAAAACCTAGTGAACTCAAACCTAGAACCGTAAGGGCTCTGATACCAAACTGAAACGATCTGAGCCGTTTTTTTTTAATAATAATAATTAACTACGACTAGTGGTCCATACCCACTAGCCACCTAACCACAATCACAAATAACAATAGAATAACAATACCAATTAAATAACCAATAATAATCCATAATAGAACAACCAATATCCAATCCTAACCATTCCAATGTCAAACAACAAGAAACACCAAACCGGCAATCCTAACAATGTTTCTAATAACCCAACTCTAGCAACCTAGCAATGCCAGACAACATCCAATTGAGTCTCTAAAACATCTTCCTCTTCATTGCCTTGATTCCACGATCACACTTTGCCTTTACCTGCACCACAAACACAAATTGAGATGCATGAGTATTTGATAAATACTCAGTGAGGCAATCCTCCCATCTACTGGGCTATACACACAAGCAATAAGATCTCTCATGCCACAAACAACAACAATAAAACAAACCAGGAACATGAACAAGTGACCCGACACGATCCGGTTAGTGTTAGAAGAGTGCCGATACCAGAAGGTGTCGACCGACACTAGATATCTGGTGTCGACCAACATCACTTGGGTGTCGACCGACACCTGCTCGACACCCCCGAAACCCTAACGGTGTCGAACGACACCTCCACATGGTGTCGACTAACACTCGCTAAGTTCCCGAGCCGTCCTCGCGTTAGTGTCGACCGACACCACTGTCGAGCAGTTATTTCCTTCAAACAGAACCTCCGAATCTCGCCTACAAACTTCTCCTCTTCGTCCCACACAATCCCATGAACGAATTCAAGCCTCATGAGCTACGAAAAACTCACAAACAACCAAAAACAAACAACCAAACAACACACAATATCACAGAAACAGAGATTTTAGCTTAGATAAGCCATGGTCATGCACTCACCTTAGCCAACAAAGAGATCTAAGCCCAAAGGACGAAGCTACCACCACAAAAACCTTCCCACCACGTTCCTAGCCTTGGATCTCCACTCTCACAGCAAGATCTCTCCAAAAATGCCTTCAAATCTCACAAACTCTCACAAAAACTCTTAGAAACTGTTTTCTCCTCTTTCTCTCTCAAAAACAACAAACGGCGACCAAGACAAAAATAAAACACGACCTAGGTCGTTTTCCCACTTAAATATCTCGGTTCAATAGTTTTTCCTAAACCAAACCGGTCCAAATCGATAATTATATCAATCTGGTCAAACCAGAAATAAGTGGTGTCGACCGACACCACATGAGTGTCGATCGACACCCACCCCCAAAACGCAGAGTTTTGGTTCGCGGGCGTTACACTCGATCTCCCATGTTTCAAGCAAGTTTACCAATTTGATTTTGGGGAGAATATCTTATGACTGCTTCACATTTGATCAATCAAACGCCATTACTATATTTAATGGAAAAACACTGTACAAATTACTATATGGATCGCCACCACTGTTTGATCGCCTCAAGGTGTTTAGGTGCTTATGTCTTGCTCATAACAAGTCACATGATAAAAATAAGTTTGGAAAACAGGGTCACAAGTATGTGTTTGTGGTCAGAAAGGATGGAGAGTCTTTGATATCGAGAAGGAGGAATATTTTGTATTATGCAATCTTATCTTCCATGAACATGTATTTCCATTTGCAGCATTCAGAGAGTTTCCTATAGCTCCACTACATGAGACAGTAGTAGAGGAGGTGCGTGATGATTTTATGAGTTATGACAAGGAGGGATCGATCAATCAACATGATGTCTACATGACACTTCCTTCGCAAGTCTTTGTACGGATTGCGCCAGGCACCGCGTTGATGCTTTGCCAAACTAAAAACTGCTTTACTCGAGTATGGATTTGTTCAGACATATCCCGATTACTCATTATTTTACTTAGAACGTGGAGATATGAGGCTATACGTTTTGTCTATGTCGATGATCTGTTGATTGGTGGAAATGATTCGAGAACTATTTCTCGGTTTAAAGAGTACTTGAGTAAATGCTTTAAAATGAATGATGTGGGTCATCTCAAAAAGTTTTTGGGTATTGAGGTTGCAAGATCTTTGCAGGGTATCTATTTATCTCAACGAATATATACTTTGGATATTATTAAAGAATTTGGGTTGTTAGCTTCTCGGCCGTTTGCAACTCCAATGGAAGAAAATCATCAATTGCAAGTCGTGGAAGAAGGTCTAATGATTATCCAAGGAAAAATTGTCGTCTTTTCAGACGTTTAGTGTATCTCACGGTTACACGTCCTGATCTTACATATGTTATTCATATTATGCACAGTTTCTCAAGAACATGAATACTGATCTTACACTCTCTGCATATTAGGAAGCAGCAGTTCTGGTGGTTCACTATCGTAAAGGCTGTCTGGGACAAGGGGTTTTGTTGACTGATAGTACTCATCTTACACTCTCTGCATATTGTGATGCTGACTACCAGCCATGTCCTCTTACCCGTCGCTCGTTGTCAAGCTACATTATACTTCTAGGTGGGTCTCCTATTCTGTGGAAAAAAGAAGAAGCAAAAGACGGTTTCACTCTCTTCTGCTGAAGCGGAGTGTCCGAAAATGTGTTACACGACTTGTGAATTGAAGTGGAAACGTGAAATTATAACCTACTTTGGGGCTCGACATGATACTGCTATACCACTTTTTTGTGATAATCAAGCTGTTCTACATATGGTCGCAAACCCTGTGTTTTCCATGAGCGTACTAAGCAGATTGTCATTTTGTACTAGATGCACTCAAGGCTGGGCTTATTGCAACCTTTAAGATACACACTTCCAACCAGCTTGCTGATATTTTCACTAAGTCTCTTGGCGGTTCGCAATTTTCTTATCTTTTACGCAAGTTGGGCATTAGGGATCTTCATGCGCAAACTTGAGGGAGAGTATCATAGACCATTGTATAAATATCTATAAATATCTACACTTATGTTATATTTCTTATTGTAAAGAGTCTTGGTCCTCAAGTCTAGAATATTCTCTTAGGGTTCTTATGACTGTGTATATATACTTTGGTAAAGCTTAATGAGAATAACAACTTTGACGCCTACCACATTGTTACCGAGTAACTAGCTGATTCGATCTTTTAATTTTCGACCAATATTAGGAGCAACCGAAGAGACACGCTAAAAAAGTCCTAAAATAAATCAAGAGCTACTTCAAGAAACTAATCAAGTAATCATTTATAAGAAAATGAAAAAAAGACAGAAGAGAAGTTAGTAAAACTTACAGGACCATTGGGCTAGTAGAGCGATGACCATTCGTGGGAAGATGAGATCACAATGGTCTGAAGAGCTTACAAAACTTGGGAAGGTGGGATTATAAAGGTTGATCGTGTAAAAACGAAGATGTAGCCAATATTGAAAAGAACTTCTTTTTTTATTAAGAATCAATTAAAAAATCTTACAAGATATGTTTAATCAGATTTACACACAGTCAACACGACTTATCACTGACCAATTCTTAATATAACCAAAATCCCTAAGAACCCTAAAAGCTTATTCGCCTAGTTCTGAAAAGTCTTCTCGAACGGCCAAACAACATGTTTACCCAATAACACAATATATAGGATACCTTCTATGACCTACTTTCCTATTCAAGGATAAGTCCAAATCGTCTTATTAGATATGATTTAAATCTTGTGCTCCAATCAAAGAGCCTCCAAATCGTCTTATTAGATATGAACCTCTCTTCTAAAGTCCTACAGACCAGCCTTGTAGCAACCAAAGTCTTCATGCTTTCAGATCGTTCGGCTAGTAGAGCGGTGACCATTTTCAGTAAATTCAACTTTGAAGTTTTGAAAAAGCGAAGGCTCCGTAAGTCAGAGAAGGTTAGGTTTCGAAAGCTGTCCTATTGTACATCACGTACGGCAACTAGAGTGTTTGATTTCTAATATGTTCGGTTCGGACTACCAGACTTGGGTGTTTAGTACTAACAATTTATTTCTTAATGTCTGTGTTTTTTTTTTTTTTTTTGATAGATATCACACTAAATTAACGGTTAACTTTTAGTTAGACAACTGCACAAACTAATTATGAAAATAAAATATTTTATGTAAATTATACAATGACTATACATTTTGTGAAAAAATATTTTAAAGAACTAGTCAGTATAAATTAATCTTATATATATATATATATATATGTTGTCCAAAAAAAATATATATATATACGGTAGTAATATTTAAGGAAGATTCATTATTAATTTATTTATAATTTTATATTTTAGGGAGAAGAACTCTTTGCTCTAAAAGATTCATTATTAATTTTTTAATAATTTTATATATTAGGGAGAAGAACTTTTACCTAATCATAATTTCATTTCCAAATTCTATGTAAGATTAATAAAAAAGGAGAATGAACATTGAGAAAATCAACATGAGATTAAGGACAACGAGAATTCTGGCCAGGTCCTCCAAAGTAAAAGTGGGGCTCTGACTTTTGGGTTCTCCGATGCAGATTTGTAGAATAACAGTTTTTCTCATTAGCGTACTCGGATAGATACTCAGGATATTTCAACTGCAAAGAGTTTTCCTTGATCCTAATGTTTGTGTGGTAACAAGCTTTGGCCCATAAGGAAGATGCCCACTGTCCACTCCCCATTGAAGTTCTTGTGTGCGGCTTCTTCCACAAGTTAGGACTATGGACTTCTCCACCCCACTGCACAGCAGTTGCGCTATGTCTGAGGTAATTGAAGAGTGATCCTGGCCAATAACCTATCACGTGATTTGCGCAAATCAACCACCAATTCCCTTCATTGTGATCCTGCAAGAACCATCGATCATTAAAACATTTTATGCTAAAGAGCATTCATGTCGCTTTTAAAACATGTCAAAAGGAAACTATAGCTTTGAAATGTTGATCTGCAACACCAATTTTTTGGGGCATTAACCACATCAAATACAAAAAAAAAATAGCACAAATTTTTTAATCTAGTTCGGGGGTTTGGGAGATGATTTTCTAGAAATTGTTACCATGAAAATGCTGGCCGTGAAGTAATATTGTTTTCGCGAGAGACTCGAAACGGGTGCTATCGTTGCACCTAAGGCAATCGTAATACTTGTTTGCACAAAACCGTAGCATAAGAGGTTGAAGCACCCTGTTTGATCATATCCATCTTTCTACAAATCCAAATAGAAAGATAAGTTATAAATTCCAGAAATGTTATAGAGTCGAGCCGTATTTGTGAAATGATGTACTTACAGTCCAATAAATGAATAGACGTGTGCGAGAGTCACCGAAAAGGCTTGGATTCACCTGAAATTGGTTTATGGCGATCAATTTACTAGTTACTTCAGATCAAGATATAGTACAATTCTAGGGGTAGAAAATTTACCGCCCAACCAGCTTCTATGCTTTCAAACGTATCTGAGAGTCCACCAAGTAGCCATATCTGAGAAGAGCTGTAATCTCTGGCCTGAACCCTCGGAGGATTCCACACATTTAGATCGGATCGAGCGCCATAATAATTGTACCCTAGCGCGATAAGGACTGCCTCCTATATTATAATTAAACAATAAGTGTTTCCAATTAACCAGACAAAGGTTTTAATCGTTATGTTTAGAACCTAACTGCGATTAATTCAAGCCCTTTGATATTAATTCTCTTTTTTGTCAAAACTTGTAAATTCTATGTTCTATAAATCTTTAGAGAAAATAAAAGTTTCGATAGATTTAACAATTCAGAAACTAAAAACGATGCTACGTACCGATATTAACGTTGGGCGGGAACTATTTACTTTTTCAGGAGTTATATTGAAATTGCCCTTGTGCTGAAGTGCGTTGTCGAGGAAACTGTATCTACGAGGAGGTTTTTTCCCAAAACGAGACGGTGAAGAGGCTCTTCTTATGTCTTCTCTACTAACTCTGCGAACCGGTATTGTCCCAGTAGGACATTCTCCAGATTTTGACCAAATCTGAGACATTATTTGTTCATCAGAACCATTGTTTGGAATAGCATTCTTCATTGGACCAAACTCCATACTTGGTTCCATCTGCATGCATAAATGTAGTTTGTGTAACGATAGAACAATACTTATGTCCAAAGCAAATAAAGGAAATTTAACTAACAAATTAATTAGATCTATTTTTAAAAAGAAATCTACGGAGTCTGCAAATGTTATCAATTATATTTATTTGTTAATTTTTTTTTTGTCAACATTTAGTTGTTAATTTTATTATTATAACAAATAGGTGTGTGGTAGAATTTGTTTACCTGAATCTTGTGGTTTCTTAAGGCGGGATGATCAAAGGCATGTTGTTTATAGATATCAATACAATCTATTATATCTCCATCTTCACTCTACAAATAATGTACAATCGAAATGTGAAGTTATAAGCCAAAAAAATATACACAAGATGTTATATATAAATTGGCATATAGATTCAGGCAATTATGTACCTTGATGGTCTTCAACGCAGGCTTGTTAAGAGCCTTCAATTTCATATCGATATCTAAAGAACATTTCCCATAAGCTTCACTGTAAAAGCCAAAGAGAATCGCAAACACGAAGAACAATCTCATTGTGGTTGAAGGAATAGATTTAGGATGTAGGCTTAAAATATTGAACTTTCATACTTATAGAGTTTACAAAACCCAAATGATGTGAAAAAATGGAAACCTCATATCTGCAAATTTGGCAAACTTTTTAGTCAACTCATTTTAGTCAATCTCATTTGGATTCTCATCTGATTTTTTATTTTCTCTGACTGTCCCTTTTCCCCTAAATAATTCTTTGGTAATGAGAGAAAATTAAAAATAAAGGATTATTTTTTAAAATTTTTGTCCATCTATTGCTTCTTTAAATAAGTTTGGTCAAATAGGCTTTATATTAACTAATAACCTATTTTATCCTACCAAAAAAATTGAGAATTTGTTAAAAATGCCCTTTTTGAGATATCTTCTTTAAAAATACTTTTTTTTGAACATTTTTATTTTTGCCCACTTTTACACAATTACAATATATTGAATTAATTTTTAGAATTTTGTTTTACGTTTAGGTTCTCTATTTTACATTTATGGTATAGTTTTTAGAGGTAGGGTTTAGTATTTGGGGTTTAGGGTTTAGAATTGTAACATCCGTGAACCAAATAGGGTGATTTGGGGATGGGTGTCGATCGACACCAGGGGTGTGTCAATCAACACCAACTTTTTTTGGTTCGACCAGATTGTTTTAATTTATCGATTTCGGGCTGGTTTGGTTAATTGGTTTGTCCAAACCAAGTATATAAGTGGAGAAGCGACGAATTAAGTGTTTTATTGAGTGTTTTTCCGCCGTTTGCAGAAGAAAATAGAGAAAAGAGAGAGTTTGTGAGTTGAGAGGTTTTTGGGTTTGCTCTTGGCTGTTTTGGTGAGATATGTAGCTTAGGAAGGGAGAGTTGTTGCTGGGAACGAAGGAGAAGTTTCTGGAGGTGTTGTTTCCACCGTTTTTCAACCAAATCTTCCTGCAAAATAAGTATGTGACGTGGGATCATGGCGATGAGGAGGAGGATGATCTAGGGTCTCGTTTGTGTGTTGTTTGATATATTGTTTATGTTGGAACCTTGGATAGAGTTATGTTAGGTTGTGGGATAGAATAGTTAGAAATTATTATATTGAGAATATATTTGTTTGTATTGTTGGTGTGTTTCCGCTGTGCATATTGGTTATTGTTGTTTTAATGATGAGTTGTTGGTATTGTGGTTTGGTATAATTAAGTAGTATGAGATGCTTAATTATATGTTGTATTTATTACTTTAGAAAAAAATAAAAAAACCGGTTGGGTTGTTTCAAGAATTTTGTCATTTTATATATTAAAAGGGGTATTTTTGAAATAAACACTATGAAAATGTATTTTTAAAAAGTGACAATGAAAAAGAGGTATTTTTAAATATCCCCCAAAAATATTTAATAACCTATTTTACCCTTAATTATGAAATTAAATATTGAGCCTTAAATTATATTTTATTTAAAATTAAAAACAATCAAATGGAATTTGTTAAAATCAAATCAAAAATCACTTTTATATAAATTATTATTTTTTGAAAAATTAAAGAATTCATCTAAACAAACTAACTTAAATTAAATAATATATCTATTACAAAGGAAAATTGGAAATATTTCTATATTTCTTTTAAAGAAAAAAGGGAAATTAAAATGTTTTTTTTCCAAATTATTATTTTCCATAGCTTATATTATATATTTTTCAGAAAAGATAAATAAATGGTTTTCTAAATGCCTAAGAAAAATATGTGTGACAATTATCTCACAAATAGACAATAATTATATTATTCTCTAATTTAATCTCCTTAATTTTTATGTTTTTATTTTGTTTCTTTTGCCTAAGCTTAATTCCTTCGAACATAAATTTTTAAAAATGTTAAATACCCTACGAAGCCCGAGGCAGCCGCTCGCCGAAGATATGGTCCTTCCCATCGTCCGGTGTCCTTCCACCGCCCTCCTCGCTGCCTAATAGATCCTCTTCTTCTCCCGTTGATAGGTCTACGACGCCGGTGAAGCTTGTCTCCGTCTCCATGACTTTGGTTCAGCTCTTCCTGCTTTCAGTGACCTCGGTCGTTGCCGCTCTATGGATGGGCTCATGGGTAAGGAGTGGATGTGGGTCCCACTAAAAGAGATGGGCCCGGTAGTTAACATGGGACCCACTAAGAATATTGACAGTCCGGACGTTACAACAAAGACCATAGAGCTCATGATTAAAGGAAGAAGAAGCGTCAAAAAAGGGAAAACATGACTCTAGTCACAACAATCTAAGTCAAGAAGTAATTGAACATTAGTTTGGTTAGGCTAATAAGGAAGAGTATTTTGTTGGTGAGTAGCTAAGTTAGAGTAGTTAAGAGTTGTTAGTGTTTAAAGTAAGGTGTTTAACTTGGCTTGCTAAAACTAGTCTAGTATGTAGAAGTAAGGACTAGTAGAGGTTAAAGTCTGTGTATGTTTGTGTAGTAAGTAGTACGAACAGTACTATAAGTATGTTTGTTTGTGGTGAAATTGTGAAATGTATCCAAATCTGTTAGTGCAGGAAGTGTCACCCACAACTTAAATCAAGGACAAACCAAATAATCCTCAAAACTGATTAAAAAGGGGAATGTCGGGTAAGGCCTCTTAAATGGGTTTTATGGGCAAAAGCCCATGGACGTCATCAAGTCGACCTCCTACTTTCGAAACCTAGATATTTCATAAACATGGGGGTTTGTCCCCTACGCAAAATATTCAAACGAAATCAATACAAAAACCATACTTTTTCAATTGTTCTTGAGAGAAAACATACCCTTTTCTTCAAGATATTTCAATTACTTTTCTAAAAAGTTTTGAATCGATTTATTAGGAGAGATTGTTAAGTGAATTTTTTTTCTCCGTTAAACAAATTCATTGTGCGAATCCCTGATTCTATAATTGGCGCATCTATGGGGATTCTTACACAAGAGTTCTATGTTTTTTCACTCTACCACCAAAGCTAAGATAAACCAGAAGATCAACGAAAGTTCAACCATACATCCGAACCACTTCCTTGCAAGGCGATTTCCTGGAAGCTTCTGACGAACTTGAAGACGAGTAACCTATCTAAGAATTTCCTTATAACTCAATTTTGTTTCAATGAGAGTTTTCTGCTGAGAGATATCGATGATTCCCTGATGCATACTCTATCCGTCAAAATATATATCTCTTTGTTTCCTACAAGTCAGCCTCGAGAACGATTTCCCAGCCGAGTTTAACTAACCAGGTTAAGTCTACCCTACTCACGGATTTCCCAAAAAAGGAGCTTCCCATAGAATCAGACTTTGTCTCGATTGGAGCTGTATGTTCGGAGATATTGCTTTTTCTTTGCAGCAGACAAAGTTGCTCGAAACAAAGATCCCTCTGTATCGTACCAGTCAGCTTTAAGATTTATTTCCCGACAGAATACTATGTACTAGGTTACTCATAACCTATCCATGGATTGGCCTGGACGTCAGATTTCCAGAAAGCCTGACCGTGGCTGAATCCGAGCTCTGAATTAAGAGTTATTGCATGTTCCGTGCAGTGTGTCTAAAACCCTAAACACAGACAAACTGTTTTTGGAATCAGTTTATGAGCAAACCAAATGAAATAGAGCTCAACAAGAACTCCCTACTTGTTAAAAACTTACAGTAAATATACAGCAGTCTACCTGCTAACAGCTTGTCCACGGTCTGTCTAGCTAACAACTCAACAGCTCGTCGGGAACCTGCAGAATGCATCACGACTTTGACAGCAGTTTCCCATCGATCTTGAAAGAACCTATAATCGATCTACATATCCGTCTGAATATCCGAGTCTTAAGGTTCTAACAAGACCGACTTAGCCTGAATCCAAGCTGTCTCAAGAAACTTATCACAAATTTCCCTGAACAGGTGTGATCTGGTATGTCAAAACTTTAAATCGAAGATCTGGTCTGTCAAGAAAACCAATTTTGAAGGAAATTTTCTAGCGTTCTAGAAAGAACCAGGAGGATAACATCAATGATGCCATTAAACCAAATAAACATCCAATACTCAAATAACCAGTATAAATTCGTAACAATTAAATCAATAATCCAAACAATATGGATCAAAGAACCGGCAACCTAAACCACATTATAATGACTCCACTCTAGCAACCTAGGAAAGGCCAGAAAACAACCAAACAAGTCACTAGAACATCCCCCTCTTCATTGCCTTGATTCAACGATCACACTTTGCCTTTAACTGCACCACAAACACAAATTGAGATGCATGAGTATTTTATAAACACTCAGTGAGGCAGTCCTCCCATCTACTAGGCTATACACACAAGCAACTGAGTTACCAATGTCAAAAACAATCAACAATCAAGACATGCAAACCAGGAAACAAGTATCGTCTTCGCTGGAAGGGAGGTGTCGACCGACACTAGCCAAGTGTCGACCGACACTGGCTATTGGTGTCAACCGACACTACCCCACAATGTTGATCGATGCTCCTCCATGGTGTCGACCGACACTAGCCAAGTGTCGACCGACACTGGCTATTGGTGTCAACCGACACTACCCCACAATGTTGATCGATGCTCCTCCATGGTGTCGACCGACACTAGCCAAGTGTCGACCGACACTGGCTATTGGTGTCAACCGACACTACCCCACAATGTTGATCGATGCTCCTCCATGGTGTCGACCGACACTAGCCAAGTGTCGACCGACACTGGCTATTGGTGTCAACCGACACTACCCCACAATGTTGATCGATGCTCCTCCATGGTGTCGACCGACACTAGCCAAGTGTCGACCGACACTGGCTATTGGTGTCAACCGACACTACCCCACAATGTTGATCGATGCTGCTCCATGGTGTCGACCGACACTAAATCTATAGCGCGATCTGCATCGAAGCCAAGAGTCGAATCTCGCTTCTCATCACCTCCAATCCATCCAAAACTCGACTAAAAGCCATATGAATCCGAAAGAACTCTATAGCAACCATAACAAGCAATAAAAACACCACAACAACACCAAACAAGCAAGACAAAGGAAATTTCAGGCTTAGATCAGCCATGGTAATGCACTCACCTCTTTGCAGGAAGTTTCTGACCAACAACGACGAATCCGACACCCAAGCAATCCTCCTAAAACGTCTCCACCCCTGGATCTTCACTCCCACAGAAATATCTCCAAGGAAAAGCACTAAAACACCAAGATCAACCAAGAACGCTCTTTTCTCTCTTACTCTCTGTTTCTCCGTGAAAGCGGTGACAAAAACAACTTTCCCGAACCCTTTTCGTCGAGTTCCCACTTAAATAGCCAGGTTAAGGTTTTCCTTAAACTAAACCGACCTAAATCGACAATTAAGTCGAACCAAAAATCGTTGGTGTCGACCGACCTAGTTACTGCTGATAATTGACACGTGTCAACTTGGAATCAACGACCGCAATGGTGCATATGTTCCATAAGATTAATTCGGTTTTCCTGAAGTTTAGGTCGAATATTCTTTCCTATAGTTCGAAGACTCAAATGAATATTCGAATCTACCGAACTACGGGAGGCCAATTGTTGGTATAGGAATTGGCACGCACGATATATCCCAAAATCTGATTAAACGGGGGAATCTTGGCTAAGGCCTGTTAAATGGGCTTGTGGGAAAAAGCGCACGAACTTCGTCAAGACGACCTCCTACTTCAAACACATAAAAATAAAATATTTAAGACAAAAACGAAAAGAAAGATTAAGACCTAAATTTAAGGAAGTTTTACTTATCTTGTAACCTAGATATTTCATATAAATAGGGAGTTACCTAGGCAAATGATCCAGATAATCAATACAAAAACCCTATTTCTTCAATGATTCTTGAAAGAAAACCTATCTTGTTCATCAAGAGATTTCAATTTTTATCGAAAAAGCTTTGAATCGATTTATTAGGAGAGATTGTTATATGAATTTGTTTTCTCCTTAAAAAAATTCATTGTGTGAATCCCAGATTCTACAAAATCCAAGAATCCAATGTGGAGAATCAGTTTCTCTCTTCTCTCGTCCAAGTCGTTTATGTCTTTTCAAAACTAAAACAAAGAAAAGAGAGAAAGAGGGAGCATTCGTCTTCTCTGTGTACTTCTATCTAAACATAGGAGAAAAATAGAGCACAGCTTAGAATGAGGGAGCTGACAACCTGAAAAGAGCGTGGAAAACTCAGCAAAATGTCTGTGTAACCTCTACACATGCATCTGTGGCCGTAATTGATTTTCTCATCCATTATAGAACTATTGGAGAGTGTCTCTCTTAAGTATTATATATGAATAACCATACTATATATAGAATCGATTTTAGAGTTTAATTAAGATGTGAAAATATTATACTACTTAATGTAGAATGATTTTCTTGTTGTAGAAAACACAAAGATTGCAGGATAAGAAGAGGGGATTCCGAGTTTCAATAGTAATGTTGCAGAAAACACAAATCTATGCTGAGCAAGCATAAAGGGGAACTGTAACGCCTGCGTCCCGCGATCCTAAAGGGGGATATATTGTTTTAAGAAAAATGATAGCTAGATGAGCTTAATGAGCTAAGCTACTGGCTCAACCAGCTGGAATATAAGCTGAATGAGCTCAACATACTCAGTGACCCAGCTAGCTAAACTGCGGTTAGCTACACCAGCTGGTAAACTAGCTAACTCAGCTAGACAAGCTGGCTGACAGCTCAACTTAGCTAGGTGAACTGATCTGGTGCTGACCCAGCTGGGTAGTCTAGTCAGCTAACACTCGAGCTGGAAGAATGTGGTAGCTCGATAGCATGATCGGTCACGATCGGAAGGGTGTGACTCTTCAAAGAGACGCGGCCCATCAAAAAGGGGCAAGGAATGGGCGTGTCCTTTCATGGAACACACCCATTGGTGTCCTATATAAGGGATGGACGCCCAACACATTCAAGACACACTCATCCATCCATTCGTCCCTTTATGCCTAAGAAGAAAAGGGGGTGCGGCTCGGCGAGTACATCGATACCCGTCCGAACTGATGCGCATGCTACCTCTCTATCAAAGGTACGATGAGACGAGCGATGATTTGACAATCGGATCGAACCGATCGAAGGATAAGTTACGGTTTGACCATGTAGTCGAACTAGTCAAAGGATGATTGACGGTTTGATTATAGCGTCAGACCGAGCGAAAGGTCATCGACAGTCCGCGCCAATGGACGAATTGATCAAGGATTGATCAGTGATTCAATCGCTAGTCGGATCGGGTGATCAAATGATCGACTAGTTGTTCGGAAGTATCAGCCTGGTCGGTGGTTGATCGGCAATTCGATTATGGGGTCGGATTGTTCGATCGGACCTGGCTCTGATACGAAGACCGATGAGTCGATCTATGTTCAAAGGTATGACTGATGGGTCAACTAACGGCACGTCTAGTGCGAAGCTTCAGGAAGCTAGTAGTGAAACCGATCACCGTGAACGGAAGGGACTTTAAGTCCCCATCTCTAAATGTGCAAAACCTATGGGGTTGATTGGTTGTACGGCTAAGTCACAAAGGGATGGGTCAAGGGTAAAGTTAGGGGTTTACCATAATAATTGTGTATAGATATTGTTACATCAAATGACAAAATTCCTAAGAAGGATGGTGATGGTAATTTATTAAAAGATCATGGAATTATGATTTGGAAAATTCTGTAGTGAATAGGAAATTACATCCATGCTTTATATCACATAAGCAAATCTATGAAACTATTCGCATTAAATGTGTAGTAAAACTTTGTTTTGACTTAGAAGGATTAAATCTTATCTTTAATAATCAAATTAAAGCATTACCAAAGAATTATTTAGGGAAAAGAACAGTAAAAAAGAAACCAAAACAAACAAAAAAGTCAGAGGAGCATTCATATATGTTAAACTTAATTATGTTTTTCACCAACTTAAAAGCAAAACAAAATATATGACTAGTAATTTCAGGAGCATTCATATTTGGTAAGTTGAGCTATGAATTTCACAAAAAAAAAAATTGACTCAATATGTTTGCAAATTCTGCAGATAATTGTCAATAACTAACTATGAGGTTTCCGTTTTGTCAATTTTTGTGTGTGAATATTCAATATCTTACCATAATAATTTTATTACATCATTTGGTGTTATAAACTCTATAAATCTATTCCTTCAACTTAGGAAAAAGAATACAAAACAAAAAAAACAACGCCACAATGAGATTGTTCTTAATGTTTGCAATTCTCTATGGCTTTTATAGTGAAGCGTATGGGAAAGGTTCGTTAGATATCGATATGAAATTGAAGGCTCTTAATAAGCCTGCGTTGAAGACCATTAAAGTAATTGCCTGAATCTGAATGCAAATATATAACATCTTGTGTATATATATTTTTGGCGTATGAGTTCACAATGTCGATTGTACATTATTTGTAGAGTGAAGATGGAGATATAATAGATTGTATCGATATCTATAAACAACATGCCTTTGATCATCCCGCTTTAAGAAACCACAAGATTCAGGTAAACAAATTATATACACACACCTATTTCCTCGAATACTTTACAAGTTAAATTATTCACTTCGCAGGCATGCCCATCGTGTTATATTAATAAAAATTAACAAATAAATAGATAAAAATTTGCAGAGTCCGCAAATTTATTTAAAAAAATTAGTCTAATTAACTTGTTAGTTAAATTTTCATAAAGTAAAATTTTCTCTATTTTGCTTTGGACCTATGGTTGTTTGTTGAAAATTTACATTGATGTATGCAGATGAAACCGAGCTTGGAGTTTGGTGCAATGAGGACTACTATTCCAAACAACGGTTCTGATGGACAAATAACGTCACAGATTTGGTCCAAATCTGGAAACTGTCCTACTGGGACAATACCAGTTCGTAGAGTTAGTAGAGAAGACATAACAAGAGCCTCTTCACCGTCTCGTTTTGGGAAAAAACCTCCTCGTAGATACAGTTTTCTGGACAACGCTCTTCAGCACAAGGGCAATTTCAATATAACTGCTGAAATAGTAATCCTTCCCCGCCCAAAGTTTATATCGGTACGTAGCATCATTTTTAGTTTCTGATTTTATAATTTATCGAATATTTAATTTTGATGTAAAGATTTCTACAACATTATAATTTCAAGTTTTGAAAAAAAAAAGAAAAACTAATATCAAATGGCTTCAATTAATCGCAATTAGGTTCTAAATATAACCATTATAATTACCTTTGTATGGTTAATTAGAAACACTTATGGTTTGACGATGATATAGGAGGCAGTCCTTATTGCCCTAGGGTACAATTATCTTGGCGCTCAATCCGATATAAATGTGTGGAATCCTCCGAGGGTTCAGGCCAGCGATTACAGCTCTTCTCAGATATGGCTACTTGGTGGACTCTCAGATACGTTTGAAAGCATAGAAGCTGGTTGGGTGGTACATTTTCTACCCCTAGAAGTGTACTATGTCTTGTTCTTGAAGTAAATAGTAAATTTAACACCATAAACCTATTTTAGGTGAATCCAAGTGTTTTTGGAGACTTCCGCACACGTCTCTTCATCTATTGGACTGTAAGTACATCATTGCACAACTACCAAATTTATAGCATCTCAAGAGTTTATAACTAGTCTTCCTATTTGGATTTGTAGAAAGATGGATATAATCAAACAGGGTGCTTCAACCTCTTATGCTCAGGTTTTGTTCAAACAACTACTATGTTTGCTTTAGGTGCAACAATAGAACCTGTTTCGACTCCCTCGCAAACACAATATTACTTTAGTGCCAGGATGTTCTTGGTAACATTTTTTATAAAATCATCTCCCAAAACTTTGCGCAAGATTAAAGTTTTGTACTGTTTTTTTGTATGTGATTTGGTTAATGCCCCAAAAATTGGTGTTACAACAAATCAAAAGTTTGAAGCTATAGTTTCCTAATAATATGTTTTACACCTGACATGTATGCTCTTTATTCTAAAATGTTTTAATGATCGACAGTGCTTGCAGGATACAAACAATGGAAATTGGTGGTTGATTTGCGCAAACAACGTGATAGGGTATTGGCCCGGGTCACTCTTCAGTTACCTCAAACATAGCTCAACCACTGTGCAGTGGGGTGGAGAAGTCCATAGTCCTAATGTGCGGAAGAATCCGCACACAATGACTTCAATGGGGAGTGGACAATGGGCATCTTACTTGTGGGCCAAAGCTAGTTATCACACAAACATCAGGATCAAGGACAATTCTCTGCAGATAAAATACCCCGAGTATCTATCCGAATATGCTGATGAGTACAACTGTTATTCTACAAATCTGCATCAGAGAACATATAAGTCAGAGCCCTACTTTTACTTTGGAGGACCTGGCCAGAATCCTCGTTGTCCTTAATCTCCTCTTGATTTTCTTAATGGTCATTCTGGTTTTTATTAATCTTACATATAAATTGGAAATGAAATTATGATTAGCAAAGAGTTCTTCTATCTAAAATATATAAATATAAGGAAATTAATAATGAATCTTCTTAAAATATTACAACAACATTCTTTAAATAGTTTTTTCACAAAATGTATAGTCATTGTGTACTTTTTCATAACATTGAGTTCGGAAGAGTAAGAAACTGAACTAAGCCAAAAGAAAATAAATACAAAAATAATCATTGTTTATCTCGAGCAAATATCTACTCCTTTCGAGGAAGAAGATGGATGAGGAATTGAAGATTGTTGGACCGGCTGTCTGAATTGATGTGACTACCAATGAGCATAGAACAGAACGTGACCCAGACAGTATAAGGAGGACACATCCAAAAAAAAAATATAAAGATTTTTAACAATTATGTCACATTCGAAACTCAATCTTTCTCCATGTACCACATACAAAAACTCCTTTCTTAATGTACCATATATGTCTATCAAAATGACGATTTTAACATTGAAAAAAATAGAAAAGTGTTTACTTTTTTTTATTAATAAAGAAACCTCTCTCGGATCTTTTCGGTTTCTCACACCCCAGTGCACATCAGTCAAATTGAATTAAAGTTATGAGATAGAAGCAGAACTGTACTATACAATACAATTCACTTTCACTCTATCTTTTCGCATCCGTTAGGATTAGCATCTTTCTTCTCTCTATATCCTCATGCAAATCTTAAACTGAAACCATGGATGGAAGCAACCAATCAAATTCACCTCACCATAATTTGGCTTCGGTCGATTTCTTGGTCCAAAATCACATATAAGTACAACACACATCATTACCCTAATCGTTTCTACCAAATGTACCTGGCCGTATCTGTACTCATTTTTTGTCCCCTTAGGTTGACCCGAAATGAAAACAGTTCTCCCATCAATGATTTGGGAATCAACACAACCGCTGGAGATAAACAACTCTACGATCCAACCTATTCCTAACTTTATCCTCATTCCAGAAAGTCCCAATCCGGATATTCTGTAAGTTTTTTTCTCTTTTCACAAGTAGTTTGTATGTGATAATTAAGGTGGACAGCTTATAAATCTCGGATTTTTGTCCACAGAGTGAAAACAGTTTTTCCGTCAATGTTTTGGGAACAAACTCTCTCGCAGTGGAGAAAGACCACCCGATAGTTCTCGGACCTACCCCAACTTCAACCTGATAACCGGGAGTCCAAGATTTAATCTACCAAAAATTATGTAAGTATTCTCTATTTGGCGGTAGCTTGAACTATATATGTGGACAAATTTTAAAAGTTTAATTTTTTTCTATACAGTGACGATTCAAAAGACAATTTTGGTTTTCCCCGTGATTGCCCATACAAAAATGGTGTTTCTGAAGTTCAAGCAGCAGATGCATCTCTAATCACCGATAAAACAGTCTCAAACAACACGCCTCCTCAAGATGATAACTCCATCTTGAACCGATCTAACTTGGACCGATAATAAATCCTTTCTTGGGCCCCCATTACTCGGGTTAACAAGAGGCATGTCCGTATCCACTTTTCTAGGTCCACCAGAATTTTAACTTTGGGCTCTGATACCATGTTAAATTCAGACTTTACTGTGGGTTTCCAACTCAAAACCAATTGGCAATTAGTAGATTGACCCTAATCCTTTATATATTAATGATATTTTTATCAAACTTCAGATGTAAGACTTGGATTATATTCCAACAAACACTTCCACAATAACTAAAATCACATAATACTCGATCCTTGATAACAATAGAGTGCAAAAATGAGAGGTTACTTTGGACAACACCAAACCACAAGGGAAGATGTTGCACAAGATTGAAACTTCCACAGAGGGAAGCAAGACAATCCTAAATTGGGCTGCAGAGACAAAGGTGACAGAGCACCAAACTGACAAGTCGTTGACAACATCAGAGAACGAAATCTCTGGAAAGAATCCTTCAAGAAGTATTGGACCAAGCCCACCAATAATTCGACCTCAGGGGTCTCCGCACAAGACGTATCATATCCGAGAAACTGACACGACGGCGAAACGGAAGGGAGGATAAGAGGGGAGGGGGAGCTGGTAAAAACCCAGGCCGTGACATCGCCTGACGGAGACTAGCAGCTTAGTCTGATAGAACGGTTTGCCCAAACAAGAGAAAAACCGATCCAGATCCGGGAAGAGACACGACAATACCTGGGCAAAAACCAGAGAAGAATCAGAGGGCCCGGTAAGACAAACACCAGGAGCGGACGGAGAAGACAGACCATGGCGGGAGTAGCGCTTCAACCAAAACAGGAATTGCGGTTTGAGAGAGAGCTTGAAACACGCCGAGCTTGGATTTGAAGGGCAGTAAAACGGAGGCAGGGTCCGACGCCGGTGAGCCATTGCTACACCAACGCCGGAGATCGGGAACTCTCTTGACGACTCGAGAATGGCTGGCGGATAGGGCGAACATAAGGAAAGAATAGATGAGGTATTTTTTGGCTTTTTCCCCCTTAATTTTAAAAAAATTTCTTTTTTTAATTTCGTAATATAAGATGTTTCAGATGAAAACGTAAGGAAAAAATAATTTGTATTCTTTTAGTTTCGTAATATACGATGTTTTAGATGAGATTGTTTATTTCAGAATATATGATGTTTTCAAAAAAAATATATAACTTTTAGATTAATTTAATATTTTATATTATGCAATATCTATACTAGTATTTTTGCAGCAGTTTTTGCTCAAAAATATTTTTTGGAAAGTTTTTACATTGAATGCTATTTAATGCTTATAATCATATCCAAACAACTTTAGTTAACTTGCTCTACTATCTTTATAACCAAACACAATTAAAATATGTTAAATATCCACATATATATATATATAATGTTCTATAATTAATATAGATATTTAAAAGATTTATTCCAGATTTAAAACAATTATTCTCATATCATCTCTTTTTTATTTCAAAATTTAAATGTAGTGAATTATCATATAATACATAAAGTTAATAAAAAAGTTGTATTTTTCCTGCATATATTGTGATTTGAAAATTTTAAATTATTACTTAATTAATATAAAAAAATATGTGTTCAACATACATATATAGTAAATTTACTGTATATAGTAAATTATAAAAATTTTAGAAGTTTGTAATTTATAACTAATATATCTAATCATAATAAAAATTTAAAATTATAAATATTTAAACATATTAAATTTTTAAAATTACACAAACGAGATATATTACATGATGGGTTATATAACATTACAGGATTGAATTAATAATATTAAAAAATAAACTATCAGTACTATGATATTTCAATACGAGTTAAATCCTCATTTTAATGTTTTAACAACATCAATATAAAATATGTCGAATCAAGATGATTTAATTAGGATTGTAGTAAAGAAAAATTATTGTGCATTATATAAGTACTATGATATTTCAATACGAGTTAAAATAGCACATTAACAAAAAAAACTTAAAAAAAAATTATCCCACGATACACCTCGAATCATAATCTACTATATCATAAAATAGGATGATAAAGTCTTGTGTGGAACTGGGAAACGAAATGAATAATTATATCTTGATATGTCAATCAAAAGAAAGCATCAATTTCAAAGGAAAATTAGCGAAAAAAGATTAAATATGAGTAACTGTTAAAAAAGATAGTCAAAGCATTAATTTGGGTGCAACAAAAATAAAAAGGTCAAAAGTCAAAACAAAATAGAGTAGCTAATAATTATAGAAGCATTCAAATATATTTGGTAAGTTGACCAAATATTTTCCAAATCTGCAGATGATTATTTAATAAGTAGATATGAGGTTTCCGTTTTTCAATCTTTGTGTGTGGATACTTATAATAATAATATTAATTAAAAAATAACCATTTTCTTTTGTGAACTCTATAAGTATGAAGGTTCAAGATTCAATCTAGAATGAAGGTCCAAGTCTACATCCTTCAATCTAGAAAGAAAAAAACAAGAGAAAGACCGAGATGAGATTGTTTTTAATGTTTGTGATTCTTTTTGGCTTTTACAGTGAAGCCTATGGGAAATGTTCTTTAGATATCGACATGAAATTGAAGGCTCTTAATAAGCCTGCGTTGAAGACCATCAAGGTATGGACTGAACCTGAATGCAAATATATAACATCTTGTGTATATTTTTTTCGTTTATGATCGAGTTCCCAAATTCGATCATATATTGTAGAGTGAAGATGGAGATATAATAGATTGTATAGATATCTACAAACAACATGCCTTTGATCATCCCACTTTAAGGAACCATAAGATTCAGGTAAACAAATTGTACACCCACCTATTTAGTTTTTATGCTCAAATTACGTGTAAGTTGTTCCTTTATACATAGGCATGCATGCTTAGCTTATTAACAAAAAAAAATAAAAAAAAACTTAAACATTTATGCATGCAGATGAAACCGAGTGTCGTATTTGGTGAAAAGAAGACTAAAATTCCAAACAACGGTTCTTCAGAACAAATACAAATAACGTATCAGGTTTGGTTAAAATCTGGAACCTGTCCCACTGGGACAATACCGGTTCGTAGAGTTAGTCAAGAAGACATAAGCAGAGCCTCTTCACCTTCTCGTTTTGGGAGAAAACCTCCTCATAGATATAGTTATCTCGACAACGCACTTCAGCGCAAGGGTAATTTCAATATAACAGCTGAGAAAACAAACCAAGTCGGCGCATACTATCGATCGGTACGTACAATGTCTAAGGTGTTAAATAAAGAAAGTTAATTTATTTTATTTTGCTACTCATTTTTTTTTTCATTTCTGATTTTCTTTTTTAACTGGGGAGGTTTCGGTTATATGGTAAAACAACTTATACCATGAAATTTTCGGATAATTTTCAAAACTATATTTCCAAATTTGGCAGTAAAATAAAATTAATTGAATTGAGCACTTTTTTGTTAAAAATGAATTAATCAGTGAAGTTATGACATCTAGTTACCAAAACTAAACCATATTAAAAGCCTTTTTTTGATCAAAAACTAATAGAATCTTCATGGGAATTTTGCACCCACACCCACTTTCTCCAAAACTATTTACAACAACACCTACTTTCTACTACTCATATACTTTTCTCAAGTTTAATTACATATTACCCATCACTCCTTCTATTCTCTCTCTCTCTCTCTCTCTCTCTCTCTCTCTCTCTCTCTCTCTCCACATCAGATTTTATTTTCATAATTTAGTAATTAACAAAAAAAAAATCCAAAAACAAAATAAGAATTTGGTCACAATTTATTTTAAAAAAAAAATCAGATATCTTATTTACCGTAAAAAACAATTATTACTTTTTAGTTCCCAAAATATATCAAAACCAATAATATTTATGCTATAAAATCCTAATTACTCTACCGCACCTCTCATGATCTTAGTTAAAATAGTCCTAAAATCAATCTCAATTAAACAACTCATGAATTTAAATTTTAGGTGTTCCACCATATATTTTCACAAAAATATTTTAAATTTATCAGTTACAAATTATTTATTTTCCAAACTTATTAATTATTGTAAAAAAGCTATTCGTCAAAAACTATTAGAGCTCCGATAAAAATAAAATCATGTTAATTGATACATTTCTTTTCCAAAAAAAAAAGACATGTACAATGCTAAAAAAAAGAAATAAAGGTAAAAGAAAGAGCACGTTCTTTCTGTTCTACAAAACAAAAACAAAAATCGAAATACACATTTAAGAAAAATAAAAATAAAAAAAAAACTAAAAAAAACAAAAGTAACCGCCACTTAACGTCACATAATTTAACATAATATATTAACGAGAAATTAACAACATATGTTAAACTATCTGAAAATAAACAATCTTCATCCGGTTAACTAAAAACACTTATTCTTTGTTGATGATACAGGAGGCATTTATTGTCACCATAGGATCCGATTTTGTGGGAGCCCAATCTGATATAAATGTTTGGAACCCTCCAAGGGTTCAGGCTAGCGACTACAGCTCTGCTCAGATATGGCTAGTTGGTGGTGTCTCAGATATTTTTGAGAGCCTAGAAGCTGGTTGGATGGTACGTTCTGTTACTTTGCTTTAAAACTAAACCGTTAACTAATTGACAATAAACCTATTCAGGTGAATCCAGCTGTTTTTGGAGACTACCGCACACGTCTCTTCATCTCATGGACTGTGAGTAACACCTATAAAAACATTTACCAACTTTGAAACATTTTTAAATGCCTTATGTGAGTTTATAACTACTCTTTGATCTATTTGGATTTGCAGAAAGATGGATACAAAAGCACAGGGTGCATCAACCTCTTATGAGCGGGTTTTGTGCAAACAACTAAAAGTTTTGCTCTTGGTGCAGCCGTTGAACCTCGCACGAGCAATATATCATCACCGTTAGCGTGTTCCTGGTAACATTTTCTAGTTTATAAAAGTCCCTCACATAATTAAAACATATTGAAACACTTTTCGTATATTTGTCTTGGTGAATACCCCAATAATGTTTCACCGTCGACGGTATTAATTTGCAGGATCCAAAAAGTGGGAACTGGTGGTTGACTTGCGGAAACAACGTAATGGGTTATTGGCCAGGTACATTGTTTAACAGCCTCAAATACAGAGCAACCGGTGTGCAGTGGGGTGGAGAAGTCCATAGCCCTAACATAGGGAAGAAGCCACACACAGAAACTTCAATGGGGAGCGGACAATGGGCAAATTACCTCTATGGCAAAGCTTGTTACCACACCAACCTTAGAATCATGGACAATTCCTTGCAGATCAAGTACCCTAAATATCTATCGGAATACGTTGATGAGAAAAATTGTTACTCTACAAAGCTTTACCAGAAAACATATATGGAAGAACCCCACTTGTACTTTGGGGGACCTGGCAGGAACCGCCTTTGTAATTAATCTCATGCTGATAGTCTCACCTATTTTAAGTTGGAATTACATATGTCCATGACAAAAAGTCACAAACTAACAAAATACAAATGAAAAAGAAAGTTAATAAAACAATTATTTAAAAAAATAATAATAAAGAATTACAATTGCATTCCAACTAGGCGCTGTTGGAGAGTTTGTATCAAAAAAAAAAATTATTTTTTGTCATCTGAAATTATATTAAGGTCTTCAACTTACCTATTGGTTACAATACTATGAAGACAAAAGTCTCTTGATACTAATTAGCCTACATTAGCAACACCAACAAGACAAACTTGAGGGGTCTACACAAAAAGAATACCCAAAGAATAAACCAAAAAGACCGAAAGTTTCAAGGACTTTGAAAGCCACTTGATCCTGCACTTGATGGGAATATTCCAAAACAACTGCATCTTCAAACAGAAGTCAAACCTCCCCCAATGCATATGTTTTTTTAATGTTCAAACATAAGTTCATGACTTTTTGGACCATCTTTGCTAGTAAATCTGAGTTTCATAGCTGAAGTCTGAAGCACCACTGCACACTATAGCTGTCAAATATGCAGATTCTTATTAATTTGTATATAATACGTTTTGAACCCACATTACGTTTATTTGATATATTTAGATTAAATTATATACAACTGATGATAATTACGAAATAATATCTTATTAAAATTTTAAATTACTATTAAAACAATAATTTTATTTCAAATACATAATTCAAAAAAAATATAAAAATCAATTGTGTTTAATAATCAAATCTGATTAAACAAATCATGAACCAATTTTTTATCATATTCAGTTGAACGCCACAACTTATGTCTTCATGTTTTTTTCATTTTAATATTCATATTATTTCTTCTCATTTTCATTGTCAATTTTGCATTTTAGTTGTCATCGTTACTTTCACCATCCGCTTCTTCGTTAATTGTACTCTTATTCTTTCTTTTTCTTGTCTCCTTTTTTCCTTTCTTCCTCTGAATAATCATTCAAAACCTTTTTGTTTTAAAGTACCACACAACTTACTTTTTGTTTTAAATTACACACACCTTATTCTCAGCAAACTCCAACCCCAAAAACATTGTCTTTTTCTTGTAAGATATGTGCAATTCATGAAGACCAACATAGCCACTACATGTATACAATTATTGATTGATACTTTCATCCATATATTCGGTTGTAGATCCACACTTCTGGAAACTTCTCAAACCAATAATGATACTATAACTTTTTCTAGAGTTTAAATATTTATAGTATTTTAAACTTTCTATGAAATTTAAGTATTTATAAAATTTTAAACATTATATAAAGTTTCATATATATAATATTTGAACCTTATAAAATTTCAATATTTTAAACCTTTTAAATTTAAAAATTATGACATTTTTAAAAAACTTTAAAGTTTCAAAATATTATAATTTTCAATTTTTAAAAATATAATGTTTTGAAACTTTTAAACAGTTTTATTTTGCTCAATAAAACATCGGATTAAACTGAATATAACTCTTAAATTTGGACGCTTGACAAATCAAGCTACCAGCTCATTCTTAGTTGGAAGCACATTAATATTATTTCTTATGATTGTGAACATTGTCTAAAACTTTTCTATCCGATGTGGGACGTTGTATATATTTATTTTATTTCTATAGATTAAAGTATTTCCTTTTACTAAAAAATCTTAATAACTAGATTAGGACCCGCAAATCGTGCAATTTTTAAAATTATTTAGTAAAATTAAAATTTTAAAAAATATATAAACATTTTTGTAAGTGAAATATATTTTTCGAAAATAAAAAGATAGATATTATTACTTTTAATACACAAATTTATATTATTTTTATTTTAAAATTATTTTTACAATTCTTAAAATAACCTCAAGCTAAATTATCAACCACCAAAATATTTTTCAAACATTAACCATTATGAATATTATTATTGTCAAATTTTAAAACTTTAAATAATTTATATAAAAACTGTTTTACATGCTATCAACCCGTCAAAGCGTCATCTTATTAGAAACAACATACAATTTTACTTTATGTTTTATCACTAATAAAGTGTTCTTACACCCTAAAATATTTTATTTTAAAATACGCTCTTTATCACCACCTACAAAATGTATTTGTGAACAAATTAAAGAATTTTTTGTCTCTTTACTTTCACTTTGACATAGTTTATTTTCACCAATAAAATTTTTAGTGACAGTTTGTTTCACCATTTAAAGTGTTTACTCAAAAAAAAAATTTGGATGAAAAACTGAAAAAAAAAATATCTACAGGATTGCAATGAGTTTATGACCAACCCAATAAAATTTGAGAAATTAAAAGACAGTTAAACAAAAAAAATTATAACCATGATGGTATAGGAGTCTTAGATAATTTATAGATATCTTATTATATAAAGTTGGGTTTTGAAAGTTAGTCATTAACAAGATTTTGACATGTGTCAAGTTATCAGTCTGAGATTTTGAAATGTGTAAATATTTAATAGAAAGAATTTGATTACAACAAAAAGAAAATATTTTGTTTTTAAAAATAGTAATAACGTAAAAATATAATTATAAAAAATTTCAGAATTTAGAAAAAAAAACAAAGTTTTTTAAAATAATTATAAGGAGATTATATATATATATATATATTTCATAAAATTCGAAATTATAATATTATTTACTTATTTTTAATTTTAAGTGATTAATTATTAAAAAATAGAAAAAGGATTAAGGAAAATATACTTTTAATTATTTATTCTAAATTTTGTACTCACTTCTATATAATCAAAGACCGCCTCATATTTAAATAATTTATTCAAAACATTGCTTTCAACTTTGTTTAATTGGGAATATATTTTAATGGGAAGGTAATTTTTTCTTATTTTCTTAAACCAAAATTTTCTACTACTTTCTCCTATTTCAGTTGGGAATAGGTAAGATTACTATGTTGACCAAAAAAAATATTAATATATGATTCTTCTTTTTCTAATACTGTATTTTAAAATTTATTGTAGTATTTTTAGATTGTTTTAATTTGTATTTTAATCTTTGAATGATTTGGGATTCATATATTAGCATGCTTATAATTTTCTATTGTTTCTTTAATTATGCCAAATTAATTTGTTTTTCAATTTCTCAACCTTGATTGGTTGGTCATAAACCTTTTTTTTTAGCAAACATAATTGTTACCATTATTTATTCAATCCCAAAGGGAGATAACGAATAGAAGCTCATCAACCTAATGAATTGATAAAATACGCTAATCAAACACAAGCGTACAACAAACATAGATAGATATATTGAAAAAAAAAATCGTTGTTGATAGATCTAGAGGAGCTCAAAGACTCTGACACCCAGCTTAGCAGAAATGTTTAAAAGAATTGATTTAGCCACATACGTCACCAAAATGCACTTATTTTTTCAGTCAAGGGTCTTGAGAGAACTTCATGATGGGTGACCTTTCTGGAAGTTATTGTCGAAATTGTGTGATTGAGGACAAAACACAGGAAAATATCATTTGTTGATTTGTAAGGTTGGTAATCAAGTTTTTAAAGACTTCCACACATAACAAACCGGCCATCGAATATGGGTTGGTCCACAAGCCGGGAATAGATGTAGGGCCCACTTGGGAAGGTGGGCACTAAACAATGTGGCGGTTGAAGCATTACAGAGACAGAGGCTACATTATGGTGTTTCAAAGACACTTCCACAAATACATTGAGAAATTTAGCATTAGTTACTATCAAAAGATTTTTTGACGATTGAAAAAGGTTTTGACGTTTATTGGTCGTTGGAGCAAGCTATTTTGAGATAGCAAAAAGGCGTGAACATTTTCTCTCCACACAGGATAAGGGCAGAGCCGAGGTTCTCTCTATGGTGGAGAAGGTTGGACACAAGGTTATCTACCCAACAGAGGAAGGTGGAGGAGGTTGGAAGCAAGGTTATCTCTCCAAGGGAGGAAGACGGAGTGTAACATCCGTGAACCAAATAGTGTGATTTGGGGATGGGTGTCGATCGACACCATGGGTGTGTCTATCGACACCAGCTTTTCTGGTTCGACCAGATTGTTTTATTTTGCGATTTTGGGTTGGCTTGGTTTATTTGGTTTGTCTAAACCGGGTATATAAGTGGAGAAGAGACCCAGGTCGAGGGTATATGTGTTTTGTCGCCGTTTAGAGAGAGTTAGAGGGAGAAAAGTGTTCTAGAGAGTTTGGAGGTTTTTTTGTGAGATTATTGGCTTCGATTGAGAGATTTGTTGCCGTGGAGTGAAGACCTTGTGCTAGGAACAAATGAGAAGGCTTCTAAGGGTTGGATTTGTCGTTGTTGAGTCAGAATCTTCCTGCAAAAGAGGTGAGTGCTTGACCATGGCTGATCTAAGCCTGAGATCTCCTTGGTTATGATTGTTCTTTGTTGTTTGTTGTGTTTTGGTTACGTGTTTTGGTTGTTTTCATGTTTCCTTAGGTTCCTGAAGCATTTGGGAGAGTTTGGGATGGATTGGAGATGATTGGGAATGGAGATTCTACGATCGGCTTCGAGCAGAACGTGTCTGTGGGGTCGGTGTCGATCGACACCAAATGGGTGTCGGTCGACACCATGTTTAGGCCTGTGTTGATCGACACCTATCTGGTGTCGGTCGACACCAACTTGTGTGATTCATGATTTCCTGGTTTGTTGTGTTTGTTTGTTGTTTGTTAAACATTGGAATCTCAGTTGCTTGTGTGTATAGCCCAGTAGATGGAAGGATTGCCTCACTAAGTGTTTATGACAATACTCATGCATCTCAATTTGGGTTTGTGGTGCATGTGAAGGCAAGGTTTGTTCGTGGAATCAAGGCGATGAGGAGGAGGATTATCTAGGGTCTCGTTGTGTGTTGGTCTTGGTTATGTTTATTAATGCTGGAATCTGGTTTAGTAGCATGCTAGGTTGTTGGTTAGAATGGTTAGGAATGTTCCTGTTATTAATGCTGGAATCTGCTGTGCATATTGGTTGTTATTGGTTTAATGATGGTTGTGGTTTGATGGTTTAATTAAGTATTATGGGGTGTTTAATTATATATTATAGTTATTTAAAAAAAAAATGGGTCGGGTTGTTTCACGGAGCCAAGGTTCTCTCCATGATAGAGGAAGTTGGACGCAAGGTTCTCTCCATAAGGGATGAGGGTGCAGCCGAGGTTTGTTCCATGGCGGTCATACATTATTGTGATGATACATCATTAATTAGTATATTATGTTATCTATAAACACATTAAGCCAACTATTTTACTTTCACTTTAGCATAGTTACTATCACGAATGCATTGAGAAATTTCACATTACTTACTATCAAAAGATTTTTTTGTGAAGTTAGAAAATTGGTTTTACTTTCATTGGTTGGCAGAACAAGCCATTTTGAGATAGCAAAAAGACGTGAACATATTTTCTCCACATAGGAGGAGGGCAGAGCCGAGGTTCTCTCAATGGTAGAGAAGGTTGGACACAAAGTTATCTCCGCAAGGGAGGAAGGTGGAGGAGATTGGACGCAAGGTTATCTCTCTAAGGGAGAAAAGCGGAGCCAAAGTTCTCTCCATGGTGAAGGAGGTTGGACGCAAGGTTCTCTCCATAAGGGATGAAGGCGAAGCCGATGTTTTCTCCATGGTGGTCATACATTATTGTGATGATACATCATTGATTAGTATATTATGTAATATATCTTTTATTCAAAATATTTTTTAAGCCAACAATTTTAGTAATTAAAAAAGTATGCAGAAGTGAAAGTAATATACTTGGCTTAATGTGTTTATATAGACAGTTTCTAGATGGTGATAAAGAATATTTTTGTAACATACAAGAGTACATTTAGGTATAAAAAATATACTTTTAATAGAACATACATAAAAGATTTGTAAATGGATATAAATCAGTGTATTATAACAAAAAATAAAATTTATATATAACATACAACAAATTTTTTAATAAATTTAATTTCAATTATAAAACTTTAAATCCGCACATCGGGCGGGTCCTCATCTAGTAAACTATAAACTAAAATAAAAAATTTAAAAATATTACAACATAAGAAATTTTTATATTTTAAAAGGAAGAAATAAATAATCTTACATATGTTTAACTGAAAAATAAAAAATAAAAATAAAAAATAAAAACAAAATAATATAGAAAATTTTATTTTAAAGTATTATAAATTTCTAATAAGAAAATCAAATTTAACTAAAATATAAAAATACTACAACATTATTAAATTGAAATATTGAAAAGAAGGAATAAACAAATATTGGTAGTACGTAGATTCGTCATCCAAAATTGTATAAGAGAAATAGAATAAAAGTCTTTACCATCGTCTAAGTTACAAAGTTGTAATTCGTGAAACCTGTATTTTGGTAAACTATGTTAGACAATGAAAATCAATGAAAATTTTAAAATAATGTGATATTTATTATTCATAGATGTGAAAATAGTCAGATAGATGGAAGTAATCGAAGATATGTGTGTAGAAGTATATAAATATTGTACTTACACACGGATTTAGTTTATCTACCCATATTGAAGCGTAGTTAAATCCAGCATTATATGAGGTTAATCTACAAGTGTTTTTTTTATCATAGCAATCTGATCATCACTCATGATACCCTGTTTTCTTTTGTTAGCAAGATTTTCCGATCTCGCATGGCTTGTATTGGTTTTTTGTTGTTCATGATTTTCTAGCGTACTAAAGGTTTTTATTTGATATAGGATATCATTTAATATACATCTTTATATAATAAGACATCTTCTTAATTTCCTAACAACGTCTTGATTAAATCAATGTGTAAGTACAGTTGTAACATCCGCAAACCGGAATCCCGGTTTGGGATGTGCATCGATCGATGCTGGAGGAGCATCAGTCGATGCTTACTCAATTTCCTGCGTTTTGACTTAAGTTAAACGCTGCGTTTTGGGCAAAGGGAAAGGAGAAAAACCCTTAAGTTGTTCTTTTCTCTCATTAAACGACTTTAGCCGTTTTTGAGAGAAAAGACAAGAGAGAAAGTGTTCTTGAGCGTTCTTGAGGTTTTTGGGAGATTTCAAGCTGTTCCCGTAGAGATCTGTAGCTGGGATCGTAGTAGGAGCTTCCTAGGAACGTTTTCTTCCTGTGTTTGGGTCGAATTCCTTCTATGGCAAAGGTAAGTGCATGATCATGGCTTATCTAGGCTGGAGATTACTCTGATCTGTTTGTTTATGTGTTGTTAGGCTTGTTAGTATGTTGTTTGAGGCACTGGGAAGCTTTCTTGTGGCTTGGGATCGTTTCTTGTGGTTGCAGGAACGGATATCCGGCGAAAAGCTTCGGTTGATGCACTATGTGCGTCAGTCAATGCTAGTGCGAGGACGGCGCGGTTTGACCTAGGAGCATCGGTCGATGCCATGTGTAGGCATTGGTCGATGCGATTAGGGTTTCCGCGTGATGTCGAGCATGTGTTGATCGATGCAAGTGGGGGCATCGGTCGATGCAGTTGAACCTTGTGTCGATCGATGCATACCCTGTGTCGGTCGATGTTGGTCCCTGATGGTGTCGGTCGATGCAAGCCTTGTGTCGGTCGATGCAGAGCCTGGTTTGTTTGTTGATTGTTATTTGATGGTTAGAGTATCTCTATTGCTTGTCTGTATAGCCCAGTAGATGGGAGGATTGCCTTATTGAGTGTTTATAAAATACTCATGCATTGCAATTTGTGTTTGTGATGCAGGTAAGGGCAAGGTGTGATCGTGGAATCAAGGCAATGAAGAGGAGGATGTTCTAGTGGTTCGCTTGGTTGTCTGGCTTCTTTTAGGTTGCTAGAGTTGAGTCCTAGAATGTTGTTTAGTAATCCTGGTGCTCTGGTTTATGCTGTTTGGATCATTATTATGATTGGATTATTTATTGGTTATTGGTATTTGTTTTCCTTTGTTAGTTGTGTTTGTGGTTAGGTGGGTATTGGACCACTAGTTGTAGTGTTTTAATTATTATTATTTATTATTTTTAAAAAAACGGGTCAGGTCGTTTCAGTTTGGTATCATAGCCCTTACGGTTCTAGGTTTGGGTTCACTAGGTTTCTGTTGTTGATGTTGGGATTGCATGTCTTGATTGATTATGTGAGTTAGTCAATTGTGTGTGGCATGGAGTCCTAGAACATCCTCTTCGAGCCTTCAATGAGATTCCACGGTGAGTTATTGTTATGTTTCTTTGTGTGGTTTTCATTTGTTCTATGCTTGTTAGGCTCTGTTCTTGGAAGATCAGTGGTTAAAGGTGTTTGAGTTGCTTGTCGTGTACGTGGGCGTTGTCGTGGCCGT
This sequence comes from Camelina sativa, assembly GCF_000633955.1. NCBI lineage: Eukaryota > Viridiplantae > Streptophyta > Magnoliopsida > Brassicales > Brassicaceae > Camelina > Camelina sativa. The sequence goes on along the minus strand of NC_025697.1, from coordinate 13,106,565 downwards.
GGTCGGGCGAGTTCCCGAGGCCAACGAGTGTGTGGTCCAGAGTTCCACGAGGAGGTATGTTAGAGGGTCGCAAGCGTATCAGGAGGGACCAGAGAGGGTTTCAGCCGGTGAGTGTGCCGGATGTGCTGGGAACCCAGGTGTGGGGTTGGAGCGGGTGAAGCCCAGGGTCGAGATGATCGCTTGGCGGATCTGTTGACGTGCTGTTGGAGCGGTGACCGTGAGGGGTACCAGTCTAGGCTCCATTTGTACCGCATGTGGCGGGGTGCAGCCGAGGGCTGAGGAGGTTGAGGATTTTTCTATCTTATGTTAGAAGGATGGAACAGTTGTAGATGATTGGTGCGAGATTCTTCGCGACAGTTATTGAGCCTAGAGAGGTGGATAGGTGGACATATGTTTTTGGAGCAGATATTTTGCTGTTTGGTGGTTAATCCAGTTGGATGTTAGAAGTTGAGTGGGCAGGTGTAACATTGCAATGTTATACTCGGACCACAAGAGGTACATTTGGTCAAAAGATGTTTATAGTCGTTAATGATTGTTGCTCCTGAAGGGATGGTGGTTTTCCCAGAATACAGATAGCTCGAGGGGTTGTGGGCTCCGAGAGTGGCAGAGGTGATGATGTTCTCCTAAGGGGATGATTAGTTCCTCTGATACCGAGATTTTGAGGATTATGGTCCAAGAGTGAGACGGTATAACTCAAAGACGGTGGTCTGAGAGTGAGATCGGTATGGCTCGAAGGTTGTGACCTAAGGGTGGAAAGTTGGGAGCAAGCAATACCTAGGACGTGAGTATAAACAAACCAATTGAATGTAGACCTCGAGAGATTGACGGTGGTTTAATCTTGGGTTTTAGATGTGATGACCAATGGGCCAGGGTTTTATTGACCGGAGCGGTTATGAATGTGTGGTTGTAGCGCCAGGATTATGAGGCCGGTGGTGCTGGAGTCCCAGGAAGGGGAATTGCAGCAGATTTGAGCCGGGAAAGGCATGTTTGCCAGATATATAAGTTCAGGAGAAGCCTTCATGGTAGGATAATCTAACCGTTGCGAAGATGTTGGATTACGTTCATTGGAGATGGACAAGGTTGCTAGATTCAAGGTTTTGGTAAGCTTGCTGAGGGAAATAAGGCAAGTGGTTTGAGTTGGCGGCTTGCAAAGCATTTGATGCGGTGAGTCAGAATGTGCGAACGTATGGTACTTTTTTGTTTTATTACGCTCGTATTGATGTTTTGATGTGGAGAATTGCTAAGCGAAAAGCTAATTTTCTAATAAGCTATCTTGTGGAAGTTTCCCTAAGAGGCAAGTTACTAAAGGTTCTTGGATGGACAAGAGGTGTGGATATCCGGGTGGTGGTGAGTTGATGTCAGCATACTTGATTATTAGTCTAGTAAAGCTGAGGAAGAAAATTGGGGATTCTTACATCTTATCAGTCACCGTGGGGAGCATCGGTGTTGTTCGTCAAGTAAAAGGACGAGGTATGTGTATGAGTTCGTGGCGATACCATTTGGGTTGACTAACGCACCAGCTGCGTTTATGAGATTGATGAACAGCGAGTTTCAGGAGTTTCTGGACGTGTCTGTCATCATTTTCATCGACGATATCCTGGTTTATTCTAAGAGTCCTGAAGAGCATGCACTGCATTTGAGGGCAGTTCGGGAGAAGCTGCGGGAGCAGAAGTTGTTTGCTAAGCTGAGCAAGTGTAGTTTCTCGCAGCGTGAGATGGGTTTCCTGGGTCACATTGTGTGTGCAGATGGGGTTTCTGTAGATCCGGAGAAGATTCAGGCTATCAGGGATTGGCTTAGACTGCAGAATGCTACAGAGATCACGAGTTTTCTCGGGTTGGCAGGGTATTACAGGAGATTTGTGCAGGGGTTTGCGAGCATAGCATGTCCAATGACTAAGTTGACGGGGAAGGATATTCCTTTTGTCTGGTCACAGGAGTGTGAGGAGGGCTTTGCAAGCCTGAAGGAGATGTTGACTACTGCTCCGGTGTTGGCTTTGCCGGAGCAGGGAGAACCCTATGTGGTTTATACAGATGCATCCAGAGTGAGTTTGGGATGTGTGTTGATGCAGCATGGGAAGGTGATTGCCTGTGCTTCGCGGCAGTTGCGGAAGCATGAGGACAACTATCCTACTCATGACTTGGAGATGGGTGATGTAGTCTTTGCCCTGAAAATTTGGAGATCTTATCTTTATGGTGCAAAGGTACAGGTGTTTACAGATCATTTGAGCTTGGTAGAGTTTGCTTACAACAATAGTTACCAGGCGAGTATCGGGATGGCACCTTATGAGGCTTTGTATGGGTGGCCGTGTCGTACACCGTTATGCTGGACTCAGGTGGGGGAGAGGAGCATGTACGGGGCAGATTTTGTTCAGGAGACTTCGGAGAAGATTTGGGTTCTCAAGCTGAACATGAAGGAAGCTCAGGATCGGCAGAGGAGTTATGTCGATAGGAGGAGGAGAGATCTTAAGTTTCAGGTTGGAGATAGAGTGTACCTCAAGATGGCCATGTTGTGGGGTCCTAACAGGTCATTGACTGAGACTAAGTTGAGTCTGAGGTATCTGGGTCCGTTTAGAGTGATTGAGCAAGTTGGACCGGTGGCACATAGACTGGAGTTACCTGAGGTTATGCGTGCTTTCCATAAGGTTTTCCATATGTCTATGTATGCGGAAGTGTCTTCGTGAGGATGATCAGTTGTTGGCTAAGATTCCTGAGGATCTTCAGCCTAACATGACTTTGGAGGCGAGACCAATGAGGGTTCTCGGGAGGAAGATCAAGGAACTTCAGAAGAAGAAGATTCCTTTGATGAGAGTCCTTTGAGACTGTGATGGTGTTGAGGAGAAGACTTGGGAGCCTGAGGCGAGGATGAAGGTAAGGGTTAAGAAGTGGTATGAGAAGCAAGCCGCGACTTGAGCTTGCCTAGCCTGGTCCCATCTGTAATTCGTGGCTGGAGCGGGAATGGAGTATTCCAGCCAATCTCTCTTGTTTACTCGGTCGCTTGGGATGGTTGGTTGTGCGACTAAGTAACAAGATGAGGTGGTGTTTGGGGTACAAAGTTTCCGCGAGGCAGTGTGTTGGAGGAAAGGTTCATGTTTTAGAGGTATCTATAAGTGGAAAGTTTCCAGAAGTGGAAAGTGCTAAAAATAGAAAGTTTTATGTGAGTTAGAATTTTTCCATTTTTAGTGGTGGAGAGCCTTGGAGGGGGGCTTGGGTGGCCTTTGTGGCGGACTTTTGAGTCGTTGCGTCGTGTGTGGCGGTCTTTTGAGTTATTGTGTGACATTTGTGGTGGGCTGTTTAGCCATTGTGTGGCCTTTGTGTCGGGCTATTTAGCCATTGTGTGGCCTTTGTGGCGGGCTGTTTAGCCATTGTGTGGCCTTTGTGGCGGGCTGTTTAGCCAGAGTGTGGCCTTTGTGGCGGATTGTTTAGTCAGATTGCCTGTTCAGGCAGTCCTTCGGGACAGATGGTCTTTGTGACGGTCCTTCGCTACGAGTGGTCTTGGTGGCGGTCCTATTTGGGATATTTTTTTGGCCTTGGTGGCATTCCTTTTTAGTACATTTGTTTGGCCTTGGTGGCGGTCCTGTTTAGGATATTTGTTTGGCCTTGGTGGCGGTCCTGTTTAGGACATTTGCTTGGCCTTTGTAGCGGCCCGCTGGGCAGAGAGATGATCCTTGTGTGGTCATGAGGTATTCCAGTGAGGGGATATGTGGTTGGTAGGACATCGTGTTGTCTTACGCGAGCCACGGAAAGGAAACCTGGATAGGGATAGGACTCAAACGTGTTCGGAATTGTTTGCTTGCGACTCTTGGGAGTATGGTTGGTATATCGACTTTGGATGACGATCCGGGGGCGCGTTGTAGGGTGGGAACCCAAGAGACGAGTATTGGACTCCCTTATATATATTATGGCATGCGGGCTTAGGCCCGATGATGAGCCAATATTATGGCATGCAGACTTCGGTCTGATGAGGAGCCAATAAAAACTCATGGTTTAGGCATGTGAGTAAAAAGGAGAGAGCAAAAGTCGAGAGCAAATAATGCCTAGAGCGTGAGTCTATCGCCTAGAGGTGACCTTTCGTATATCGGTCGGAGGAGTGCGGGCCATGGAGACGGTAGCACGGGAGTCCTTGGCTGAGTGTTGTCCGAGATTCGAGGATGAATCTAAATTGGTGGGAGAGAATTGTAACATCCGCGAACCGGAATCCCGGTTTGGGATGTGCATCGATCGATGTTGGAGGAGCATCGGTCGATGCTGACTCAATTTCCTGCGTTTTGACTTAAGTTAAACGCTGCGTTTTGGGCAAAGGGAAAGGAGAAAAACCCTTAAGTCGTTCTTTTGTCTCATTAGACGACCTTAGCCGTTTTTGAGAGAAAAGAGAAGAGAGAAAGTGTTCTTGAGAGTTCTTGAGGTTTTTTGGGAGATTTCAAGTTGTTCCTGTAGAGATCTGTAGTTGGGATCGTTGTAGGAGCTTCCTAGGAACGTTTTCTTCTTGTGTTTGGGTCGGATTCCTTCTGTGGCAAAGGTAAGTGCATGACCATGGCTTATCTAGACTCGAGATTACTCTGATCTGTTTGTTTCTGTGTTGTTAGGCTTGTTAGTATGTTGTTTGAGGCGCTGGGAAGCTTTCTTGTGGTTTGGGATCGTTTCTTGTGGTTGCAGGAAAGGAGATCCAGCGAGAAGTTTCGGGGAAAACAATGCTCGGCATGAGCATCGGTCGATGCTAGTGCGAGGATGGCACGATTTGACCTAGGAGCATCGGTTGATGCCATGTGGAGGCGTCGGTCAATGCAATTAGGGTTTCCGCGTGATGTCGAGCATGTGTCGATCGATGCAAAAGGGGGCATCGGTCGATTGCAGTTTGATATGCTCAAATTTACCCTAGAGCTATTCTCTCAAATTAAGAGGTCACTGTAATACTTAGGGGTCGAATTCCACAGAGACTCAAGATCAAACACAATAAATTATAGAGTTTTATAATTATGTTGCCTACTGCGTCAAGCTTTTGGCCCTGCTCATTGCGCAAGTGGCTCTCTTGATCTCTCAAAGCACCATCCTCATCACGAACCATAATGATTATGTTAACTATCTTCAAGGATTTGGCTGCTTTTCTGTTCTCACGCTCAAGTTTTCCCAACTCTTGGTTTGAAAGATTCACAGTAGGATCAGTCTTGTTGCTCCTTGTGTGAGGTCTTGGAGGCATGCACCTGAAACACCAAAGAGAAGAAAAATAAAAACGTGTAAGTAGAAAATAAAAAGAAAAATTTAGACGAAATTAAAAACTCAAATCTAATGGTAGATCAAAGAGTCCCCGGCAACGGCGCCAAAATTTGATATGCTCAAATTTACCCTAGAGCTACTCTCTAAAATTAAGAGGTCACTTTAGTACTTAGGGGTCGAATTCCACAGAGACTCAAGATCAAACACAATAAATTATAAAGTTTTATAATTACGCTAAACAAGATGATTTAAATTAAAAAGACTATGCAAAATATTAAATTAAACTGTTGTAAATTCAAGAGATCAAAAAGTTAGGTCAAGAGAATTTCTCAGGAAATTACAAAATATTAAATCAATAAATTAATTAGGATTCAAGCAATTAAAAATCAGATCTAGACTCTAAACTCTTCTGTAAAATAAATCATTTCTCACTGCAAATATTATCTAAATTTAAAACCAGAAAATCCAAATCTCTTTGTAAAATTCTATGTTAAAAATCAGCTTTAAAAACGATTTAGATTGTTCACAAAATTACTAAATCAAATCTCTTTGTAAAAAGTAATTTTGTTCATCAAAAGGTTTTATCAGGAAAATCAATTATATTCTCATATCAATCAGTAATCCTAAGATCTATATCCAGATGGCTAATCAAAGACCTAGCATTAAGAACAACCTATGATGAAGATCTAGAAAGATAAAAAAATCCTAAATAAACAGATCTAATAAACCATAAAATCCGTGTGAAAAACCCTGAACCTAACAAGCAAACTACTCAGACATAATCAATGAAGAACAAAACATAATTCTGAATAATAAGCAATTGAGATTAAAAGAGTTAGGAAGGAGTTTAGGAATTCTTCTCTCAAAGTAGTTCAGATCTCTCTCCCAAAAACTCTCAAAATCTCACAGGGTTGCAGAAAACAAAACTTGCTACAATAAAACTTCAGAGTTTTCTAAATCCAAAAACACTATATATATGTCCTAAAACACGTCAGGGACTTGTGTTGCAAATATGGAAAACTTCGGGCAACTTTGTAAAACTTCCAAATTTGTGATTCTTCATCGGCTGAAGAGGGTGTCGACCGATGCTCCTAAGTGGTATCGATTGATGCCCTTATTTTGATCCGAATCCAAATTGATTCTTCAAGATTTATGCTCCAAAATGATCCAGATTGCTCCACTTTACTCCTTATGTGCCAAAGTCCTAGAAAACCTGCAAAGACTCAAAAACATCCTAGAAAACAAATGAAAAGACTCAAAAAGCACACTTATATCATGGTTAAAAACCGTAAAAACCATGATATATCAAATCCCCCAGACTTAGCCTTTGCTTGCCCTCAAGCAAAACATAAACTTAGACCTGTGAAAGAGGTTTGAAAACACAGAAACTCATTTTCTCTCTAAGATAATGCCATGATCATCCAAACCATAATCCATATGCTTAGCAGATAAATCCAAATCGAACCACCATGTACTTCTCCGTTGACATTCGTAGCATCCCAAATTCAAACCAAATTCCACTACTTCCTCCATTAAGCCTTCATTGGTGGGTCTCATATTTTTGATCAATGTCAAGAACTTTCTAGACTCATTCTCGTACTATACCATAGCAAGCAAGATATATCTTTTTACAACATGTGGTATTCTTCCTCTCCCCCAGACTTATTATATTATTATCCTCCTTTGAGCTTTGCTTTGCTGTTTTTTTTTCTTTTTCTTTTTCAAAGTTGTAGGCGAATAATGGGGTCATCGGTAATTTACCTACCCCTCGTTTCCAAGCTTTGTGTGATCATTTGACTCAAGAGTAGAATAATGAGGTCACTGGTAATTTACCTCCCTCTCTAAACTGATCAAAATCATCTCATCTTTTATTCTCTTTTTTTTTTCTAAATAAAGCTCTCAGGAATAATCTTTTCAACTTAAATAAGGGAGAGGAGTACCATTTTCTTTTGAAAATCTTACTTGTCAGGTATGAACAAGGAGTCAAGCTCTATGAACATCAATCTTCTTGATGAGGTAAAAGAAAAGTGCAGAAGTTACCTCAGGCTTTTATGAATTCCGTTGGAAATTTGGATGTCTCTAGTTTACTGGTCAGCCATTGGATTTTTCATTAGTCGGATTAGTGGATTCAATCTGCAGCATTAATCAACCAAGGCAATACACCTAAAAAGAAAAATCATAGTTCCCAACACAATTTTGAAAAATTTGACTCAATAAAAACAAAATTTGATTTTGATACACTAAAAACCAAAACTATGTTAGTAGTTAGTACTAACCTCCCCCAGANATATTATTATCCTCCTTTGAGCTTTGCTTTGCTGTTTTTTTTTCTTTTTCTTTTTCAAAGTTGTAGGCGAATAATGGGGTCATCGGTAATTTACCTACCCCTCGTTTCCAAGCTTTGTGTGATCATTTGACTCAAGAGTAGAATAATGAGGTCACTGGTAATTTACCTCCCTCTCTAAACTGATCAAAATCATCTCATCTTTTATTCTCTTTTTTTTTTCTAAATAAAGCTCTCAGGAATAATCTTTTCAACTTAAATAAGGGAGAGGAGTACCATTTTCTTTTGAAAATCTTACTTGTCAGGTATGAACAAGGAGTCAAGCTCTATGAACATCAATCTTCTTGATGAGGTAAAAGAAAAGTGCAGAAGTTACCTCAGGCTTTTATGAATTCCGTTGGAAATTTGGATGTCTCTAGTTTACTGGTCAGCCATTGGATTTTTCATTAGTCGGATTAGTGGATTCAATCTGCAGCATTAATCAACCAAGGCAATACACCTAAAAAGAAAAATCATAGTTCCCAACACAATTTTGAAAAATTTGACTCAATAAAAACAAAATTTGATTTTGATACACTAAAAACCAAAACTATGTTAGTAGTTAGTACTAACCTCCCCCAGACTTAAACGACATTGTCCCCAGTGTTTTCAAGTAAGAGGAAAGCTAAAAGAAACAAAACATATTGAAAATTGTAAGGAAAAGATTAACTGTTTTCGGGTTACCATGGGGCGTCGACCGATACCATTTCAGTGTCGATCGACACTCATCACAAATGGTGTTTTTGGCCGTAACTCCTTGTTAGTTGCAGATAGTTGTGTTGATGGATCAATCCTTGGATGATTATTCTGTTAAGAGACACTCAAACACAAG
>NC_025697.1:12986704-13097613 GCF_000633955.1 Camelina sativa | reverse complement strand
GTTTACTGGTCAGCCATTGGATTTTTCATTAGTCGGATTAGTGGATTCAATCTGCAGCATTAATCAACCAAGGCAATACACCTAAAAAGAAAAATCATAGTTCCCAACACAATTTTGAAAAATTTGACTCAATAAAAACAAAATTTGATTTTGATACACTAAAAACCAAAACTATGTTAGTAGTTAGTACTAACCTCCCCCAGACTTAAACGACATTGTCCCCAGTGTTTTCAAGTAAGAGGAAAGCTAAAAGAAACAAAACATATTGAAAATTGTAAGGAAAAGATTAACTGTTTTCGGGTTACCATGGGGCGTCGACCGATACCATTTCAGTGTCGATCGACACTCATCACAAATGGTGTTTTTGGCCGTAACTCCTTGTTAGTTGCAGATAGTTGTGTTGATGGATCAATCCTTCGATGATTATTCTATTAAGAGACACTCAAACACAAGTTAAAAGCAACATGATAGATAGATAGTTCATAACTTCAAACAAATTTCAAACAAAAACTGACTCAATGCAAAAAGAAAAATGACTCAAAAGGAAAAGAAAAACCTAGAAGTGGGTTGCCTCCCACTAAGCGCTTGTTTTCAGTCATTAGCTTGACTGTGTTGAAGCTCAGATCGGGTGGAGCAGAACATGGCAATGCATGCTTCCGAGAGAATGTCCTCTTCATCCAAGGTGGTGTATAAGCTTTAGGTGCATGAGGTCTACCAAGGATGTGAGGAAGAGGACCTGGGTGGGATTTAGGGATGGGATTGCTTCTTTTATGTCCTGCAAAATTATCAACAGAAGAAACAAGCGCTCTACGATAATCTCATGGCTTGGTTAACTGCAAAACAGTTTTTGTACCTTTGAAAGCCTTGTTGATGATAGGAGGGGGATTAGGTGAAGAAGATGTGTACCTTAGCCTTACCTGAGGACTATGGAGTGTGGAATTGGGAGGTTTCTGTTTGGAAACAGGTTTCTGACTAGGAGCAACTGGTTTGGACAAGTTTGGTCTCGGATGTGGAGGGGTATCGACTGATGCTAAAGGAGCATCGATCGATACTGAGCCTGTTGCTCGTGCAGCAGAAACTTTTTCAACAGAAAAAGTTTGTCCATCAATAGTAGGAGCTCTCCTCAACTTATCCATCTCAAAGTTCAGACTCAAACCTTCCACATTCAGTGTTATGTGTCCCTTCTGCACATCTATGATTGCACCAGCTGTTGCCAAGAAAGATCTTCCTAAGATGAGAGGAACACTAGGCTCTTTATCATACTTCAGCACCACAAAGTCAGTGGGAATCATGAAGTTTCCAACCTTAATTGGAATATCCTCTAAAACACCTTCAGGAATTCTTTGGAATTGATCAGCCAAGATAAGAGAAGTCTGAGTTGGCTTGAATTCTGTCATCCCAAGTCTCACAGCAACAGAATGTGGCATCAAGTTGATGCTAGAGCCAAGATCACAAAGTGAGTGTGCAAACCTTCCTGTAGATATTGAGCAATCAAATACAAAGCTTCCAGGATCTGGTAACTTCTTAGCAGTCCTACACTGTATTGCTGCACTCACTCTCTCAGAGACTACCACTTCTTGCTTCCTCTCTTTTCTCCTTTGAACAGGCTGGTTCAACAGAATTGCAATGACATCTTTTGTAAGCAGTGCTCCATCTTCAGGGCTTAAACCATTGGATACCATTCTCTTCACATACCGCTTAAGTGGTGGTGAAAGCTTTACTCCATCAATCAAAGGCATCTCAATCATCACCTTGTCCATCATTGCCTTGCATCTAGCTTCCTCCATCTCCTGCTTGGACCTTCTTGGCTTAGGAAAAGGGACCTTAGGCTTGTACACCCTCTCAACAGCTGCTGGAATCGGAGATTTTGCAGTTTCTGGTTCTGTCTGAGAGGGGTGTCGACCGACACCCAGGTCGTGTCGACCGACACCATTGTCTGAAGTCGAATTCTCCGACTCGGGTTTAGCCGATTGCTCTCCTTTTTCTGCAGTTTCAATTTCACCATCTTCTTCATCCCTCACTAATATGGCATTGCAAGCATGCTTGGGGTTTGACTCAGTTCTTCCAGGGAGAAATTCCTCTTGCCTTTTAACAGACCCAACAGTCTGCGCAACCTGATTCTCCAGCTTCTTGACATGAATGTTCAAAGCATCAATCCTCCCAGTAAGCTCATTGTAGACATTATCAATCTTCCCATTGAATGTCACTGATAACTGTTCCTGACCTTGCAAAAGTTGCTCTAGCATAGCTTCCATTCTAATTTCAGAGGAAGTTTGTGGAGGAGGAGACTGATAAGAAGAGTTCCCATAGGTTCTAGTATGACCATTGTTTTGTTGCTGCTTCTGGTAATATGGTTTAGGAGTGTAGCCTGAAAAGTTCCCAGTGTAAGGCTTGTTGCTTTGTTGATTACCGAATCTCTGACCCTAATTCCCATATACAAAGTTGACATCTGCTTCTTCATTCCCAGTTTCCGCGTGATGTCGATCATGTGTCGATCGATGCAAGTGGGGGCATTGGTCGATGCAGTTGAACCTTGTGTCGATCGATGCATACCCTGTGTCGGTCGATGCTGGTCCCTGATGGTGTCGGTCGATGCAAGCCTTGTCTCGGTCGATGCAGAGCCTGGTTTGTTTGTTGATTGTTGTTTGATGGTTAGAATATCTCTATTGCTTGTGTGTATAGCCCAGTAGATGGGAGGATTGTCTTACTGAGTGTTTATAAAATACTTCTGCATTGCAATTTGTGTTTGTGCTGCAGGTAAGGACAAGGTGTGATCGTGGAATCAAGGCAATGAAGAGGAGGATGTTCTAGTGGTTCGCTTGGTTGTCTGGCTTCTGTTAGGTTGCTAGAGTTGAGTCCTAGAATGTTGCTTAGGAATGCTCTGGTTTATGTTGTTTGCATCATTAGTTTATGATTGGATTATTTATTGGTTATTGGTATATGTTTTCCGCTGTTGGTTGTGTTTATGGTTAGGTGGCTAGTGGGTATGAGACCACTAGTTGTAGTGTTTTTATTATTATTATTTATTATTTAAAAAAGAACGGGTCAGGTCGTTTCAACAGTATATCTATATATACATTTTTGAAGACATTTATGAAATAAATCCTGAAGTTGACACTTAATTACATGGATGCCAATGATATTAAATAATTAATTTAATCAACAAATTAACTTTACTTATATTTTATTTTTTTATAGAATCTAAGTATTTTAAAAGGTACCAAACATAATTACAAATCTATACAGATTTTATTTTCTTATTTTATAAGGAGGTGAATGAAGAAGTTTACCCATAGAAGTAAACCCGTGAAAGTAAACTTGTGACCCCAAGTACTGTTCTTTACTTGATAAAATTTTGAAAAATTGATTTGATAAAAAGTGACTTTTAGATGTGTTTTTGCAGACTAAAAATCTTTAAACATGTTGCGTGATCCGCCAAACATGGCGGGTTTGCACTATAAAACCAACACTAAAACTATTAGTTTATTTCATATACTATAGATTTGTAGTCATAGTTTGGATAATTAACTTATAAATTATTTAGTATATGAACTACAAAATATTTCACATATTTCTTAATATTCTAAAAAATAAAAAAATTATACACACATAAAAATATACACTAACATACCGTATAGACATATACTTTTGTTTAATTATAGAAAACAAAGTAAGTGTTTTAAAATTATACATATCTAATAACAAATATAATGTAACTAGATAAGGCCCGCGTTATTAAGCGGATAAATTTTTTTTAAAATTATTGAGAATAATAGACATGTTTTTAGATTTTATCTTGTAAAATTTTAATATTGAATATGAACTTCTCATATTTCATTTTAATATTGAAGGCTTTTTTGCATAATTTTATAACATTTTCTCAAGTTTCTAGGTATAACTTTTATTAATATAACAATTTATGACAATTTGAACTATGCAATAGATTTTTTGGAAAACAAATCTATTTTACCTCAAAAAGTATCACATCAAGCTAGATAGAGCTCAATCTTTGATCAACATAAGAAAATCATTATGTTCTTTTTTTTCTTTTAATTTGTTTTAATTAATTTAATTCGGTTCAAATTAGGTTATATTTGTTTTATTATTTTATTTAGTTGGTTCAGTAAATAGTGAACCGAGCAAAACCGATATTTGTGGGTAATTAGGTGAAAACTATGTTTCAAACGAGATATAGATCTTAAACTATGGAGTCTGAGAGATATAGATTGAGAAATATTTTCTCGGAGATATACGTGGTAATAGATTGAGCATCTAGCTTGATATGATATTCTCTTGGAGAAATGTATCATTTTTCCGTATATTTTCTTATTGGTTGAAGTTTTGTAAACGACATAATATTTATTTTTTATTAATCTTTGTGCTTTTATCCAAAAACTCTTCTAGAACATGGAGTACCATTTAAATATCTATAACATCGTAATAAACCATATTTTAAGTTTAATTATACATTTCATCTTAATGCATAGAACTAAATACTTTATATCAAACACAATTAATAAATCATATCAAGTTTATATCTTAGTAAGAATTGAAAATACAAATAAAAATTAACAAAATATAATTCGCAATAAAACTGAATCAACATATTTAAGATATATTTGTTATGTTGTTATCTCATAGTACTAATTTTAACTCATTTCATAATCAATTTTAAATAAGTGAAAGTTATAAAATAAAAACATATATAAAGATATAGAGACATTACCATCAAATTAGTGAAGATTCATTCCTATAAATTATAATCTATTTTGTATTATCTTATGTTTTAACATATGCATTGCAAAAATACATGTGTTCAAATTATAAAATCAAACATAAAAATATGAATAATATTCTTGAATCCATTTTTTAAAAATGATACATATTAATATTTGAAATTTTTTTAATCTAAAATAAATTTCACCGTTAGACATTCAGTTTAGTAATAACATTTAACTATCTATTTCATCGTAAAACCATAATTCACTTCTTCATGTATTAGAGTTAAATTTTTAATAATAAAAAAAACTAATATGAACATCATATGAAATAATATGTATATTGGTTAGTATTTTAAATTTAACAATAAACAATCAGTAAAAAAATCAGTTAACATCCACAAAAAATTTGGAAATCCAAAAATATCCTAAATATTATTCTACTATATGTCGTAATTTCATAAGTAATACTTTTGTTAGTTTTCATCAATTAACCAAAAATTCATTCCTACAAACTCAGTTTTTCTATCAGGTTTCTCATATTACTACATGCATTAAAATCTTTAAAATAAAACATGTAAAACTATACTAATACACATCATGTATTGAAATTTTTTTTTAAGTTCATTACTCTTTCAAGGTTTTGTGTGCTTACTTACAATAAAAATTTATCTTACAACGATAAATACAATTTATATTCGACTAAATTATGTTAAATAACTTATGTTATTCTTTTTAACTTTGTTATTCATTATTTATTTATTAATATACATGTTTAACTAATTTCGTTTTTGTTAACACAAGTCAAATTTTATTGAGAACACACGTATAATATAATTAGAAAGTATATTGATTTTGTTAGTTTTCCTTTTTGATTTAGATAATTACTTTTTTATAATATAAACATGTAAAATTTTGTAAATAAAATTAGACATGTGTCATGATCTAATCAATATATTTGACACGTGTCACTATCTTGTTAATAAGTAACTTTGATATTTTTTAAATGTAAACATATAAAATTCTGTAAATAGAATTAGACACGTGTCGACATCTAATCAATATATTTGACACGTGTCACGATCTTGTTAATGAGTAATTTTGTCATCAAGGTTTATATAATAAGATTACGTTCTAAATTGTATAAAACGTAAGAAGAAGAAAAAGCATTCTAAACAAAATTATAAACTAATTAGATAAAAGTTAATTAATTGAGAATTTGAAAACTAAATATTTTAAAAATTATTATTTAAAATACAATAATTTATAATTTATAATTTATATTACCGCGGGTGAAAACCTTTTTTTTTTTTTGACGACAATAGAATCAGCTCAAACGAACCAATTTGGAGGAAAAGTGTTCACAAATAAAACATGTTGCGGAGACAGTCACGCTTGGTGTGCCAGAAAGTTCGCAGTTACATTCTGGTTTCCCGGATAACCTATTATTTTTATATAATAAGACATGCGCTTAATATACATCTTTATATATATTTGAAACAGAGATAAGATTTTTTTTGATAAAGTCTTGTGTTGAATTGGGAAACAAAATGAATATTATATCGTGATATGTCAATCAAAAGAAAGCATCAATTTCAAAGGAAAATTAGGGAAAAGGATTAAATATGAGGAACCGTTAAAAAAGATAGTCAAAGCATTAATTTGGGTGCAACAAAAAAAAAAGTCAAAACAAATAGAGGTTGACCTGACATAAGTACAGAAGCATTCATATTTGGTAAGTTGAGCTGACTTTCACAAAAGAGTTGACCAAATATTTTCCAAATCTGCAGATGATTATTTAAAAAGTAAATATGAGGTTTCCGTTTTTCAATCTTTGTGTGTGGATACTTATAATAATAATATTATTAATTAAAAAACAAACCGTTTCCTTTTGTGAACTCTATAAGTATGAAGGTTCTTAGTACAAACAAAGTCTAAATCCTTCAATCTAGAAAAAAAAAATAAAAAAAAATAAAAAAAAAAAAAAACAAGAGAAAAACCGAGATGAGATTGTTCTTAATGTTTGTGATTGTTTTTGGCTTTTACAGTGAAGCCTATGGAAAAGGTTCTTTAGATATTGACATGAAACTGAAGGCTCTCAATAAGCCTGCGTTGAAGACCATCAAGGTATGGACTTAACAAGAAAGCAAATATATAACATCTTGTGTATATATTTTTTGTTTATGATCGAGTTCCAAAAATCGATCATACATTGTAGAGTGAAGATGGAGATATCATAGATTGTATAGATATCTACAAACAACATGCCTTTGACCATCCCGCTTTAAAGAACCATAAGATTCAGGTAAACAAATTCTACACCCACCTATTTGGTTTTTATGCTCAAATTACATGTAAGTTGTTCATTTATACAGAGGCATGCATGCCTAGCTTGTTAACCGGAAAAAAAAAAACATTTATGCATGCAGATGAAACCGAGTGTTGAATTTGGTGAAAAGAAGACTAGAATTCCAAACAACGGTTCTTCAGAACAAATACAAATAACGTCTCAGGTTTGGTCAAAATCTGGAACCTGTCCCATTGGAACAATACCAGTTCGTAGAGTTAGTAGAGAAGACATAAGCAGAGCCTCTTCACCATCTCGTTTTGGGAGAAAAACTCCTCATAGATATAGTTATCTCGACAACGCACTTCAGCACAAGGGTAATTTCAATATAACAGCTGAGAAAACAAACCAAGTCGGCGCATACTATCGATCGGTACGTACAATGTATAAGGTGTTAAATAAAGAAAGTTAATTTATTTTATTTTTCTAATCGTTTTTTCCATTTCTGATTTCTTTTTTAAACTTAGGGGGTTTTTGGTTATATAATACAACTTATACCATGAAATTTTCGTATAATTTTCAAAACTAAATTTTCAAATTTTGGCAATAAAATAAAATAAATTGAATAGAGGACTATTTTTTGTTAAAAAATGAATTAATCAGTGAAATTATGACTTCTAGACACTTCTTCTTCATCTGGTTAACTAAAAACACTTATTCTTTGTTGATGATACAGGAGGCATTTATTGTCGCCCTAGGGTTCAATTTTGTTGGAGCTCAATCTGATATAAATGTTTGGAACCCTCCAAGGGTTCAGGCTAGCGACTACAGCTCTGCTCAGATATGGCTGGTTGGTGGTGTCTCGGATATTTTTGAGAGCGTAGAAGCTGGTTGGATGGTACGTTCTGTTACTATGCTTTAAAACTAAATTGTTAACTAATTGACAATAAACCTATTTCAGGTGAATCCAGCCGTTTTTGGAGACTACCGCACACGTCTCTTCATCTCATGGACTGTGAGTAACACCTATAAAAATATTTACCAACTTTGAAACATTTTTAAATCTCTTATGTGAGTTTATAACTACTCTTTGATCTATTTGGATTTGCAGAAAGATGGATACAAAAGCACAGGGTGCATCAATCTCTTATGCGCCGGTTTTGTGCAAACAACTAAAAGTTTTGCTCTTGGTGCAGCCGTTGAACCTGTTTCGAGTTCCTCGCACGAGCAATATATCATCACCGTTAGCGTGTTCCTGGTAACATTTTCTAGTTTATAAAAGTCCCTCACATGATTAAAACATATTGACACACTTTTCGTATATTTGTCTTGGTGAATACCCCAATAATGTTTCACCGTCGACGGTAGTAATTTGCAGGATCCAAACAGTGGGAACTGGTGGTTGACTTGCGGAAACAACGTAATGGGATATTGGCCGGGTACACTGTTTAACAGCCTCAAACACAGCGCAACCGCTGTCCAGTGGGGTGGTGAAGTCCATAGCCCTAACATATGGAAGAAGCCACACACGGAAACTTCAATGGGAAGTGGACAATGGGCAGATTACCTCTATGCCCAAGCTTGTTACCACACCAACCTTAGAATAAAGGACTATTCCTTGCAGATCAAATACCCTACATATCTATCCCAATACGTTGATGAGGCCAATTGCTACTCTACAAAGCTCTACCGGAGAACATATATGGAAGAACCCCACTTATACTTTGGGGGACCTGGCAGGAATCGTCTTTGTCCTTAATCTCATGCTGTCCTTAATCGTCTTTGGGGACCTGAAGTTTTTTTATTTAAAGATTTCACAGGTGAAACATATTTTTTTACACAAAAAAACACAGCTTTGAATAAATAAATAAAAAAACTTCAGTTACATATTATGTTTAACACAAACAAATATTGGTTCTAGAAAAATAATTTTACTTATAATAATTTTATTTAAATCGATTTATCCCGCACATAGTGCGGGTTGTTACCTAATTCTATACTATCAAACAAACCCAACAACTGATAACTTATGCTACTATAAAACCATGGATCACCACGTACATAACATAACACATCAAAAATACAAACAAATAGATTAGAAATTCACCTTATAAAAAGTCATGGCGGCCACAAATGGTTTCACATCTTTCTAATACCTTCGTACTTTCTTCACTTTGTTTACGGCTCCAATCGAAAATGGCTGAGCTTCCTGCAATAAGAGATTTTATATCCATCAAACCATTCAAAAGTAGTTGGAGAATTCAAGTTAAAATCATTCATACTTGGAAGCAATACACCACTTACTCCAGATAAACCATAGAGTAAGTGGTGTATCATTTATTTATTTATCATATTCGTTTTTTATTAGTTATTAGTTTATATGTTTGTTTATATGTACTTCGCAGGGAACTCTGATTCATGTCACTGTTAAAAAACAACAACTCAACAAGTTTTAGAGAGTTATTGTTCATGGACAGTGGAGAATAAGCAACTCAATGATAAAATCAATCAGGATGTGAGAAAGTTGATGTGATGATCACAAAGACCAATCCGGAATCACTTGATGAGGTCCTATTATACCAAAATGTATTGTTCCTAATCAGATCTTATATTCTTAATATTTTCCTAATCGAAAATTTACAATAATTTGATTGGCAAGACCTATCTTTTCTTGGTGTGTGTTGAAAACAAAAAATTTGTGGGATGGTAAGGACTCCTAGGTACTTTTAAAGGATGGCCTTCTAGCAGAAGAACTCATTGATGATTCAGCTGACATGGTGAAACCAACTACCATTTTCTCTGGTGATCTGGTCATTGTCTATAAGCTAAACAATTGAATTTTGCCTATTATTAGGTTTCACTCGCCTTGACTTATTTACAAGAGACTAATGTGTCAAGTACTTCCTCATCTAAAGATGATGTGATGATCACAAAAACCAAGGGCGAATCAAAAAAGCTGATGGGAGTTAGGTTGAGAATGAGTGATCTGGTTTTAGGTTTTGATGGTGAAGTTTGGTTACTTTATTTGATTTCTTGCATTAAATTTCATTTCTAAGACTATTCTTTGGTTTCTTGGTTTAGTTTTATTATGTAATGCAATGTCATAAATAAACAGGTGAATAATTTGCCTACTCTTTTTCTTTGTTTTTCAATAAAGTTTCACCATCAGTTTTTCATTCTACTTATGCCTATATAGCTAATATGAACCACATGAGCTTAATAATATTCAATTACAGTAATAGTAACTAACCTTTTGAGATGATGGTTGCTCTCCTGTTTCGGATTTTTCCATCTTTTACTTCAGTATAACAGACCGGCTGTAAAATGAATTCAACCCGTTAAAGTATTTATTATTATATGTATAATTACAGTGAACAAGTAAAATTGTTTGAAAACTCAATTTTCTGAACTGACCCAACGTAAACATAAAATTAGATGGTATCCTATGGCCAAGGAATCTGACGGGCTCTTCAAATATTATGCAAATTACAACCTCTCTTCCTTAATTTCTCATTCATATCTATAATTTAACAATACATTTACGGATTCAGTAACATATTGTAAAGGGATATCGAAGTTTTTAAAAATTTTGTTCTTTGTTGCCAAAATTCTTCAGATACGAAGATACTCACATACAATTCCAGTAAAACAGCAAAACTACAATAAACCCATGAATTAAAAAAAAAAATAGAAATATCCAAATCTGTAGAAAACGAAAAGGCTAAAACTTTGAATTGAAGAAAGTAATAAGAAATAGAGATGAAATTGAAGGATCAATAACAAAGAAAAATCGAACAAGGTTTGTGTATGCTCGGATTACAAGCAATACCTTGAGCACATACAATAGTGCTAGCTTGAGACTTATCTTGAGAAGCACCAGATCCAGGCCGCATAAAAGGTGCCGGAAAAGGGGTTGCTCGGAGTAGGAACTGTTGAAATCTCATCTTTGATCAATCATGTGCAAGAGAATCAAGCATGAGAAGAAGAGGGTTAGTAAGAATAATTGCAGAAAAAATAATCATTGAAAGAAGAAGAAGCAACGAAGAGGAGGAAGACAAAGAGAAGAACAAAGTGTGGTTTTGTGTCAACGAAGAAAAGAAGAGGCCAGATGGGCCAGAAGCAAGTCAAGGCCCTATTAATATTGGGTTTCGTTGGTTAAGACAAAAACAAAGTCAATGTCTAAGTAGTAAGTGTTTTTACAAATCCGTTATCTGTAGAAAATCCGTTAATAATTGGGTTTAATACAAATTGTTGAAAACATAAACCTACAAGTCCTACACTATGAAAGTTTGTATTCGTTTAATCAATAAAGCATTAGGTCATAAGGTTCAAGGCATTATAATTGTTTTAGAAACGATTTTAAATACATTGAAGTTTCTAAATTTCACCTGATTTGTTTTTGAAGTAATTTATTTTACTAAGTTCATATACTTCCATAGATACTAGAAGAGACAGAACGAAACGGATTTCCCGTTCCAAAATAGATATGTCTTGATTATATACGTAAAATAACTCAAACTAAAGCTGAATCCAAATCCAATTTAACACCCTAATCAAATTGTTAGAAATATTTGGATTAGTTTATAAAATATCAAGTAACATCATTTGACATTTTCATGTAAATGATTTTAATTTTGTCTTTTAATTATAACCCCACACGTACGGGCGGATCCGAATCTAGATTATAAAATAACTTTCTATTTTACAATGGGTAGTTATTCTCATTATTAGTGTATATCACTAATTTGGATTTAGTAAAATAAAATATATTTAATATATCAGCCAAACCAAATATATTACTTTATTTCATAAAATACATTATTTTCTTGAAAAAAGTATATATTATTTTATTTTAAATCATTATGTGATTGTCTAATAATTTTCACAAACCTGAGTTTAAGGGAATGAGATGAGAATATGAATTTGATGAACATGGATGAGATGGAAGTATATGGAATGGGATAGAAGGAGATGGAATGCGATGGAAACATAAATTTTCGTAAAAAACATATCTAGAATATGTTACAACTAAAATAAATTAGCGCTTGCAATCTTATATGTAACATATTTTTCCTTCCAATTTATCGAACGTAAAGCGATAAAAATTAAAAAATAAAATATATTAAATGATATTTTGTTATAATTAAAAAAAATGTAATCATATATAAATGAATCAAATATAAAGTAATAAGAAGAAAGAAGTCATTAATTTTGTAATATTTTTACTATGACATATGGTATATAAATATACTATATACTGTATATTATATTGTGTTTGTCCGAAACAGGACTTCAAGAATTTTTTTTTTCGCTTTCGTTCCATTTTTAAAGAATACAAAATGTTTCCCATATCGCGAATATCCCATATTGCGAATGCATTGTTTCATGCGACATGCATTTAAGAACGCGTATAGTACAGTATGGGACATGATGAAAGGAAACATGAATTATTTTCATCTTTAAAATATTTGTGTTTGTCTTTAACAGGGTTTAATCTTTTGAATGGTTTTATATCTATTATTATAGGACGGGACGAGTTTTTTGTCCTGAATAAACTTACCATATTTCTTTTACTATATTTTAGTGCATTTATCTTTACTGATAACAAAAACTGATCTGATCATTCTTTTTATCTAAATCGAATTAAAAACAAATTAATATCATTAATAAGAAAAGTATGTTCACAAACCGGATTATCAAACTTAGTTTTTGAAATTAACTCCGCACGTATGTGCGGGTCGATCCCTAGTATTAATTAAAAAAGAAGTAAAAAAAAAATTGGTCAAATAAGAAGAATTAATAAGTAATTAAAAAAAAAACTGTAAGCCTATTAAGTAGTAGCAAACATTTGAAAATCTGAAATAACAAAATGTATTCTATTTGCAACCGAGAAAAAAAAAATGGAGCATACAGAAGTAAACGGCTCTTCGCCTACTGGAGTCTGGATGTAAGTAATAAAATGACATGACTATAGGCATGGCATTCGGTTTCATGAATTTGAAAACTACTCTTTGGAATTGGACTTTGACAGATGGATATGGTAAAACAGGATGCTTCAACCTCCTGTGCTTAGGCTTTGTGCAAACAAATATATTATGTATCCCTAGGTGCAGCCATAATTTAAACCCTGTTTCGAGTAACTCAGGATTCAGGAAAGCAATATTACATCACCATTAGCATCTTCCTGGTAATATAATTACGGTTTATAATCACCATACTCTACAATATCATTGCAATAATACATCACCATTAGCGTCTTCCGGGTAATATAACTACGGTATATAATCAACATACTCTACAATATCATTGCACTTACTAGCTCTAATGTGATCTATCTACGACCGTACTTTAGGATAGGAACAGAGGTAACTGGTGGGTTTTGTCCGAGGACATTATGTTGGGATACTGGCCAGGGACACTCTTGAAAGAATTTAATGCTATCAACTTTTGCAAGAATTTAATCCATCACTCACCCTGATTTCTTTTGTGATACTGCAGGATCTTGTTGGCTTAATTATTTCGATGTTACTTCTAGGAGATTTTAGTCTAGTCTTGCTCACAGTGCTCCAGTTGTTTACAATATCTATGCTGGATGTGTTCTTGGCTTGCTTCTGTCGTTTCCTTCTGGGAGAAATGCGTTTTATTTAGTCACGGACAAAGACAATCTGCTGGCCTAGCACGTGGTTACGCCCCGTGGAATTTCATGTCCTTAGTCAACGTGGTAAGCTATTCTTTCTCATGCTGAAACGTATTTTATGGGTTTTAGTGTCGTTGCTCCATTTAGAAATATTCAGTTTTTTCTAACAAGTTCTGGCTACTGTTGGCAGTTTGTTGCTTTCACAGGGAATCATTATTGGCTAGCAAGAAGATTCCGTTTCAGCCGTGGAATATAAACAAGTGAGTTTACGTATTTTATTACTTCAGCCGTTACAGTCTCTTGCTAGAGAATGAATGAATGAACGAATGATGATTGGTGTGTGGATGCAAGGGCGAAAGTGAATGGTGGATATTTCCAGGGCGACTTGTGGTTTGTAAGATGATACAATCCCAGCTCTTAAACCGGCATGTGGCAAAG
Organism: Camelina sativa; assembly: GCF_000633955.1. Lineage (NCBI taxonomy): Eukaryota > Viridiplantae > Streptophyta > Magnoliopsida > Brassicales > Brassicaceae > Camelina > Camelina sativa. The sequence goes on along the minus strand of NC_025697.1, from coordinate 13,083,533 downwards.
CTGGAGATACAAGACCGTTCATTGTATAGTAAAGATATTGAGCAGTTTTGGCAGTCGTGACTGACAAAGGGAGGTTATATGATGCAAATGCTTCTTTTCGTTTGTTGCACTTCCTAAGTCGTACTGCTATAGAGAATAGAAGCTAAGGATACATATACAACTAGGAAGAACTCTGATTGTCAAGTATAAAAATGAACGCAACCCCTTGAAAGTATGTTTTATTGTAATTATTGTTTTTGTTCCGAAGTTTCCGAATGAGTTTGTCTCCGTTTGGGCAGTGGTGATAAGCTTAAAACCAAAAAAAAAAAAAAAAAACAATCAGTAGACTTGCAAGGTAAAGTGTAGGGTTTTTGTCATTATTGAAATAGTGAAAATTAGTCGGCAGCTAATCTTTTTTTTTGTCAACCACTTGATTCAATCTTATAAAACCAAGTACAAGGAGAAGGATACAAGGATCCAAGTTCTAAAACAGAAGCAAAAGAAAGGCAATCCCCAATGCAATAAACATCCACAAATGATCCAAAAGAGCTTTGAGGCACTAGCTAAGAAGCATATGTCACATGAGAGGTAATGGTTTGTCGATAAATTGGCAGCTAATCAACAATTTATTATCAGAACGTAAAATTGAGTAAAATCAGTCACAATAGTTGACAAGGGATTTTTAATCAAATTTTAAAATAGCTTCCATAGAATTATGAATTATCGGAAGTGGGCCAAAAAATACCCAAACAGGAACTGAACTAAGGTTAAAATTCATATATACTTTACCATAGTTTACTATTTTATTAGATTCCGATATATATTGTGCAGTTTGATCCACAATCAGTAATCAAATTTTAAAATAGCTTCCATAGAATTATCTAAAGTGGGCCAAAAAAAAAACCCAAACAGGAACTGAACTAAGGTTAAAATTCATAAATACTTTACCATAGTTTACTATTTTATTAGATTCCGGACATATATTCTGCAGTTTGATCCACAATCAGTATGACCCAAATTTAATACACCTGATCTTTGTATGAAAATAACAATATATATGGCTACAAATGTCATCATTTTGAGAGAACGTATCAAAAATTACAAATATTCCACATCAGAAATTGGACAAGAATGTTAACTATTATATAAGTTGATATGGGTTAATTTACTAATTGTCAATTGGTTTATAGTTGCAAGCCTATTGACTAATCAAAATTATATAGAAGTTGTTTTCAAAGTTAGTTGTTAATATGATTATGACATATGTCAGATTTATCAATTAGATTTCGGCAATTTGTCAACGTCTTATTAATAGATTTGCCACATGTCACGATCATGTGAAGGACAAACTTTGAAAATCAATCTTCAGTACAATAAAAGTTATTTTTTCAGAAAAAAAAAATCAAATGTTTATTAATCTAGAAAAGAATAAACTTTAAATTAATTTTTTTGAAACATAATCTTTATTATGCTGTTTTCAGTTTAATCTTTATGAAGTTTAATCTCCTATTTTGTGCTCTGCTTTTTTAATATATGCGCTGCTTCTCATGTTTCAGAACAATTTTTATTGTAAAAATTTAATCATAGACGTTTTAAAAAAAAATCCTTATACATATGCTACAATATTTAGAAATTCGAATATATTAAGTTTTGTATGCTTTTCATTAAAATCTTTTGTCTTTGGTTTCTAGATAATAGATATAAGAATTGTATAACTAAATATATTTGACAGTAACTCAAAAAAAAAAATGATAGACTTGTCACGTAAGCATTTTACTATCGAAAATTATTCAAAATACTTAGTATTCGTTGACTAAGAATTTGTTTTCAATTTTGGCGAAAGGTTCCTATTTAATTCTCATTCCATATTTCAATTTTGGCTAACTTATTGAAAACCCAGCGTTCCTTATAATTATTTAATTCTCATCCGAACTTTTAAAAAGAGTAAAGCAAATACCAAATCGCGACCCGTCTCTTTCTCTTTGTCTCTCAATCAAATTGAAAGATCAAACAAACCGGTCGGAAAATGGTTAACCGGAGCCAGCAGAATCTCTTCCTCATAGCTTCTCCCGACGAGATCGATAAGATCCGCCGCGCCGAATCGTCCAAACAAGGTCTCTCTCTTTCTCCTTTTCTAAAAATCCTTCCTTTTAAATTAATGATTAAAAAAAAAAAAATTCAATTTATGCTACAGCCGGAGCTATTGCCGGAGCTAAAGCAGCCGCCGTCGCTGCCGTCGCCAGTGCAATCCCCACAGTAATCATTTCATCTCCCAGATTTATTCTATCAATACAAAAAAAAAAATATATTTAGTCATTTCAATGTTCCGAGTTTATGACATGATTTTAGTGTTCTGTGTTTTCAGTATCTTGTCTTGTTGATGCTTTGGACAAAGTTTAGAGTTTTGTCTCCCTTTTTTAATCTTTTTGGAACAATGCTTGATTTTAGAATTTAGAGTCACCAAGTAGAGAGAGTCAGATTCTTGGTAATGTAAGTGTGTAAAACCTTGAGCTCGTCTTTGTTTTGCTTAACAGTTAGCTGCGGTTCGAATGATCCCATGGGCTAAGGCTAACCTCAACTACACTGCTCAAGCACTCATTGTTTCTTCAGGTTTTTAGCTCTCTCATAACTCTTCTTTTCAATACATTGTTTGTAGAAGCACTGATGAGTGTGGGGAGTTTTATTTCTCCATTACCTTTTGTGTTATTTTTTTTAATTCTGGTTCCTGATTTCAATCTTTGTGATCAATCGGAACAGCCTCCATCGCTGCGTTCTTCATAACTGCTGACAAAACCATTCTACACGGCGCAAGGAAAAACACCGAGGCTCAGTTCAAGAAAGCTCAGCAAGACTCTAAATAAATTTCTCATTCTTATTGTTTGTAACTCAAATCAATCACTCTTATCTTTCTCTGTTTCTGTATGCATGTTTTGCCTTTGATTCGAAATAAAGAGTGCTATTATTACTACAAGGAATAGCAAAATTGTAAAGGCTCAGTTACAAGATGCTAGTTATTATTTTACTCTTTAACTTTAAACTTCATTTAGTTTACAATTTCTGAACACATTTCTACATTCTCTATATCCCTACATTTCTAAACACACAACCACCAAAGTTGTAAATATTGATTATACAAAACCTAAATCTTCATCTTGTACCCTTTTACTTGTCCTTCGACCTGATAAACTAACAAGCAGAGGTGCCTCCTGTGCCTCTGTCGCAGTCTTTTTTGTCGCGTCAGCTCCTTGTTGGCGAAGAACATACAAGATCTCTTTCATAGAAGGTCTGTGACTAGGCAATGTGTTAGTACACATGAGACCTAGCTTGAAAACTGTTGTCATCGCCTCTGTCGTTGAAGCTTCTTTGATGTCCTCATCAAACGCCTCTGCGGTCGGTTTCCCAGATTGGTAATGTCTCCATGACCAGTCTGCTAAGTTTGTGTGTTCATCTCCGTTGTTTCCTTCTCTTCCAGTCACCAGCTCTAGCAAAACCACCCCAAAGCTGTACACATCTATCTTCTCATCCACCTTTGATGTATATGCGTATTCTGCAACACACAGAATGTTAGAGATCGCACAATGATATATATATATATATATATAAATGAGTTGATCAAATATATTCAAGGACATGAACCACTCCACTTATAATCAATTAGTGTTGAGACAATACCTGGAGCAATGTAACCGAATGATCCAGCAACAGCTGACATGGTATGAGGTTCTTGGTTTTGCTTAATCAACAGTTTCGCCAACCCAAAATCTGCAATCTTGGCGTTGAAATCAGAATCAAGCAAGATGTTGCTTGACTTGACATCTCTATGTATGATCGCGGGAGTGCAATCATGATGCATATAGCAAAGTCCTTGAGCTGCTCCAACGGCGATATTCAACCGCTGTGACCAATTTAGGTTATTAGCATCAATGACACCTCTCTTCTTCTTGCCATGTAGCCATTGATCCAGACTGCGTTTCTCGAGATACTCATACACTAGAAGCTTGGAATCCTCCCTCGAGATACAACACAGTAGTTTCACTATATTCGCGTGCCTGATCGTTCCTAGAATCTCAACTTCAGCGATAAACTCTTTCTCAAGTTTCTGGTCTAGTTTCTTGCTGTCCCATATCCTCTTCACCGCCACGCATTGTCCCGAGCTTTCGACGAATATCTTGTAAACTTTACCCGATCCACCACTCCCGATCACATTATGTTCCATCAGATTCGACAAGATGTCAGATTCAGCAAAGTCTACTCTATGAAACGAAGTCAGTTTCCACGTCTCTAAACCTCTCCGCTTCGATCTTTGTTTCCTAGTGTAGTCCCGAATCACAAAGAACGTAACAAACAGAGTCATTGCGAAAAGCAGAGCCGCGATTACAAGAATCATCGATAGGATATTCCCCGGCAGCCCTTTCGACTTCCCGAGAACTTTCCGACAATCCGGTAAGTTAACTACCGGGTTGTCTGCACAGAGATTGGAGTTGTTTAAGAAACTTCTCTCGTAAGCAAGGTTATCATATTGGTCTGGAATCTCCCCGGTGAGCCTATTAGATGACAAATCAAGTATCGTCAGCTTCATATTCCCGATCTCAGGCGGGATTCCACCGGAGAGTTGATTCTCCGATAGATCAAGATTCAGCAACCGCGGCAACGATGCTAAACCTTTAGGAATCCCCCCGGAAAGGTTGTTCTTGGATAGACTTAGCGTTACCAAAGACTTCCATGAGATGATATCATCCGGTAATTCACCGGAGAGATCATTCTCATCGAGATATAACGATATCAGATTCGATAAAGCAGTCAACTCCTTCGGAATCTCACCGGAAAACTGATTGTTTCCCGCGTTAAACTCGACTAGAGAAGACCAAGTTCCCATTTTCCGAGGAATCTCACCGGAGAATCGATTGTTTTCGATCTCGATCCTCGACATGTTCCAAGCAACACTCTCTGGTAACTTTCCGGTGAATGAGTTGTTACTCACCTGTAAACTATGCATACTTGAAGCTGTCCAGATACTAGAAGGAAACTCACCGGAGAAGCCATTGTTCTGTAACTGAACCGTCAAGAGCGTCTCACAGTCTCCGAGCGACTCCGGGATTTCTCCGGTGAGATTGTTCGTATACACAACCACACCTAGAAGCTTACCTCCTTTACACAAATTCACCGGTAACTTCCCGGTTAACTGATTATCCGAAACTTCGAACCGCTCCAGCTTCGAATTAAACCCAATATCCGCCGGTATTTCTCCGGTTAACTTGTTGCCGAAGATCATCAAGTTCTTTAATTTCGGTAATTTACCGATAACCGGCGGGATTTCTCCGGTTAACTTGTTGTAAAACAAGTTCAAAACCTCTAACTTCTTTAGATTCCCGATTGATATGGGAATCGAACCGGTTAAATTATTAGCAGAGAGATCAAGCGTTACCATGTTAACCGCCGAGATAGATTTGGGGATCTCTCCGGTTAGATCATTAGCGTAGAGATAAAGCTCAGTGAGATTCTTCAACCCGAATAAACCATCTGGGATCCGACCCGTTAAATTATTGACCGATAAGTCAACGTGAATAAGATCCGTCATGTTTTCGAAACCAACGGCTGAGATTTCTCCGATCAGATTCATCTCCGACAGCCACATGTACCTGATTTTCTTCAGTTTCCCAAACTCCGTCGGAAGCTTCGCCGGTGTAAACTTATCGTTCAACGCCAACCGAAGCTCTTCGAGCTCCGACAAGTCACCGATCTCCGACGGAAACGTGCCGTCGTATTCGCTCATGTAGAGGTTTAAAACCTTGAGCTTCGAGATCTGTCCGATGTTCTTCGGGATATCCCCGGCGAATCCGTTAGCCGCTAAGTCGAGATACTCGAGTTCCGGTGAGAGACGGTTGATGTCGTCGGGGAGTGAGCCGTTGAAGTAGTTCTGAGAGAGATCGAGATACGTAAGTTTCGTGCAGTTGTAAAGAACCGTCGGAAACTCCCCGGCGAAGAGATTAAAAGACAAATCAAGGAATCGGAGATTCGGGAAATCGCAAATCATCGTCGGAACTGTCCCGGTGAAGTTCTGGTTCTGGAAGTTGATCTCGGTGACGTTTCCGCCGATGCAGTTGATCATCGGCCAATTGCACGGTGAAGATGTGTCGTTCCATAGCCGGAGAGACGGTGGGTCGCCGAGAACGCGTTTCAGGTTCAGGAGCGTTGACCGTTCGTTGGTTTGGGCAAAGACTGAGAAGGGTATCGAGGTGAGGACGAAGAAAAGAATGAGTAAGGGTAAAAGAGTCATATTACATAAATTTGTTAGTTTGAGGAATTTGCCGGGAAAGTTTCGGCAGCCGAGTTTGACTATGTGAATGTGTACTGAAATGGGATACAAATTTGATAAACTTTTTATAGGAAGAGGTTTTGTGTTTATATTAGGTGAGATTTGAAACTTAGGTACGTCACACCCTTTTTTCAACACATTTGACAATATAAATATGTTATAAATGAAATTAATAAGACTAATAACAAGAGCTTAAGAGTTTAATTGATTTATATTTTCGTCTTGTTATAGTTTGGATTTTAATCTAGTTATGTGTGTATATGTGTTAGACGACAAACAAAATCTTATTGTTTTTTCTTTCTTTTTTTTCTTGGATACATGTGAACATGTGATTTCTAAATTATACGTTTCATTCAAAAAAAAAGAAGAGATATTGATACTTTTGATAAACTGGTGAGTGTGTGACTGTTTGATGTTTTCAACAATTACGAATTGCGAATCTAATTGTGTGGTCTGACCTTTTTTTGTATAGTCTTTGTAATTGTTTTCTTTTGATTGTTTAGCAAATTGATGAAACATCTCTGAAACTTTCCTACATGTGGATTTTTTCTCTCTCAAACTCTTCTTCTTCGGATCACAATCACGTGCACCGACGTCGGGTTCTCTATCGATTCTGCTGATGGTGAGGATCCCTCGGTCCATGGTTCTTCATTCGCGACTCATTGCATCTTCCCGGCGAAGCTGTTGGACGAAATCAAGGGAGCAGTAGAGAGGAGAAGAATCTGCGAGATGTTGATGGTAAGAGCTCTACCAGAGGCGTTGCTACGCGGAGTGGAAGAGGGAGATTTATGGCGAGGAACGAGAGAAGAAGGTAGATAGATCGGGAGACCGGAGATTCTGGAGGTTTCACGGGATCGGTTATGATAGGGGAGGTAGTCTCCGATCCGGCGAAGCTAAGCCACCGTCGAAGGTCTTCTTATCTACTCCCTGCTGCCTCTCTCTCTCTCACGACTGAGCATGAAAACCTCCACGACAAAGGACAGATCGGATCTCTTCCTCCTTCTCAAAACGGTTCTACGGTGGCGGGATGGCATCGGATCTTGGATCACTATCTCTGTTCGGTTACCGTCGTCCAGGCTCACCGGAGGTCCTGTTCCGGTTGAGCATCCGCATATGTGGACGGCGGCTGCAAACGAGTTTTTCGTTTGTAGATTAGGGTTTCACGGTCCCTGGGTTAGTCTGGCACGTGAACCCGACCGGTTTTGTTTTCCATCGGTTTAATTCGGTTAGATGTAAATGAGTTAGATCCCTTAGGATTTTTGTATGGGCCTACTCCGAAAATAGCCCATTGAACATTATATTTTATAAATTGAATATCTTTAACAAAAAAAAGTTTCCTACAATTCCTATGAAAAATCATTCCTATTTATTCAATATTTAGGTTTCTTTATTATTATTTTTTGTAGACGCAATATAATTTTAAAAAAAAATTGGTTATATTTAAAACTTAAAACATTATAGATTAAGTCTTGGTTAAGCATCAATACTATTGATATCATTGATACTCGATGCGTTCTAGAAGAACATATGCGATGGGAAATGGAAGTGCTATAAAATGCTAAACTAGCGGTGTTCGAATCATATACGCCAGTAGTACTAAACAAAAAGTCACGAGTAATTTAATAATAAGCCACCCCCATTTCTCTAAACTAAATTGCTTCGAAGTGCCATTTGAAAAGTCATAAGTAAAGTCAAAGTTATCTATAATCTAGAATAGTAGAATACGATTCTGTTTGTTCTAGTAGACTAGTAGGATTAGACGAGTTTATTAAAATGTTAGTTCTTCATTCCTTTTTTGGATTAAAACTAATTACTCCAAAACCAAGAAATCTTACAAACAGGATAAAGTGAGCCTACAAAACAAATTCGTAAACAGCTACTTATAACAGGCATCGGAATAAGTTTATTTTGATGAGCAATTGAACTGTTGCGATGTTGATTAATTTTTATAGTCTAGAATACGCAAGAGAGTAATGTTGAGTTGACCAAAGGAAAATCAAAAGTTTTTTTATTATTATTTTAATTTGTTTTAACATTAATACAATTTCAGGCTTACTAGTAGTGATCTTATCGACATAATCATAATGATAATATTAGTTGTAGGTGGAAAGTGGGAGTCGATTCCCTATTTTGGGCTTACAAACCTTTTTTCTGATAGAGTTTTCTATTTCTATAAAATATACAGATTTGACCGGAAAAACATTTTTCCTTTGGTCTAATTTCACCGCTTTCATCCTTAGTCAGTATTTGGAGTTCTTTCTTCGTGGTGGCTAGGGTTCTTTCTTATCAGCTCTAAAAAACTTCTAGAGCTGAGATCTGATATTCTCGGTCTACTGAGTCATTTTAAGGTTAATTAAGGAGGGCCTATATTTCGTGGTATCTATAAGAGAAGGGTTACGATTCGCAATTCATCATGTCATCGGCAATGGATAAAGCGATGACGGCGATGTCTCTGGAGGAAATCGATGTGTCGTTCGATATGCCAGATCTACCTCAATTCAGCTCAGGAGATCAGAATGTGCTGAGTCTAGTTGGTAGACTTCTGAATCCATCTTGTCAGAGTATGTCGAGTTTGATTTTCAATATGCCAAGAAAGTGGCAAAAAATAGGAAGAGTCAGAGGGGTGGCTCTAACAAGGGAGCGTTTACAGTTCATCTTCAAATTTGAACATGATTTGCTAGAGGTTTTGGACAAAGGGTTCCAAACTTATGACCAATGGGTCCTGGTAATGGAAAGATGGTCGGATTCACCGTCTCCTGACTCACTCCAATTCGTTCACCTCTGGGTTCGGATAAAGAACATTCCTATTAACTATTATACGTAGGAGGCTATCACCCTGCTAGGTGAACTAGTGAATCAAGTTCTCGAGGTGGTTTTTGACCCTACGCAGTCACAGAATAAGGACGTTGTGAGAGTTAAGGTCCGATTTGATGTCTCAAAGCCGCTTAGGAGATCTAAAGTCATAAATCTGCCCAATGGGTCTTCCACAACAGTAAATTTCTTCTATGAGAGAGTACAAAAGCGTTGCTTCAGATGCCAAAGACTCACTCATCTGGATGAAGAATGTCCTCTGGTCCTCAAATTGCGTGAAGAGCTGATCATCGATAAAAAGATGGGTCGTCAGATGGAAAAGGTTAAACCTGATCTGGTTTTAAAAGAAGATGATCACCTCTACGGTGTTCTCAGAGAAGACCAGGTTGGTATTCGTCCTCTGTTAGGAAGGCCAATAATTGCTCCAGATGTACTGGAAGGTATGAGGCAATACCTGAGGTTAGCTAAAGAAGATGACAAAGACCTGAAAATAGAGAAAGTTAGAAACTCGGTAGCAGAAGTAGAAAAGGATCCGATGGTCCAAAAAACAATACTAAGATTGGAGCCTGCCCCCTTTCTTTCCTCGGATTATTCTAGAGGAAAAGGCCCAATTTTTGGTTTCGATAATGTGGAAGTCGCCACTTATGCTCCCCAATTGTTAAGTGGTGCTGAGAAATTAATGGCATGAGCGATCAACTCAGAAAGGAACAGAATGTTTCCCAAAGAAAGGGTAGACTATGATTACTCTTTCTCAGATTTCCAGTCTGGTCCAACGGCTTATGCAGTTGGCTTTAATGAAGCCAGCTCTTCCGGGACTAAGATTGTGAAAGGGAAGGGAAGAAATCGCCCATATGTAAGTCGCAGAAAGCCAAAGTCAAATCCTCAAGTATCTGGTGCTGGTATGGAAGTATTGGAAGGGACAGTTCTTAGCCGTGGATCATCAGTGGGTGGAAATGCTAAGAGGAAAGGTCTAATGAGTACTTCAGAAGGTCAAAATACTGTTAGGCGCAGGAAAAAAGTGGTGGTACCAAATGAGGGACCGTCCAGTATCTGATGAGCATTTTGAGTTGGAACTGTCAAGGTTTGGGGCGGCCTCAAGAATTGACAGTTCAACGTCTCATGGAAATGCGTAAAAAACATTTCCCTGAGATTTTGTTCCTCATGGAAACAATGAATGTAAGGAATGTGATTGTAGATATCCAGGTTTGGTTAGGTTATGATCGTGTATATACGGTAGAACCAGTTGGTAGATGTGGTGGCTTGGCAGTCTTTTGGAAAAAAAGCATCACGTTGGAGTTCTTGTCTGTGGATAAGAATGTTGTGGATATTGGTGTAATCTTTGGGAACGGAAGGTTTTTTGTGACATGTATATATGGAAACCCAAGAACCGAGCTTCGTCACTTAGTTTGGGAAAAGATTACTAGAATCGGTATCCAAAGAAAAGAAATCTGGAGTATGGTAGGTGATTTCAACGAGATGCTACAAAATGGAGAAAAGCTGGGAGGACCTCTTAGGAATGAAATATCTTTCATTGATTTCGCTAATATAAGTAAGGCTTGTGGTATGTTAGAACATCCAGGTTTTGGGAACAGCTTTACGTGGGGAGGTAGAAGAGGCAATCTTTGGATTCAGTGTAAATTGGATAGAAGCTTTGGGAATAAAGCTTGGTTCGAAGTATCCCAGCAGCAAATCAACTTTTTTTAGAAAAGAAAGGGTCAGATCATAGACCAATTCTCCTAAATCTGTTCTCATCCCAAGAAACTTATAAAGGGTTTTTCAGATTCGATAAAAGTATGCTAAATCAGCCTCTGGTATTGGAATCGATTCGTCAGGCATGGGAAGCTTCAAGCTCTACCTTTGGGCAGTCAGTTTCACAACGACTCAGAAGATGCAGAAGTATTTTAAGCAAATGGAAGAGAGTAAATGAGACAAATGCCAAAGAAAAGATCAACTGTATCCAGAAGGACATTGAGTTTGAACATGCCTCTATTTATCCCTCCTTTCCCAGAATGGCTTATCTTCAGAGACAAATGGTGTTGGCTCACAAAGAAGAAGAAAGTTTTTGGCTTCAGAAAAGCAGAAAGAAATGGCATAATTCTGGAGATAAGAACACAAAATTCTTTCACGCATCAGTTAAAGCAGATAGAGCTAAAAATGGATTAGAAGCGTTAAAGGATGAAAAGGGGATCATACACCGAGTAGAAGCCTCAAAAGGGGAGATAGAAGCTTCTTACTTTCAAAAACTTTTCACCTCGTCGTACCTAAATGATCCATCGGAGCTCTTTAAAGGTTTTATGCCCATAGTAAATGGACGAATGAATGAATTGTTAATGGCCAAGGTAACAAAAGAAGAGGTACAATCGTTTGTATTCTCTATTAATCCGACGAGTGCTCCGGGGGCGGACGGGATGACAGGCCTCTTATTTCAGCAATATTGGGACATTGTGGGGAATCAACTTACGCAGGAAGTCCTAAGTTTCTTTGAGGGTGGTGAATTCCAAGAGGAATGGAACTTCACTCAGTTAAATCTAATTCCTAAGAAGACTGGCTCAGTTTTAATGTCAGATTTAAGGCCTATCAGTTTATGCTCGGTGGTGTATAAGGTCATCTCCAACATTCTGGTCTCAAGATTGCAACCGCTGCTCCCTGAGTTAGTATCCCCAATGCAGTTGGCTTTTGTGGAGGATAGATTAATTTTGGACAACATCACCATAGCCCATGAAGTGGTGCATGGATTGAGAACTCATGAAGCTATTTCGAAAGGTTTTCTAGCTATAAAAACGGATATGTCCAAGACCTTTGACAGGGTAGAATGGAGCTATCTGCATTACTTGCTATTAGCCTTGGGGTTTAATCCTCTTTGGGTCGATTTGGTGATGAAATGTGTTACAAGTGTAACCTTCACGGTACTCATAAATGGCCAACCACACGGTTTGATAGTACCACACCGCGGGCTCAGACAAGGCGATCCTCTCTCGCCATTTCTCTTTATCTTATGCACAGAAGGTCTTACACATTTACTAACTAAGGCAGAACAGCTTGGATCTTTGAATGGTGTTCGATTTGCTGAGGATGGACCCTCAATCCATCATCTTCTGTTTGCCGACGATACTTTATTTGTTTGCAAGGCTGAAGAGACTCAATGTAAGGTTATAAAGGACATCTTGAGGATATATAGAGAAGCAACGGGTCAAGCCATCAATCTGGAGAAATCGTCGGTTACCTTTGGTTCCAAAGTGGAGGAAGGGTTAAAGGGGCGTCTAAAAGACATCCTAGGTATAGAAAATGAAGGGCGAACGGGTACATACCTGGGTCTACCAGATTGTTTCATTGGTTCAAAGTCTGAAATGCTAGAATACCTAAATGTTCGGCTCAAAACAGGCTCTCAGGATGGTTTGCTAGATCACTCTCCATGGGAGGGAAGGAGATCCTCCTTAAAACGGTTGCAATGGAAATGCCAGTGTTTGCAATGTCTTGCTTCAAATTGCCAAAGGGTACATGTGACTCCTTATCAAGTGTTATGGCCTCCTTCTGGTGGAGTGTAGTTGAAAACCATAGGAAAATACATTGGATATCTTGGGATAGATTATATCTGGCAAATAATCAAGGGGGTTTAGGATTCAAAGATATTGAGCTTTTCAATCAAGCTCTATTAGTAAAGCAAGCTTGGAGGCTCTTACAAACACCGGAATCATTATTCTCACAATTCATGAAGAGTCGGTACTACCCGGATCAACTTTTCATGTCCTCGTGCTGTGGTAGGAGACCTTCGTATGCATGGAGGAGCATTCTTCATGGGAGAAATTTGCTTCAAAAAGGTTTAAAACAACGAGTAGGCAATGGTAAGTCCTTGAAAGTTTGGACCTCTCCTTGGTTGGAAGACGGTGAGATGCGAGCTCCACTCATGAAAAACATTCTCATCGACCTGGAACTTTCAGTCAATGAGCTTATAGACCCAGCAACCAGAGTTTGGTGTCTGGAGAGGCTAGAAGAACATTTTTTCCAAAGAGATGTGTACCTGATCAAAAAGTCCAAACCGGTGTTCGATTCCCCTGATTTTATGACCTGGAAATTCAAAAAAAGTGGAGCTTTTCATATGGAGGGCTGCAAGCGGTGCTTTAGCAGTGGCAGAAAGATTAAATTCAAGGGGAATGAATTTAGATAACAAATGTTCTACTTGTGGGATGGAAGGTGAAACTATAAACCATTTGCTCTTTGAGTGTTCCTTTGCTAGACATGTTTGGGTTGTGGCTGGGATCCCGCTACCAGAAAATGGTTTTGATAAAGCTTCAATTTATCAGAATCTCCACTTGGTCCTGTCAGTGGGAAAGAACTCTAAATTCCCCTTAGAGATCAGAAGATCCCTTCCTTGGATCCTATGGTCACTATGGAAAAACAGGAACAATTTGGTATTTGAAGGGAGAGTCTTCCTCATTGGAGATATGGTAAGGAAGATTTGTACTGATACAGAGGAATGGTTTCAAGCACAGGAGATTGAACAGAAAGAAGAACGCTTAGTAGATCATGAGAACCCAGAACATTCTCGGAATTGGAGACCACCAACCAAGCCGTGGTTAAAATGTAATGTGGCCGCTGTTTGGGATAAAGAGAAAGCCATCAGTGGGGCTTCCTGGGTTCTGAGAAATCATGAAGGTACAGTTTTAATTCATAGCAGATCGTTCTTTGCGAATATTGATTCTAAAGAGGAAGCGGAACTGCAAACTAGTTTATGGGCAATGGAGAGCATGAAAAGCTTACATATACCCAGAGTGGTTTTTGCGTTGGAGACTAAGGCTTTGGTTGGTGCTATCATCAGGCCACCAGCTTGGCCAAACTTCAAATCACAGTCGGAGATACTCCATCAATCCTTATCCCACTTACCAGATTGGAGGGTAGTAGTAGAACAAAGAAAAGCCAACTTTGGAACTTTTTTGATAGCAAAGAGTGTCATAAGGGATGAACGACCACAATCATATGTAGCTCAAGGCTACCTTTTCTGGTTACAAGGTGTTTTTCTATCGGACCTAAGGTCATTCTAGCAACTTTGGCTCCTTGTTTACGATTGTCTTGTTCCCTTTTGTATTGTGTCAAACTTAACCGTTATAATATATTGGAATCATTGAGACGAAAAAAAAAATAGTGATCTTAGCGGTAATTATTGTTAATTTGGCCAAAATAAATAGATAATATTTTAACACTAGCACTATCTTTTTTGTGGAGTTGCAACCGATCGCACTAGACCACTAGTATAAACTTCTAGACAGAGGAAACTAACAGGAAATTTCTAACTTTCATCTCAAAAATATTTCGATATGTAGATCATTTTTAAAATTAACAAAAAATTTCATTGGCTACACTGTATCAATATTACGTTATAGAGGTTAAGAAACTACTTAGGTTTGTTAGAACAAATGTATTTTTAATACAAATGGGAGAATAAACCAATCGAACCTCAACTATGAACTAAAAATGAGTTTTTTTAAAAGCTCATAAATTAGCTTAAATATTATGCGGACTACTATATATTTTTTTTTTCCAACCACACATTTAAATATTATGCGGACTACTATATTTATCTTTTAGAATGTTCCTAGAATGTTCAAAAGTTCAAAAATTCATGATTTATATTTATCTATTAGAATGTTCCGTAATACTAATATCCAAGTAAAATAAATTGTCACTGTCTACTTTCTTTAAGAAAAAAAACAAAAATTACTGTCTAATTTTGTATTTGCTAGAACAATATATAATGGAGAAAAAAAAACAATCATTCAATAAAATAGAATACAATAATTAATTACTAATTAAAAACGTTGCAATTCAATGGGTATGTTAGAATTAATTTAATATGTACTCACGTTGTATGTTTTTGAACGTTGACTCGTCAATTCAACGATCTGAATATCTAGAAGAGATAGATGCGCTTGCTGACCCCCTTGCTGTGTGTCAAGTTCAAAGACTTTTCGAATATTGAATTGTTTGTTAAAATTTTGTTTTAGTTCTCTTAAATACTATAGTTGGACAAACTAATACTTTAAAGATTATGTTTAGGTGTTTCTATCTTCTTGAATGTTTATAATCTTTTTTTTTTGTCAAACAACTTGTATTTGATTACTCAAATGATATAAGGTTCATACAAGCATTGCTTTAACTACAAGATAAAAGAACATTTCCCAATAAGAAAATTTCATTCCACTATGTTGCTTGATATCATTAGTCACTGATATAACAGTTTTACAATATATTAAAGGCATAAAGCCAAAACAACAATAAAACAAAGCAAGGATAGGTTTAATCACAATAGGTTTTTGAGAGTTTTGAACCTAATTTTTGAGAAAACTTGATACTTATGAGATTAAGATTGTCGACAACCTCTTCCATAATCAAGTTATTGATGAGGAGATAGCCACTGTCATGAAACAAGTTGGTGTTAGTGAAGGGGTCAAATTTGAGCATCTTGCCAGTTTGAGTACACGGAGAAGTAGCTTGACAATATTTCGAACAAGGTTGAGAGTGCTCTAAGGATTAAAGATATTTTCTATAGTTGCCGCAGAATGAAAACTAACCTTGGACAGACCAAAGCCATAGACAAAGAGGCAACTTGGAAGAAGGATCCATATGCCATAAAACATCCAGCAAGAGGGTTAAAAATACAAGGCCAAACGGAATACTAGAACCATGATTCTCAGGGAATTAAAGCAAAGTCATAGCTACAATGATGAATTACTTCTCAAATGGAAACCATACAATACGCAAACTAGATCATACCATTGGCTAAAATATGGCTTCAACACATGGAACAAAGGATCATATCTGGACTTACATGGATTGATAGTTGGAGCAGCAATTGATTGGGATTTTTCTCCGAAATTGATAGATTAACCATGCATAGGTTCGGTGACCACATGGCATTGAAGCAGGGGATTGAGGAAGTGCTGGTAATCACCTTTCCGTGGAGCCAGGGTCATAATGTTGTTCTTCCGCAATCCTTTGGTGTGGCTAGGAACTAGAAGCAGAAGTCCCGGAAGCCTTGAGCTTTGATGAACAGATTGCATCGAAGACTTGCTTCAAACCAGGGTTTGCAGTTGATAGTAGCTGTCCCGAACCAGGGAAGGCGATAGAAGTTGCAAAATTTGTAATAAACTCTTTCAACCACCATGACGAAAGACCCTTGGAAATGGGTTTTGCAAACTTCAGAGTTATTGGACCTAGATTTAGAAGTTGTGAACTTTGCTTTTGGTAAGCTTAACAGGCTGACATATAATACAAGGCCCACCCAAAGAAACCCTAATTTCACAATTGGAGACCAATGAGGAGATTAGGTGTGGCGGCTGACCGGAAAAAGCAGAGAGCTTTGAGGAGCAAGGAGCAATTCATGTGCCTGACAGATCGGCGGAAGTAGCCGGTGGTGAGGCTTGATTTGAAGTTGGAGACTAGGTCCACTGGAGAAAACTCTAGAGTCACAAATGCTTGCCAAGTGGAGGGCTGAATGAGATGTCTACCCGAGCGTGATGAAGAGATTTACAGTGCAATAATCATCTCTATTTCGTGAAGGATTAGCGGAAACAGATGATGGTCGTGAATTGAATTAATTTTGGAAACTAGGTTCACAGGAAAAAATCCTAGTTTCTCAATCAACGTTAAAGTGAGGGATGGTTGTAGCGGCTGCCCAAATTTTGCTGAGAGTTTTGCTGAGCAAAAAACATCTCTAGTGAAAGAAAGGTCAGCGGGGGCAAACAATGGTCGGATTTGGTTCGGGGGTAAAAGACAAATGAGTTTGAAAAGAATTAACCAAAGAAAAAAAAGTAGGAAATTTTTTGTAAAAATGAACACTAAAAGAAGTAGATCGGAAACGCATCGAAGTTGAATCGGTGAGATCCCAACGGCTAACGTCGAAAAGCCTGTTAAAGGAAGTTTCTCGTGAATCGTGTTTGACAGTGTTTCTTTAGTTTCAGGTCTATTTCCCCAAATCTGACTTACGTATAATATTTCAAATAAATTATTTTTAAGAGTCTTAACAAATACTCTTTCTCAGTTCAACTTCATCAGAATTTTTTTTCTTTCTCTTTTACTTTCAAAGACCGTATGATTTAGGGCACGAATCTTCTTTGCTATGGAATTTTAATAGATATTTTTTATGTGTTTCATCTCAAATTTTTCAAAATTAATAGCTATAAATTCCCCTAATTAAATTAAACGTATGGTTTTAATCGATCCATCACCTTACAAGAGTCTTGAAGCAAGTCATCATTCTCTAAATTTGGTGCAAACTGATTTGTTGATCTGTGTTGTTTCATCATTCATACGCAATCATCTCTTCTTAGACCTTCGTGTACAAGTAACAACATCTTCACTGTTGTCTCATCTTCGACTACGTTAACCAAAGAAATCTAAGATGATCGCTCATCACTCATAGTGAGTGAGATCTAAAAAGTCTAGTGAGAAATACTTAGGTTCTTGATAGTTTATGAATCGTCTTTCCATTTTTTCTGCTAAATGTAAAATTATGTTACTATGTTGGGCGTTTAGAGTTTAAATTTAAAATTTGGGTTGTTAGATGAAATAACAGCTGAGAGTCTGATTGCTTTATTAATTTTACATATTTTGTATTGTTAAAGCTGATGTGTATTAATCTTTTATTTTGATTAGTTTTTTTCAGATTAAGTTTTTTAGATGAAGTGTCAAAACATGAAAAATGCTGATGAGACTCAATTCTTTTTATTATACAGTAAACCTCTATAAATTAATAATCTTTAAAATAATAATCGCTATAAATTAATATATTTTTCGATAAAATAATAAAATAATATTTTTTTGAAAATCTTATCCAGATTATGGTCTCATCAATAATATAAATTAATAATTATATAAAATTATCAAAATATATGTATATATATACACACTAATTTTTGTTAATTAATATATTATGTACTGTTAGTAGAATAAGAACTTTGAGTATGTTAATTAAAAATTTCCTCTCCAATGGTGGGTTTTAATTTTGAGTTTCCTAATTTGAATTTTATTTTTTTTTGAAACAAAAAATTTAAACTAGAATATGAAATTCAGATATATATTTATAAAATTATTGCATTTCATAAAATTTTAAATATAGTAAACCTAGCTATTCATATATATTTTTTGACTTTTTTTTGCCTATCTCTAAGATAATACATCTCTTCATGAATCGAGTTAACCGTATCAAGTAGACTCTTCACCTAAAATTCCATTACCTGCCACACAAGAACACACACAAGGAGGATCAACATAACTAGCTCAAAACGATCTTCAACAAGTCTCAAGTCTCCCATTTCTTAATCTAAAACTGTTCAGCTACAATTCTATGTATGAAATCAAACCACAACGAGACAACGAATCAAAAACATCTACACCACAAAGGGAAGAGAAACTAAAGTCACTTTCAACTTGGTTCTCTTCTTAGCAAGTCTCAAGTCTCCTAAACCTTAGCCCAGCTTAAACAAACTCACTATTACAAGTCTCAACTCTTCCCATTTCTTAATCTAAAACTGTTCAGCTACAATTCTATAACCACAATGAGAGAGAGAGAAAAGGAATCAAATCAAACTCACTTCAACTTGGCTCTTCTTAGCAACCTTGGCCCAACTCTTAGATTGAACACCAGTCTTCCACTCAAAATCAATACTCAACGCCAACTCAGGCTTATGATCAACAGCAGTGAAGCAAGCCATGTAATCACCTGCTTCCACAGCAGAGAACGTGAATTGCCCTGAATCAACTTGTTCCGCGTTATGGTAATTGTTCCCGGCGTTAGACGTCACCTTTTATATAGACACACATAAACAAAAAAAACTCAGATATATCGAACCAAATTAGATCAAAATTATAAAAGATCTGGGTGAGTACCTTGACGGAGATCTTGTGAGATTGTGGTAAAGCTTGACCTTCGTGAGGGTTATCGATGTTGTATTTACAAAACCTTAGTCAAGCACAATATTATAATTTGATACCTCTATTCCACCACCGGGACCGTCCAAAACACATTTCAAATCCCCTGATGAAGCATCAAAGATCTGAACAACGCCATCTAATCCACCAGAAGCAATTAACTGTCCACAACACTGCGAAATTAACTTGGTCAAAAAGGAATCGCTTTAAAATGGCCTATATGGGATCAAAAATCAAACAACCCTAAATCGTTTATCTAATCGCGAAATCTCCTCCGCTACGCATCACATCCGACCCCAACCTCCTATGATTCCATATCCTTCGATTCCATCTTCTTCCTTTTGTCGATTCGGGACTTCTATCGCAAGAGGAAGAAAGAGAGACAGAGAGAAAAAGAATGAAGAAATCGATCGGGCATAAAATTTTTTTCCCTCTTCTATTAATTTCTTTGACCAACAGAAAAGTGACACGTAGGGTCTCTTATTCTAAATTTGAGTATACTATATAAGAGGCTCTTTTCTTTTATCTGATTTATTTTTTTCCTACAAAACACTTACAACCCCTCTTAAAACCCCCCATTGGGGATGGCCTAACACATACTCATCATACCCAAACTGATCAAAATTCCCATCAAGTCCTAAGCTTTTGATTTCACCTCCATTGCGTTTATCGATTCCAGGGTTCCCCCAAGTTTTTGAGTCTTTGGTTCAAACACTTAAACCCAATTAGAGAAATTGACATCTTCACAACCTCTCCTGCAGCATACTTGGAGCTTGATGCCACTTATCAGACTTACAATCAAGAACAGAGACTCTATCACCACCGATTCTGTACATCTCCGAACCAACAGAGACGAGACACGTTGATTCCGAAGGGATTGAGACTAAGAGCATGCCACGATTTGGTGTTCGACACTCGACAGAGAGTGAACCAATACGTGTTTCGGTGTTTTGTGGTCTATTGGGAAGCGTAAGCGTAAGCTCTCTCTGAACGTTTTAAGAGAGAACGTGTCTCGTAAAGCTTGGAGACTCGTCGTGCTAAACAATTTAATAGGATATCGTAAGGAAGTGACAAAAGCATCGAGGTAGGTTCTTCCGCCGGAGACGTAGACGGCAGAGACGGAGACGGCTTCTTCTCACCCAGGACATTCGCGGCGGACGACATTAACTCTCTGGTTGGGTGCGTATGTTGTACGAGCTTATCTTGCGCGTGAGATGAAACTGAAAACCAAAGCTTTGGGCTTTGTCCACTACTATAGCAGATTACTAATGGGCTTTCGTTGTAAAAACCAAAGCTTGGTAATTGATATTTTCCTTAATTATAGATTAGATTTCTTTAGTAACTAGTTATCAATTTAATTTTGATCTAACTTAATCGGAAATTTGGAACCCGAAGTAAAACATTCCATTGAGATGATTTATTTTTATTTTCCTTTCTAAAGTAAATAAGTGGTTTGACAAAGTCGTCTTTGGAAATAAAAGAGAGAAACTTCAAATTGTCTCGGTGTTAATTTCTTTGTCGGTTCGCTACAAGACATGAACATACAGTAATAAAGCTTTACCTTATAAAACTAACTAGTATTTAACCTATCGTACAGGACAATCTTTTTTAAAAATAAAACTTTTAAATTTTAAGTTATAAATGTTTGTTGATTTTGTTTAGTGTTTGAGATCGTATACTTATATTTAGATTGTTAATTTTATGGTTAATTCGTGGTACATTGCATGATATTTGTTTTTTACATAATCGTAATTTAATTAAAAATTTAAAACTTCTAATATTGATGGTGTTAATAAAATAATAACATGATGAAAACATAATTAATAATATTTTAATTTATATTTATATCACATCAAATTTCTCTTGCTATATAACCCGTCACGTGATATATTATAGTTTTTGTTTCCAAAAAATATTATAGTTTATGTTTCCTTAGAATAGAAGTAAAGAATTCAAAAAACAATAGAAAGTGTCATTAATATATTATAGTTTCTCTTTCCATAAAATATTAATTGCAATATTGTGTTAAAAATGGAATGTAAAAAGAGTTTTAATTAATTAACTTACTAGAATCTCACATAACTTTTCTGAATTTGAGATGGAGATTGGTGAGAAGGGAACGGCGGGGGATGAAGGACATGAGGTGAGTATGATGGAGATTGGTGAGAAGGGGAGGCCTCCCGGGGATCCTCCGAATAGTTCAGGGTCATGGGTGGCTAAGGTGAAAGGGAGTGTTGTCGGGGGAACTCCTTCGCCGGAAAGTGTGTTAGATGATGTGTTTGTAATAGAGAGGGTTAGATTGGAGTTCCCAGATGGGGAGGCAGGGGAACCGGTCATCACGATTGGAGAGGACGTGATTGAAGCGATGAAGGGATTATGGAAAAACTGTATGATAGTGAAGGTTCTGTGGAGTCATGTCCCATTAGCAGTTCTGAGTCGGAACCTCCGGGAGATGTGGAAGCCACAAGGGGCTATGTTCGTTATGGACCTACCCCGCCAATATTTCATGATCCGTTTTGATCTGGAGTAGGTGTATCTGGCAGCTCTAACAGGAGGACCATGGCGGGTGTTTGATCACTGCTTGTTAGTGCAAGCTTGGTCTCCCAGGTTCGATCTGGTAAAAGATGATATTGTGAGAACACCGGTATGGATTCGTCTGTCCAATCTGCCACTGACGTATTATCATAGATCTATCCTTTTGGCTATTGCACGGGGGTTGGCGAAGCCGATTCGAATAGATGCGAATACTACTAACTTTGAGAGGGCTCGTTTTGCCAGGATTTGCGTTGAGGTGGATTTGTCAAACCTTTAAAGAGATCATTGGTTGTGAGTGGTGACATATTTTTTGTGGCTTATGAGGGTCTACCAAAAATTTGTTCATTATGTGGCATGTATGGTCATTTGGTGAGAGAGAGAGAACCGGTGGTTGAGAAGGAAGCTACTCAGGTGGTGACAGAGAGAGAACCAGTGGTTGAGAGGGATGCGAGTCATGGCGACGGCTACATGGTAGTCGGTCAGAAGGGAAGACGACTGACTACGCAGTTGACTACGTCTCCGGCTGCAGCAAAATCTGTGGTCAATTCTCAGACCCATGATGTGCAGGGAAATCTCTGGGAGATCACGCATAGCCAGGATATGGAAACTTTGAACCGTTTTGGAAGATTGGAGGAAGATGTCGGATCGGGTGAGGTTAGGGAAACTGTTGATTTGGGTGGTCCAAATAAGGAGAATGAATATCCTCTAAGGTTTGGGAATCATAGTGGGAGTGCTATCCACGCCAAGCCGGGATTGGTTGGTTTGAATTTGGAGAAGGGAAAAGGCGGGAGTCGTGGTGGACCGAGTTATAAGAGGTCGATCAAGGGGAAAGGTGGTGAGCCCAATGGGCCTCATCAGAAGATTACATCAAGTTGCAGGCCCATGCGAGGATTAATTTTTGGGCACAATAATGAGAAAGAACGAATCTCCATGAATGGGAAAAGGCTTCGTGTGGAATCGCGAGAGATGGTGAGCTCTGGTGGGGTTTATGCACGAAATCAGGAAGTTGATTCGAGTGATCAGATTATGGATCAGAGTCTGGCGATTGTCATACCGACATCAAATGGACATAGTGATCTCTGTACCGGTGGTGGATTGGTTAGTGGTTTGGCTCCGCCGTAGGCAGCGGATGCGGGTGGGGGAGTTGCGGGTGAAACATGACTGTTTTCCCCGGTAGTTTGGTGCTGGATTCTACAAATTCTTATGAATTGTCTATTGTAGAACTGCCAGGGGCGAATAAACCCACATTCCGACGCGCAATCCGTTATATGTTGAAGAAGCATAGGACTGATTTAGTGGCACTATTTGAAACTCACACGGCTGGGGATAGAGCGGCTCAAATTTGCAATGGGTTGGGGTTTGAGCAGTCTTTTCAAGTAGACGCAGAGGGTCAGAGGGTTGGCATTTGGCTATTGTGGAGATCGAATATTGGAGAGTTAGTTGTAGTGGAGTCGGCTGACCAGTTCATCCATGTAAGGATATCATCAGACTCCGAGGTGATCAATGTTATTGTGGTCTATGCAGCTCCATCAGCGAGTCGAAGGAGTGGCTTATGGGCGAAGCTGAGTGGGATTATCAGCAATTTAGAGGAGCCAATATTGATTGGAGTAGATTTTAACACAATAGTTAGGGTGGATGAGAGATCAATGGGTAATGGGAGACTGTCGTCGTACTCATTGGAGTTTGGTGATTGGATCCATAGTTTATCCTTGATTGATTTGGGGTTTTGTGGGAATCACTTCACATGGAAGAGAGGGAGGACAGAAGGTAATTTCGTGGCAAAACGACTTGATAGAGTGTTGGGTTGTCCTCAGATGAGATTGAAATGGCAGAATGCGTGTGTCACGCATCTCCCTTTCCTTGCATCGGATCATTCTCCTTTGTATGTTCAGTTGTGCCCAGTGGTAACCCGTGATCCGAGACGTAGGCCTTTCAGATTTGAAGCAGCATGGTTGAAGCACCCTAGCTTTAAGGAACTATTAGGGGCATCACGGGATGGTCGGATTAAGACACCGGAGGCGTTGGCTGCACTGCAGAATGCACTTAAAAGGTGGAATCGAGACGTTTTTGGTGATATTCAGAAGAAAAAGGAAGCTCTGATTGGTGAGATTAAGACAGTTCATGATACCTTAGACTTATAACAGACGGATGAGCTAATACAGAAAGAAGAAGACTTGTTAAAATCGTTTGATATAGTCTTGGAGCAGGAAGAGGTGTTATGGTTCCAAAAATCAAGAGAGAAATGGGTTACTCTCGGTGACAGGAACACTTCATATTTTCACACATCAACGGTAATAAGGCGAAGGCATAATCGGATTGATATGTTGCGGAATGAGAATGATGTTTGGGTTTCGACCTCGGAGAAATTGGAACTTCTTACTGTGGAGTATTATAAGCGACTCTACTCAATGGAGGATGTCCCAGCGATAGTTGAAAAGTTACCTACTGGGGGTTTTGTTACACTCACACGGGAGGAGAAAGTGGCACTGAACAAGCCTATTCTAGCAAAGGAGGTGGTGGCGTCAGTAAGCAGTATGGGGAGGTTTAAAGCGCCAGGTCCTTACGGTTTTCAGCCCGTGTTCTATCAAGAATGCTGGGATGTAGTTGGTGAGTCAGTGATAAAGTTTGCGTTGGAGTTCTTTGAGTCTGGAACTCTACCACCAAGTATAAATGATGTTTTGGTTGTTCTCATTGCAAAAGTGACCAAACCTGAGAAGTTAACTCAATTTCGTCCAATCAGTCTTTGTAATGTGTTATTTAAGACTCTAACGAAGGCATTGGTACTGCGACTTAAGTGTATCATTGGAAAACTGATTGGGCCAGCACAGTCGAGTTTCATACCAGGGAGGTTGAGTACAGATAACATGGTCGTAGTACAAGAGGCTGTACATTCTATGCGGAGGAAGAAGGGGAAGAAAGGGTGGATGCTTCTCAAACTTGATTTAGAGAAAGCATATGACCGTATCAGGTGGGACTTCTTGGAGGACACTTTACAAGCAGCTGGCTTGGAAAAGCACTAGGTATATTTGATTCTACAGTGTGTTAAGGGTCCCTCAATGTCAATTCTTTGGAATGGAGAGAGAAGTACGACATTTACACCATCTAGGGGACTTCGACAAGGTGACCCTTTATCACCTTATCTCTTTGTTTTGTGTATGGAACGATTGTGCCAGTTGGTGGATAGTGCGACGACTAACAAGGAATGAAAACCTATATGCTTGTCTCGAGGAGGACCCCAGCTCTTACATGTCTGTTTTGCTAATGATTTAATTTTGTTTGCTGAAGCATCAATTTCTCAAATCCGAGTTATTAGGAGGGTGTTGGAGAGGTTCTGTACTGCATCTGGTCAGAAAGTAAGTTTGGAGAAATCCAAAAAAAAACTCTCCACTAATGTATCACGAAAGTTGGGAAGTTTGATAAGTGATGAAAGTGGGATAAGGGAAACGATGGACCTGAGGAAATATCTAGGAATGCTTGTGCTTGATAAGAGAATAAATAAGGAGACATTTGGAGATGTGCTTGAGAAAGTGTCATCTCGATTAACAGGATGGAGAGGTCGTTTTCTGAGCTTTGCACGGAGGATTACTTTAACAAAATCAGTTTTAGCATCTATACCTGTGCATACGATGAGTACAATAGCTCTGCCGAGATTGGTGTTGAATGGGTTGGATAAAGCAATGAGGGACTTCATATGGGGGTCTACACCTGAAAAAGGAAAACACACTTAATTTTCTAGGATCGAGTTTGCTCACCGAGGCGAGAGGGTGAACTGGGTATAAGGGTGTCCAAAGATGTGAATAAGGTCTTATTGGCAAAATTGGGTTGGAGGTTACTACATGATTGTACAAGTTTGTTGGCAAGCATTCTGCATAGCAAGTATAGAGTGGGAGACATCAGGGATTTGACTTGGTTGAATGCAAAACGTCTTGGATCATCTACTTGGCGGAGTGTGAAGTCTATTTTAATCGAAGTAGTTGTACCTAGGAAGAGTTGGAGCCTTGGGAATGGAAGGGACATACGGTTCGAAGGAACCACTAATGAATAGAGCTACCATGGATCTCCCTATTGGCTTTGAAAGGATACGAGTAAAGGATTTATGGAGTGATGGAGTGGGTTGGAACCTTGCCAGTATAATGCCTTGTGTACCTCAGCCTATACGTCTGGAGCTTGCAGCGGTAGTAGTGGACAATGTCACTGAGAAGTCAGACAGACTATCGTGGAGTGGAACAGAGGATGGACGCGTTACAGTTAAGTCTGCATACACATTGTTAACAGGGTCACAGGTCCCCAAACAGCACATGGGAAGCTTTTTTGATCGAGTGTGGAGTGTGACTGCTCCGGAACGAGTTCGTGCTTTTATTTGGTTGGTGGCACACCAAGTTATCATGACAAATGTGGAGAGATGTCGAAGACATCTTGGGGACTTAAGGGTGTGTCAGTTGTGTACGGGGGGAGATGAAACTATTCTCCATGCTTTACGGGATTGTCCTTCTATTGTAAGTATTTGGAACCGACTTGTGCCTGTACGGAGGAGACAAACTTTCTTTAGTAGTTCAGTGCTGGAATGGTTATATGAGAACTTAGGAGAGACGAATGTGACTTTGGGAACGACGTGTTCATGGCCAACGATGTTTGTTATGGGGATTTTTGGGCATGGAAATGGCGGTGTGGATATGTGTTTGGACCAGTTGGCAAATGCAGGGATAGAATTAAATTTGTGAGAGAAGTTGCTGCTGAGGTTTGGAAGGCTCATCAGGTGTTACGAGGAGACACGGTCGGACAAAGCAAAGAAGTTCGAATGATTGGTTGGAAACCGCCTGGGGAGGGTTGGATGCGGCGGAACACTGATGGAGCTTCGCAAGGGAACCCGGGTTTGGCTACGGCTGGAGGTGTGCTACGAGATGAGAGTGGACATTGGTGTGGGGGATTTGTGTTGAACATTGGAGTATGTTCGGCCACCTTAGCAGAATTATGGGGTGTCTATTATGGGCTCTTGATTGCATGGAGAAAGAGGATCACCCGGTTGGAGTTGGAGGTAGATTCAGAGTTGGTGGTGGGATTTTTGAAGACAAGGATTGAGGATGCTCATCCGTTGTCTTTCATGGTACGCTTGTGCCATGGCTTTTTATCGAGCGACTGGATAGTCCATATATCTCATGTGTATAGAGAGGCGAACCGTCTTGCGGATGGTTTATCTTGCTATGTGTTTACTTTGCCTGTAGGTTTTCAGTTTTTGGAGTTGTGTCTGCTAAGTTTAGAGTCTGTTGTGAACAATGATGGTCGAGGAACTATGGTTCCGCGGCTCATCCGTGTTTGATTGTTTTGGTTTTATTTAATAAATTGCAGGGGTTGAACCCCTGTCCATTACCAAAAAAAAAAATGGAATGTAAAATATTAAGTATACAAAATATGATGTTATTGTTATTTTGGGAAATTTTATGGGGATTAAGATTGTAAATAAATTTTTTAAATAACTATAACTAAAAGGGAATAACACAAAATGTACTTCAAAAATGTTAATATAGATAACTATGTATGTACTATATCTTGTTTTAGACATTATTCTCTCGGAGAACCATAATTAATCGTTAATGTGTGCAAGACAAGAAAAGTGTCCTAATCAAAATGAGCTAGCTCGCCTACAAGCGTTAACCCATATGTTTTAGAACTTTAAAACAATGAAAAATTGCATTCTGCTAAAACCATGAAAAAACAATCGTTCATATCATAGTCATACTCATATACTAATAGAAAGGAAACACCAAAAAAGAAAACGCAAATAAAACAAAGTGAAACCAACCGCGTAAAGGCGTTCAAAGCGTAATCTCATGAGTAGTCAATTCATCAAACAACAGCAGAAACAGCAGCGGCCTAGAGCAAGGAACCAGAAGAGTGAACACTAAGCACATCATCAAACCACTCAACCTTCCCCCAAATCTCATCTCCATCACGCTTTTCAAAACTAATCTTAGCACACCAAATCGTATTAATCTGCTGCTGACAAGGCAGACACTCTTCCCATAAAACCGATATCTTAGCACACCAAATCGTATTAATCTGCTACTCACGGTCACGTACACCAGCTGGTAACGCGCGTCCCTTTAATGCCCTTCAATTCCTTCCATAATTTTACCTTAAGTCATACCATTGGAACACTTCCTTATCCCAAATGAACAAGACGTTGTCTACCACACAAAAACTAGAGGTTATGCAAGACCTAGAGTCTATTGCACGACACATGTGCCTATCCTCTCCTATATTGTTCCACGTACCTTGTTAGATAGGGGGATAAAACAACAACTACAGAGCTTGAAGTTGAGTTTGTTCCTTTCGTGCGATTCCCTCTCGTATTGGAGGTAGGATCTCCCTTTCTCTCAATGACTCCATTCCTGTAAACCCTATATTGTTCCCCAAACATGTATAGTTTTCCTTCAAGACCTAAGCTTTTGAGTTTTGACTACAATTATAATTTGATATTCATCGAATATGTCCATGAAACAATGGTTCTTCACGGATCCCCAACTTTTGGTCATTGGATCATACACTTCAATCCAGTTCGAGAAATTGGAGTCTTCGAAGCCTCCTGCTACTGATAAGCTACACCGAGTGTACGTGCAAAGGAAGACGTCACGTGGGTCTGACACGTGTGAAGGCCGTTAAAGATATTACTTTGAAAGGAAGAAAATATTTTAGCAACTTACTCGGTTGCAGAATAGTATAAAGCTTTCATTTAATCATTCTAGAACATTCATGTATTTGGTGTATGACTTTCTCCTGCGTGAGAATTTGAGAGAGACGATCTAGAGAATATGATGCTCTAGGCGTTCTCTTTGTATACCGATACAGAAATATATTCGGAGATTACATCTTCAATCTATCAGCTACATATATCTTACCATCAACTAAGCTCACAGTGGAGGAAGAGCTCCTGGCCAATTGCATTCTTGGAGCCGAACTCCATATGTGAGTCCGACAATCCAAGACAGAGACAGAAGAAGAATGGCGCCTCTTTCCGAATTTGAATCTATAAGATTTAGCACCGCCGATTTTGTAGATAATAGAACCATCGGCTATGAGTAGGGGTGTCAATTGGGCCTAAGGTCCACGAGCATGGCCATTTAAGTATCATAGCGGATCGGGCATGGGCCCTTAATTTCATGCCCAAAAATTGGCGGGTCTTGCGGACTCGGCCCGTTTCGTTTGCGGGTCAAGCGGACTTTGTCCGCTCACGACTGCGGTCATGCGGGTGGTCAAAAATTGCCAACATCGTAGGCTTCTCGGCTAGCCTTTGAGAGAGGAGGAAATTCACGGAGAGCAGAGGAGATCCATGTCGGTTCACAAGCGGTAGTGACAAGAACTCCGATTGAAGCAGATGTTAAATTTGAATGGTATCGGCATATCAATCTCGGTACAGTTTTGAATCTTTTTGCCTTAAAACTTTTAGCTTTCAATTGAATCGGCTTCAAAATTAAGAGCTTTCTTCATCAATCATCATTTAGCTGGGATTTGCAGTTCCAATTCCATATATGGTAGAAACTCTGTTTTTATTACATCGTTATTGTAAATTTGTGAACTTGGTGAGAATTACGAATCCATCGGGTTTTTTGTTTGAAGTCTTGATTTTTAGATTTTTGGGTATGAGTTTATTAGAGTTCTTAGTTGTATTTTGATGTTTTAGAACATATAGTTTAATTTTTAGATTACATTGATGGAGATATCAAGCTTAAAGATGTTTACATTACTTTAATTCGTTTGTTTTTTTGGATGTCTTTGTGTTAAAAAAGGTTCTATAATGAAGAAATCTCGAGAAAGTGGTTTTTCCACTTTGCAAAACACAAGAAATGCTAAAGGTATCCATGAGTTTCTCTCTTTATAATTTATATCATCAGAATCGAAACAGTTTTTGTTTCTTGTGCTTTGATCTTTCGTTGTTTTCTGATATTATTGACAAGAACATAGCTTACACAGTTTCTGCTGAGGTATGTTTTTTTGTTGCATCACATAATTTGTATGTTATTCATAAGCTGTGTTGTGTAAATTTGGTTTCTGTTTCACAGAGTTGTGATGATCTCTATGCTCTTGGTTTGTCTTAGTCTATTGTTAATTAGGCTATCAACACACTCACACATACAAAAAATGAAAAAAATCATTTTCTGCTATGTAATTAGTTTCAGGCATGAACATTGGACACTGTTTTGATGTGTATGCTATGCTTTTATGTGTATGGCAGAGGAAGGTGCTTTGATGGAGCTTTTGAACTTTATGTATAGCAGCTCTCTAAGTGTGACAACAACACCTGCTTTATTAGACGTGCTTATGGCTGCTGACAAGTTTGAGGTTGCCTCCTGCATGAGGTATTGTAGTAGACTACTGAAGCATCCAACCTCTAACCGATGCAGCAAAGCAGTTCCTTGCCTCCCGTTACAAGGATATTACCATGTATGACTCTCTAGTGGTGTTGAAATTCATTTAGTCGAGTCTTATATAATTCTTTGGATTCATGTGTTACTAACTTCTACATGTTTCATGATGAGGTTATGGGCTTACCATTGGCTGGAATAGAGGCAATACTATCTGCTCTCCAGTGGTTTTGATTTATTTTTCTGTTTACTATTTAATTGATTCAAATTTCAGTTTAAACATCTTCATTTGTTGTTTATGGTTCTACTTGTTTTGCTATATTGATGTTAATCCGCAGAAGGTGTCTCAATGTTCTGGACATCACATTATTCAAATGCATCATAGCTTTTACATAGTTGATAGCTGCATATATGTTGTTCACGACATAGGTACGGTCATATGGAGCTTGGTGGAGGAGAAGAAGAACATGCCCGTTAGTCCGCAAAGCTAAGCGGAGCGGGCGTGGGCATTGATACGTCGCCCGCCGCCCGTGGCTGATCTGCCCGCGGTGGATCACTGAAAATACGGGACCGTGATGGACAGTCCGTTTGGGCGCGGGCATGCCCGTTTGACATCCCTAGCTATGACACTCGACGATCCCCCAAGAAGCAAACAATTGGGAGACGGAACTTGGTCAAGATGATAGCCACTTGACTTGTCGGCTATGTTTTTATTAGGTTTCCGGTAGAGAGTGAACCAATGTGTGTTAAGGTCGAAAGAGAAGGTCATGCCAAGATAGAGACATTTCCCGGTACGGTTTAAACGTAATCGGGTTTCGTAAAGTTCCGATGAAGCAACAATGGATTGGAAAGTTTTGCGAACGAGGGAGAGAGTTGGATAGTACAATCTAGAGACCCGTGCGAAGCATTTGAACAGAAAGTCATTAGGAAGTGACAGGATCGAGGTCTCCTCTTCTGTCACCGGAGACGGAGACGACATCTTCTTCTTTCTTTTACATCTCGCCCTTCACGGCGGCGGAAGATCTAGATTTGGAAGACATGAGGGCAAAACTTTAGTGATTTAAAATTCACAGGAGAAGAATAAAAGGAAGTTTTAGGGTTTCCCTTGATTCCAGAGTTATCGGACACATGAGCTTTTACGTTCTCAAAAAAACCAACCACTATCTAGGCAAATAATGGGCATTTTTCCTTTAGACCATTTAGTGGAGGAATAGTTAAATGTTTCTCAGAAAACTAAAAAAAATATATATTTTTATTACACACTTTTCTTTTTTATTTATTTTTTATTATGTGTACCATTGATCATTTGACACATGTCTAGTTTAGACTTAGAAACCGTTCTCAAGTTCCTCCCACAAGCAACGATTCTCTTTATTTTCTGTTCTCTCTCTTCTTATTTATTTTATTTTATTTAGAGCAATTACATGAGCAACCCTCACTAATGATGCCCTAAAAAACACGTCCTTTTTAAAAATCTTTGGCTGAAAACCAATTAAAAAAGGTCTGGAGTTAATATTAAATATTAAAATTTGTTAGGGGTCTATATGAAAAACTATCCACCAGTGTATCACTGGAGTTACTTGTGTCGCTCTGAGAGGGAGTGACAAAGCCGGATCACCGGAAACACTCTGTTTTAGACCGAACGTTCCCGTCGGAAAGTTCCGTCTGCTTCCTCTCAATGTCGAATGGGTTGATTCACTCAATCTACAGTCCTAAAACAGTAAAAATGTGTACTCTTATCGCTTGTGGATTATGCACTGAAGATGTTCAATGAAATGCCTGAATCAGAGTTACGGTTCCAAAGAGTTAGGGTGATGTTCTCTTAGGTGTTTGGGTCTTGTGATTGCGTCCAGGGAGTTGATAGAAGGGCTTCATGAATTGAGCTTTGAGGCTCCAGCGAACTCATGTGCTTGGTATGGTGTATGTGCCTATATGGACCTAGGCATGACCAAAATTAAACTGTAACCGTATTTCGGATCAGAACCGGATCATATCTGAACCGTAACCAGACCATAACCGTATAAATGGTTTAAAACCGTAACCGTTAACCGTAAATATATGGTTAAATTATATTAACCATAACCGTTAATTAATTGTAACCATATCAAAATTGTTGGTTAACCGCATAGTTAAACCGTAATTTGTTAATCGTAACCGTTTCAAAAACATAGTAAAATATAATAACAATTATTTATTTAATATGAATCATATGATACGAAGAAATATGAGTACACTAAAAAAACATATTAATTATAAATAAATATATCAACTATATTATATCATCAAATAATATCAACCGTATTATATTATCAAATAACCGTAACCGTATATAACTGTAACCGCTTCAATCGGGACCTTATTTAACCGTAACCGTTTAACCATTTATTAAACGGTTATGGTTAAAGTTAAACAAAATTTCTAACCGTAACCGGTGGTTAATTAACCGTAACAGTGATAACTGTAATCATGGTCATGCATATGTAGACCTATTGGGTTGTGTGTGATGCAAGTTCCTCCAAAATGTAAATATTTTGAAGGGTTTATACCAAAATATACTGAGAAGTTGTAAAGAAGAAATTGGACTGGTGGTTGTGTAACTCTCCTTGATTCTACATAGAGAAGTATTGGACCGTTTTTGGATTCATTAGATTTCAAAATAAAAAGAAAGAAACATTAATAAGTATTGGAATGAATTTGGAAATATTCAGAAAAAGTTAATAAACCACAAAACTGCAAAAAGAAGAAAGAAAACAAGAGAAAGGAAAAAAAAAAAACAGATTACCAGCAAGACAAGCCAAATTAGAACATAACCATAGAGACTGAAAACAAAAAGATGAACTTGCTGATTCTACATAGAGAAGAGGGAAGCTAACCTTTTGATGTTTTTTATTTTAAGGAAAAATATGTTTCTTAGTTTAGAATGATTTTTTTTTTTACATTTCATTCATAAAAGACCTAGTTTATCATGGATAATTTTAATTTAAGAAAAAATTGGTAAAAAGAAATCAGAATTTTACTTCAAAAATTTGCAAAGCTTTTAATGTCCATTTTACACTCATAAAAAAAGTAAATAACAAAATTTTACCCCTATTTAGGTATGACCGCGGGTACAGTTATCACAATTACGGTTTATTAATCATTGGTTACAATTAGAAATTTTGTTTAACCTTAACCGTAACTATTAAATAAACTGTTAAACGGTTTTGGTTAAATATGGTTCCAGTTGAAGCGGTTACGATTATATATGGTTACAGTTATTTGATAATATGATACGGTTGATATTATTTGATAATATAAAATAATTGATATTATTTATTTATAATTAATATGTTCTTTTAGTGTACTCATATTTCTATATATCATATAACTAATATTAAATAAATAATTATTAATATATTTTATTATTAATTTTCAACGGTTACGGTTAACGAATTACGGTTTAACTATGCGGTTAACCAACAGTTTTGATATGGTTACGGTTAATTAACAGTTAAGGTTAATATAATTTAATCTTATATTTATGGTTAACAGTCACAGGTTTTAACCATTTTATATGTTATGGTCTGGTTACGATTTGGATACTACCCGGTTACGGTCTGAAATACGATCATGGTTTAATTTTGGTCATGCCTACCCCTATTACTCCTTTTTCACAAAAGTAAGATTGTTAACTTACACAAAAGGTTAGATTTTTATTTTGAGGAAAAAAACGAAAAAATAATTGCTTAAAGATTTTCTGGTCAATTATCTCTTAATTTAATAAGATTTGGTCATTTTAATAATTTTAGTAAAAAAATTAGCCTATTATTAAGTCTTCAAAGAAAAAAAACACAAATTACAAATCAATAAATTACTAGTTCTGATTTGATAAAGAGTATAAACTGAAAAACAAAAATAGTAAAATAGTAATATGAGCGATTTCACTAATAATATTGACTTTAAGTTTCTAAAATTGGAATTGAAATCGATACATTTTTTTTTGGTCAACTAAATTGATACATTAATTTACAGTTTTTATAAATTCAGACTATATTATTTATTAAATATAGCCTCGGCACATTAAGTCATCTTTATAGGGAGAACATGAGGGGTGTTCTTAGCCCAATAAAATGATAAATATATTAAACAGTGCTCTTAAAACACTTTTTTTGTTCTTGATGTAGAACTGATTTTGGCTCAGTTCTAAGCTGATGTGGCAAGCTGTGAATGGATACAATTTTTTGCAAACAATTTTTCACAAATTAAAAGAGGATTTGGTTGAGAATATATGGAATAAATTTGGACATTAAACTATGTATTAATTAAATAAAATGTTTGTGTGCTTTAATTAAGTAATATGTTTGTTGGTTTGTTTGTTTTTTTTATCTTTAATGTTTTTTTTGTTTCATAAAATTTTGGTATTGTATTTTGAATTTTAGTAAAAGTTTTATAAGTTTGCAATTTAAATGTTATTTTAAAAGGTTTTATAAATGTAATATGTTTAAGATTGTTATATTATTAAATTTTATGAGCTTAAACATGTTCTTCCAATAACAAACTTCTTAACAAAAGATCTAAACTAATGATCTTACATTATTTTCATAATATTTTTACTCTAAGAACACCAAAAAGTGTTCCCTCGATAAAGATGCCCTTATAGCTCTGACTCTAATGAGTTGTGGTGCTCTGTGCTTATGTGCTTGTTTCGGCCAGGGTTCATGAGCAGCTCTGGTTTATAGGAAACCAGTAATATATCCCATCGTCAATCCAAAGGCAATACCAGGTATGAGTCCAACTGCGGCTGCTGTCCAATTTATCACATCTTCTTCATCTTCTCCAAGCTCTGGCATTTCGTATTGTTGCGATGTTTTCTCGTGGATTTCTACACAAACTATTTTAAGTGAAAGGCCAACGAGTCCCGGGTTGTTCGCGAAAGATGAGCAAGGTTGTGTTTGAAACTGAGTGCCCCCTGGTACTAGACCTGCAAATTGGTTATGAGAGAAGTTCATGTACGCAAGGTATGAAAGGTTCCCTAGCTCTTGTGGAATTTCTCCTGAAAGCTTATTTTGAGAAACATCTAGTGATTCCAGCTCTCTCAGGTTTCCCATTGATGATGGGATGTGGCCAGTGAAACCATTGTTTGACAAGTTTAGCACATGAAGCTCTTTTAGTAGACCAATGGACCTTGGAATCTCTCCTTCAAATTTGTTGCCAGAAAAGTCAATTGCAGTAAAGATTGTTAGGATACGTACCATCTCCATTTCTATGCCTTTATTCATCACAACTATTGAATCACTGTAATAGTTTGTGCCCATGTACTGATCTCCAGTATTTCCAAGTGAGAACATTGCAGTCCAATTGACAAAAAAATTTAGTGGCAAAGTTGCATTGAAGTGATTACGGGATAGGTCGATGATTCGCAACTTAGAATATCCGGTTTGATGTATCGATCCATGAAATGCATTGGAGCGAAGGACAAGAATTTGTAGCTCTCGTAGAGAACCTAACCAAAAAGGAAATGTGTCACTGATTTTGTTGCCCTCCACATTGAGAACTTCAAGAGAAGATATGCGGACCAAAGATCTTGGAAGCTTTCCCACGAGTTGGTTATGACCAATGTCAAGCGATGTTACACTTGTAGATATATTCTCTGGAACACTTCCACTAAGATGATTTTTTCTAAGATTTAAAACTTTTAGAGTACTTAAATTTCCCATGCAACGAGGGATTGAACCATTGAATTTGTTGGTAGATAAATCGAGAACGATTAGAGAGCGCCACTCACATATAAAATATGGAATCTTTCCAGTGAAAGTGTTGTTGGAAAGATTCACGTACTCCAAATTTAGTAGCAACCATAACCGGTCAGGAACTTGACCTTTGATTTTGTCGGTGGAAATGTCTATTGAGCCGGAGAAGCCATTGTTCTGTAACTGAACCTTCAAGAGTGTCTCACAACCTCCGAGAGACTCCGGGATTTCTCCGGTGAGATTGTTCGAGAACACAATCACATCTTGAAGCTTACCTCCGTTACACAAATTCTCCGGTAACTTCCCGGTTAACTGATTCTCTGAAACTCTAAACCGCTCCAGCTTCTGATTTAACCCAATCTCCGCCGGTATTTCTCCGGTTAATTTGTTGCTAAAGATCAGCAAGTCCTTTAATTCCGGTAATTTTCCGATAACCGGTGGAATTTCCCCGGTTAACTCGTTGTTGTACAAGCTCAAAAGCTCTAATTTCTTTAGATTTCCGATTGATACCGGAATCGAACCGGTTAAATTATTAACAGAGAGATCAAGCATTACCATGTTAACCGCCGAGATAGATTTGGGGATCTCTCCGGTTAGATCATTAGCGTAGAGATAAAGATTAGTGAGATTCTTCAACCCGAATAAACCATCTGGGATCCGACCCGTTAAATTATTGACCGATAAGTCAACGTGAATAAGATCCGTCATGTTTTCGAAATCAACGGCTGAGATTTCTCCGATCAGGTTCATCTCCGATAACCACATGTACTTGAGTTTCTTCAGTTTCCCAAACTCCGTCGGAAGCTTCGCCGGAGTAAATTTATCGTTTAACGCTAATTGAAGTTCTTCGAGCTCGAACAAGTCTCCGATCTCCGGCGGGAACGTGCCGTCGTATTCGCTCTGGTACAGATTCAATACCTTGAGCTTCGAAAGTCGTCCGATGTTTTTTGGGATATCTCCGGCGAAGGAGTTAGCCGCGAGGTCGAGATACTTAAGTTCCGGTGAGAGACGGTTGATGTCGTCGGGGAGCGAGCCGTTGAAGTAGTTCTGAGAGAGATCGAGATATGTAAGCTTTGTGCAGTTGTAAAGAATCGTTGGAAACTCACCGGAGAAAAAATTAAACGACAAATTTAGGGATTTGAGATTCGGGAAATCGCAAATCGTCGTCGGAACTGTCCCGGTAAAGTTCTGGTTCTGGAAATTAATCTCGGTAACGTTTCCAGCGGTGCAAGTGATCTCCGGCCAGTTGCACGGTGAAGATGTGTCGTTCCATAGCCGGAGAGACGGTGGGTCGCGGAGAACGCGTTTCAGGTTTAGTAGCGTTGACCGGTCGTTGATTTGGCAAAAGACAGATACGGGTATTGAGGCGAGGAAGAAGAAAAGAATGAGTAAGGGTAAAAGAGTCATTCTAGAAAGTTTTGGTTGGTTGAGTTTTTGGCCGAGGGAAATTTCCGCAACCGAGTTTGACTGGTAAACGTATGAAAAGGTTACGAATTTGGAAACTTTTTTTGATAAAACAAGTTTGAAAACTTTTTATAGAGAGGTTTGTTTGCATTAGGTGAAGTCATCCACTAGATTTGAGCCGTTACTATCAAACCCATGACATCTCCAATCTATATAGTCTTTCTCTTTTCTAAGCCAATAGTATAATGTTGGACATTTGTGTAAAGCTGGCACTCAATTTTCTCTTCCTACTTATTCACTAACAACCAAGAGATGCCATACGACATGAGGGATAACATTATATGTTGTATACACCATTAACTGCATCAACATCCGAACTCAAACCAGTGACCAAAAAAAGAAAAGTCCAGCCCAAAAGGGTAGAACGATATATAGACAGATCATTCGACAGACAAAAGTAAACCTAATAAAAGAAAGAAGAGCATCGTTTCTTAAGAACGTCTTGGATTGATAATAGCCATCAGAGGATATAGCTTCTGAGAGGTCAAGCCATAAGTATCCACATTCTCTTCTTCGCCGTCTCTAAGCTTCCATTCAAATTCTTGAACTAATCTCCCAATGGCAATGCCTGCCATGAGAGATGCTTGAAGTGCACCAGCGCAAACCCTCTTCCCCGCTCCAAACGCCATTGTCTTGTGAAGATCCGACGATTCGTATTTTCCATTATCTAGAAACCTCTCCGGCAACCACTCCTCTGGTCTCTCCCAACGCTTCTTGTCCATGTTGCATCCATATATGTTTATTGCTATCTACACATCAAGATTCCAAAACTAGACTTTGTAAATGAACTTCAAATGTAATAGGTGTTACAAGACTTTTGCTGATCACCCCTAGTGAGGGATTTCGTGAAGATGAGAATTTACCTCACTTCCTGCAGGGACATGATATCCTCCGATTTGGGTATCCTCGTGGGCATAGCGAATGGGAACTAGAGGAGCTGGACTGTATTTCCTAAGTGTTTCATGGAAGACTCCATTGAGATAAGGAACTTGAGGCAATTGCTCTTCTTTGATAGTTTCTCCTCCGCAGACATTTTGGATTTCTTTACACAGAAGATCTTGGACACTTGGATGCTTTGCGAGCTCATAGATCGCCCATTCAGTTGTGACCAAAGTAGTGTCAGCTGTCTCAATAATTGTCTCCCAAACCAAGATTGCAATTTGCTCCATGGTTAGTGTTTTGGCTTCCGACATCAAGTAGTTGAGATAGCAATCATCATCCTGTTTCTGAGTAGGGATCAGATCAGAGGAGTGAGTAAATAAAGGAAGACAGTTGAACAAAACATACCGTTTCCGAATCATTCTGTTTCAGTCGATCTTGAATAAGAGCATTCATTACAGCGAGTCTACGTTTATGCATTTGCTGGATTCTTGTTTCGAAACTTTTATTCGGAATCCATTTTAAGTATGGGAAGAAGTCTCTCCAATCAACATCAATTGCACCCTCCATCATGTCATGCACTAAAATCTTGAAGATCTCGTCTCTAGACAAAGTCACACCGAGTTCCTTAACGTAAATGGACTCTACATCTTTCCCAAAGGCCTGTTGAAAAGACACAACATTCATATCTTCGTGTGACCGCACAAATAATAGTAAAGTGAGTTTTCTGAACAAATACTCACTTGCTTTAAGGCCACTCCGAAAAGCTCATGCTCAAATATAGCCCTGAAGTTTACAGGTTCTTGTGGATAGTCCCTCGTGTGGGCATGCAACTTGGAAGACACATTCTCAATGAGGGTATCTCTGTAGTGTCTTTTTCGTTTCTGCAAGAAAAAAAAAAATCAACACAACACAAACTTTGATTCAGTTTGCTACAAAAGTATATCAAGGAGAAGCAGCAGGATGAATGAACTGTTAATTCACCTGTGCATTAGCACCCAAAAGGCCATTCAAGATACACCGTTTCACCAATTTGTGGAAATCATCATAATCACTTGTAGCAACCATAGACTTGTCACAAGTGAGGACCGTCAACGCTTTTGACAACTTCCTTGTTGAAATGGATGAAAACCGAGTAACCATGGCCTGAAAACAAACCACAATAAAGAACACCCTATCATTCAACTCTTCCAGTGATCAGAGAGTGGATCAACTCAGATTTCAACATAAACAAATCGGTTCAGATTAGTATCATATAAACAATAACTAACGGACCTCTTGATCATTATAAGTAGTGTAAGGCTTATATCAGTAAACAGGTTCCAAACCTATCAATCAAACCTATAAAGCTAACCTCTTTGGCAGTCTCAGTTGAATTGAGAACTATAAGAGAGGAAGAACCCATCTTTATAGAGTAGATAGGACCATAAACCTCTGACCATCTAGTGAAAGTCTTGTGAGGCTTCTTCTCTTTTAGTTCCAGCAAGTTCCCAATAACCGGAAACCCTGGCACCACTGCATAGATAAAAAACAACAATAAAGTTCTTAAAGTTCCAATTTTTAAGTGATCCTTCCTTAATCACATAAATAAATAAAAAGTCTCAGACTTTAGTGATTCAAACAATCAGAGACCCAAACCCATGAATCACAAAACCCAGATAACTTAAAATCGGGGGGAAAAAATAACGAACCCGGAACAGAGGGGAGAGTAGAAACCTCAGACATGTTCTTTCTGGTGAAGGAGAGTAGTTTCTTGAAGAAGATGACGAAGATGAAGGAGGAGACAACAAAACCAAGGAGAATGGAGAAGAAGGCCATGGTGTGTTGTTGATGTTATTTAAGAGAAGACAATGATGAAGTAAAGCATTCATTTTGTATAGTGAAGAGAAAGGAAAGATTGGATTTTTCCTCTTTATTGGCATTTGCAAAGTTTTTTTTGTTTGGATTTTACCAAAATCTATCCGTTCTATGATCCTCCTCATGCTGCATCAGTTTTTATGTTATATTCTTATCACAAACAAATTTCTAAATTTTAAATGAGTGACATGATATGATTAAATTAATGTTATAGACTCATAAAGTACAAAAGGAGAAAATATCCATAATTTATAGGTATCATTTTCATTTAGCAAATATAATAGTAAAAGGAGGGTATTTTAATCAACAAAGTTTAATATAGATAATTCACCAAAAAAAAGGTTTAAAATATAGAACACAAAAATTGAACATTGATCTGATTGCATGGATGAGTCTTCACCTCAGTTGCTAAAAGACATCCCTCAACAGTTAAAGTAGCAACAACCAAAATCAAAACCAACTTCAAAAACCTATATATACATCTAAGAATATGACATATTTTTCCGAGTTTCTAGCAACATATGAACAAGTTCTCCAAGAGACTTCAATAAGCAAGTGTTTCATTATCTCGAACGTCATTAATGTACATATCTAATTCTTGTTCAAGAGATGTACTCCAAAATAGCATATAAGCATTTTTGCAAATACCCCAAAAACATTTCGCATCACTTTCCTCGATTACGGTATACTTCATTTTGTGCATTGTTTATATTCATTGGCATGTTTATATAAACGTCTTTACAAATAGTGTTTTTTCATAATTTGATGAAACGATACAAAATTTGTATTTAGATCATAGTTTTGGATTTATGCTAATTTGTACAACAGCATTTTACTATCAAATTAGTAATAACCAATTAATTGAGAGAAATACAATAAATTGAGTAATCACATTTATATGCGGGTAGTTATTTTCTTAATAAAAAATTACGAAATAACATTTATTAAAAATTAATTACTTACGAAAAAAAAAAGTAAATAACTCCCTTACTTACTACTTTACTAGTAAAAGATTTCTCTATTTGGTACAATAAATTTTAAATCTATTAAAATTAAATAACATGTCCATAGGAACGGACTCTAATCTAGTAATATTATAAAAATTTGGATTTATGTAGGAAAATATTAACTAGAAAAGTAAGAAGTGAAAAAGTTAACGCTGCGAAACCAACATCCATTTCAACAAATATCAAGCACTATAGTAAATTTACAGTGCCACTGCTTTATACACGCGATAAACATAATAACTTAGATTACTGGAACGAACAGCATATTTACAACAACAAACAACAACAAAAAAACGTAGCAATCAAAAACCTATAACATAAGTTGTTAAGATAAATTCTAAGTAAAAAAGAAAAGAAAAGAAACACAGTAAATCAAGCCAAACCCTTTTTTTTTTTTTTTTTGGGTTTAATAACCAAACCCTATTAGTTTCCACAAAAATTACATTTAAAAACAAATCATCAAAGTGATGATTTTGGCCAACCTCACTCTATTCCTTGCCATGTTTTCTAGCTGGGATAAAACAACAACACGAAATATACATATATTTTAGTTTTGCATATAAGTGAGATGTAAGAAAAGAATTTCGTAAGCAAAACTTTAAGGTAGTCTTACGAGAGAGCGAGGAGGCGTTGAAGGTCTTCAAAACATGCAACCTCTTCACGGTCGATACAAACATCCTAAGAAACAAAGTAAACTTTATGATTAATTTCTCCAAATGATTCATATTATCATCAGATAATTAAATATCCTAGGCTTATGACCTTTAAAAAAAAAGAATGACATGATGATGTTGAGATCAATAACCAAACTCTTTTTAAGAACTTACTCCCACGGAACATCTCCGACCAGAACTTTATCTCCTTCAGTGTCTTCGTAGACCAAAGTGTACTGTCTGTTTAGATCCCACGAATCTTTCTTAGAGAAGAGTTGGTCAACGGCATGTGAAAGCTGTTGGTAGTTGTTAAAAGCTGAGAGGTTGACTTTTCTTCCTATGGGAACTCCTTCCATGTTGATCTTTACGTACAACTCTTTCTCTTCATGATCACTCTCCCTCTTCTTCATTTCCTCTTTTAGCTGTGCCGCTAGGTTTCGCCGGGATGATCTCACCGGCGGCCATCCCACCACCGGTGCTGCGTCAACCCTGTTTTAGCCATTTCTAGTTATAACTTAGTAACCATGATTTATACAAATAATCATGGGAATACCGGACCTAAACCCAAATTATAAACAACAATGATTTAATTTGATTGTAAATACAAAAAAGATTGTAAGAACGGATTAAAAGAACCTGTTATTGGAAACAAATGATGTTTCTTTGGTCGAGCTTCTTTGCTTAGATCCATTGCTCTTGTTGTTGGAAGTGAATTGGTGGCAGGGAGGAGCCAGCCTTAGCTCCAATCTCTTCTCTTCTTCCATTTTTCTAAGTTTGTGTTGTCTTTTTGGGTGTTGGGGAGTATTTTTATATGGGTGGTTGTCAAAGGAACTACAATCCCAATCTTTATAAAAGTGGCCTCTCTCTTTATATTTTCTAATGAAAAGAGATTTTATTTTTGTATTAATAATCACCTAACAGATCCTACTTTGTAAGGATTATATTCTGAATGTCAAAATGCGTTAAATACGTGTATGATTCTATGAATCTGATTGATGGATACATTATTCCATGATTGTTCAAGAAATCTTATAAACAAATTTAGAGTTATAATTCACAAGAAACAAACATTTAAAAGAACAATATTTTTTAACCAACCATTCCTATGAAATTAACAATCCAGATTAGTTGCCCCAACTGGAAGAGTCAAAATAAGAATGATTTTATCAAATTTATTGCTTATATTAAACATTAATTTAATCAAAATCATAAAGTTTTTATTAGGTTATATTAGGCCTTCGCATAATGATAATCATTAACTGAATCATGAAATGTGAAATCATCTTTCGATCTTCTGATTTCCACTATAGTAGGCTTAGTATAAACTTTTGTGAATCTATAAAACTCATCGGAAATTACCGAAGAACCATACATCATATAGCTTTTTTTTTATAAAACTATACATCATCGAGCTAAAACTTCAAAAGAAAAACTATAAGTTGCTTCTCTTCTACATGACATGTGTGACATTAATAATGTCTTTAAGTTCGAAAGATCTCGTAACACATGCATTTTAGCAAATTTCATATCTTGACAATTTATATTAAAAAAATTTATATGTAAACATGTAACCGTGTGTGCATATCATGACTGATCATGAGACAAAGAAATATGTATAATGCATGGTTGTTTCATCAAGTCATCACCATCGAAACCATCATCATCATCATCCTCATCGACTCATCTCCATGGCCATATCTAAAGAGTTTTTTTTGTGTAAATAAAAAACTGGAGAGTGGAGGCCGACATAGAAAAGGAAACAAGAAAGAAGAAAGAGATTCCTAGGCATGCTTAAATGAGTGCCTACCAATAAAAGGAAGAAAGTAGTAGGTTTCCGTTTCTCCCTCGTTTACAAACCTTCTTCTGTTTATTTTTACATAATATATAAATTTTTAATATATATATATATATATATATATTTTAATATTTGCAATATATATATATATATATTGCAAATATTAATTGTATACTTAGAATTCCACTACTAAAAGTCCACTACCAACTTAGTTTTTGTTGCTGTAANTGGAAGAGTCAAAATAAGAATGATTTTATCAAATTTATTGCTTATATTAAACATTAATTTAATCAAAATCATAAAGTTTTTATTAGGTTATATTAGGCCTTCGCATAATGATAATCATTAACTGAATCATGAAATGTGAAATCATCTTTCGATCTTCTGATTTCCACTATAGTAGGCTTAGTATAAACTTTTGTGAATCTATAAAACTCATCGGAAATTACCGAAGAACCATACATCATATAGCTTTTTTTTTATAAAACTATACATCATCGAGCTAAAACTTCAAAAGAAAAACTATAAGTTGCTTCTCTTCTACATGACATGTGTGA
Source organism: Camelina sativa (assembly GCF_000633955.1). Lineage (NCBI taxonomy): Eukaryota > Viridiplantae > Streptophyta > Magnoliopsida > Brassicales > Brassicaceae > Camelina > Camelina sativa. Next base: position 13,039,667 of record NC_025697.1, on the reverse strand, counting down.
CATTAATAATGTCTTTAAGTTCGAAAGATCTCGTAACACATGCATTTTAGCAAATTTCATATCTTGACAATTTATATTAAAAAAATTTATATGTAAACATGTAACCGTGTGTGCATATCATGACTGATCATGAGACAAAGAAATATGTATAATGCATGGTTGTTTCATCAAGTCATCACCATCGAAACCATCATCATCATCATCCTCATCGACTCATCTCCATGGCCATATCTAAAGAGTTTTTTTTGTGTAAATAAAAAACTGGAGAGTGGAGGCCGACATAGAAAAGGAAACAAGAAAGAAGAAAGAGATTCCTAGGCATGCTTAAATGAGTGCCTACCAATAAAAGGAAGAAAGTAGTAGGTTTCCGTTTCTCCCTCGTTTACAAACCTTCTTCTGTTTATTTTTACATAATATATAAATTTTTAATATATATATATATATATATATATTTTAATATTTGCAATATATATATATATATATTGCAAATATTAATTGTATACTTAGAATTCCACTACTAAAAGTCCACTACCAACTTAGTTTTTGTTGCTGTAATTTGGCCTCCTTAGTCCATAATGTATTAATGTTTGTCCATTTTTTTCAAGTTACATAATTGATTGGTTTACGGAATTCGTCCACCCATGAAGATTAAAGTAATGATATTACCGATACGGTAATCAAGTTTAACTTTAGAAATATATCAAGATGGTTTAAGGATCTTTCAACTCAATCTAAGAAAAGTTAATAGCTGTGACACATATATAATCAAATAAGCTGTAATTTTAGCTGGTGAAATCACCTAACTAAAATGGGTTAATTAGGGGTATTCCAACTGTCATATGCTAGAGTACCAAGGTTTTGGAGGATGTGTTGTCATCGGCTTTTTACAAATTTTTTGTCTTTTGCTCTGTTTTTTCTTTTTACCAATCCTTTACATTTCCAGACTTTTGTATATAATTTTTTCCATTTGTTAATATATATAATTCACATGTCAACCAAAAAATATCAAGTGTAATTATTTTATAGTAAACATATCGGACATTCAAATGTTTTTAGGATACTTGAATGTTATAAAATTTAATACTAGATATGGATTAGGTATTTATTGAGTCAGCAATCCCATGAGGCACAACTTAATAACTTGCCAAATTAGTTAAACTGACTGTCCTCGTATTGTTATCTAATAGACAGCGGTAATATATTGCACTTGTAATTCATATACTCTTATTTAACACCCAAGGAGAAAACAAACATAAAAAACTACGTTATAAACTAGAAATAATGTGTTCTAAACTAAGAAGTTATGATGACCATTTTGATACCAATACTCAGTACACATTTAGGCATGCTTATCATTTTTTAAAGGAAATAATCACAAAAAGGTCAAGAACAATTATAGATGTTCAATGAATGTATTAACCATTCTAACCAAAAAAAAAAAAAACCAAAGCCATCATCATTAGCATAAATAATTTATGCTACTAATGGAGGGCCACCACTTGCAAATTTACTTTTTATCTTTCTCTTATACCATTATTTATTTATCTTTTCTTGACTTTTGAGATATGATGGATGGGATCATTGACTTTGCAATGATTATAATTTTAGGCCCAAAATCACTTCAAATATTCTCTTTAACACTCCTTTTGGCTTTATACTTTAATCTTTTAATATAGTAGATAATAATTGCTTTTTATAACAAACAAATGATGGTATTAGTAAAGCATCAAATGAATTTGTCATTGGTGACACAATACAAATAATATTGGTGACAAGAAAAATGTGGTATGAGTAACCATATTATTTGTGTGGTGCAAGTGCAACAGACAATGTAAAATACGATCTAAGTGTGATACAAAATTAGGAAAATTACAAAACTGCTACTTAGAGATCAAAATCATTATATACTACAAAAAAATAGAAGAAAACAAATCAGCACATAGCCTAAGCAATAAATTAAAAGGTCAATATCCATTTTCTCTAATCCCTTAATCTCAAAATCAGCTGTCTAGCGTCTAGCAAATTTTTAAACATTGCTCAAACCTAATGAGTAAGACAACTATGATGAGTCAAGCATTATTTTACTATTAATAAAGAAGTGTTATCTCATTAGTAAAAAGTTAATATAACAGTAAAAACAGTTTAGAAGTTGTCCTGTATAGAAAGCACCAAAACTGAAAAGCAAAAGGTCAAAAAGCTGAGGACAGTGTGCGTAAAGAATGTTTAACGGAAGTTTCTGTAGACAGGGCTGTACATGCAGCTCTCTGCCATCTTCAGGAGGTTCTTAGGACGAGGCAGGTTCGATGCCAGTCCTGCAACAAACGACAACAACTTGGCATCACATTTTTGATTCAAATATATATTTTGACATCATCAGTTCATCACATTAACAATATGAAGATTTGTGAAGCTAACCGAGTTCGTAGGTTTTGTCTCCCACACTGGCTGCAATGTTAGCAGATATCTTCCTGATGTTCGCAAAAGGCGGATAGATCAATCCGTTCGCAAAATTCTCTTCCGTCACTTGGGAGGCTAGTGCTTCTGCTGATAGAACATATAGGAAACACAGATTAGAAAAGATACACAAATTGGTCTATATCGTCGTAACGGTTACATTTGATATAAACTTTTCATATGAGGATCCGATTTATCGTGATTTCATGTGGTGGATTTTCAATTGGCTAATTAACGAAATAAATGAAAAATTATGAGTCAGAATGATCAAAAATATATCGTGTGGAACAAAAAAAAATATTTGGCATATATAGATTAGTTAGAAGACTATTAAAAAAACTAATGAAAAAAGAGTGATGCATTTTAGGTATTTATGCTAACATTAATGCATCAGTTTCATTATCTAAAGAGTGCCTTGAATACTTACAAGCTGCTAGAAGCATGTCATCACGGACACGAATAGCACCAGACATGATCAAACCAAGACCGAGACCCGGGAAGATGTAGCAGTTGTTTGCCTGTACAAGGAGTGTGGAAAGGACATGAGCTGTGAATTGTCCATAAACGTGTTACAAGTATATTCCCAATAAAAATAAACAAACCTGGCCAGGCGTGAATGTTTTGCCGTTATACTCAACAGGGTCAAATGGGCTTCCACTTGCAAATATTGCACGACCCTATAATCAAACACAAGCTTTCTTTTAGCCGCATTTCGATATTTCTAGGGTTATCAATGAGCTTTATTAGATAGTGACCTTGGTCCATTTGTAAGCTTCTTCCGCCGTGCACTCGGCTTGAGAAGTTGGGTTTGAGAGAGCAAGAATCAAAGGTTTCTGTAACCCACCACATAAAGATTAGCATCAGAAACAAGAACATAGCTAGATACCGAGAAACCAGATCAAAAGGAAGGTAATAAAACCTCGTTCAAAGTGGCCATTGCCTCCACTACTTCCTTTGTGAAAGTCTTACCCACACCAGAGGTTCCAATAAGCACAGTTGGCTTGATTGCCTGAATTAAGACATTAAACTTAAACAGTCTTAGAAATATTTCTCATCTACTCATGAACAGATCGATCTTAAGATGAGTTGTATTTTGAGAGTACATTAACAGCTTCCAAGAGCTCCTTAACGGGCTCATGTTCATGCGCCCATGGCTGCTTAAAATGCTGAAGAGATTCTTTCCGTGAGCTAACAATTAGTCCCTACAAGATAATCCAAAAAAAAAAAATGTTTCATAAAATGAACAAGAAAGCAATGACTAACAATAATGTAATCAACAATACCTTTGAGTCCACAAGCCATATATTCTTCCTGGTTTCATCAATTGGTGTACCAGTCTGCATAACAATAAAGTCACAGATTCATTATAAGAACGAGCAAAGGAATCAACTGACTATCAAAAAGGCGAAAACGCCCAAGACTATCTTACCTCTTTCGAAATTTTAAGAGCAATGAGCTCAGCGATTCCGGTTCCAGCCTTCAAAGAAGATAAAAAAAGCTTTAGCAATATAACAAATACTTGACAAAAAAAGCTTTTATGGTATATGTTATTAAGTCTCACCTCTCCAGCACCCAAGAACAAAAAGGTATGGTCAGCTAGGCTTTTACCAAGTACTTTCTGAGCTGCAATTAGGCCAGCAAGCACAACTGATGCAGTACCCTACAAATTTACACATCACAATTTATTTTGATAGTGATCACTTTCGAAAACTCACAAACGGTACTACTAATGTTGAACAAAACTTCTTACTTGGATATCATCGTTAAAAACAAGATGAGTAGAGCAGTACTTAGAGAGAAGTTCAAAAGCATGGTGGTTAGCAAAATCTTCAAACTGACAACCAAGAACACATGTTATGCTAATTATATCAACAAAATATTGAAGAATACAGATTTTCTTTTTTTTTTTTGCAAGAACCAAATCATATGACGTACCTGCACCAAAACTTTTTCTCCATAATTTTGTTTAACAGCACACATGAACTCATGCAAAAACTCTGAGTATTCCTGAATCACAAAAAGTAACCAGACTTCTCAGTCTCTGAAACACAAGAAATGTAAAAAGATAATTAGTAAACCTCTCCGTTTGCTCTCTTCTGTTTAAGGCCAATGTAAAACTCATCATCCAAAAGCTTCTCATTGTTTGTACCAACATCAATTGTGATTGGAAGGCACTACATGTATAACATTCATAGAAAAAAATCAATCATAATTAACAACTAAGAATTCTTTAAACATTTCAGTAGTGTTTTGGTTTCGGTGCTTACAGCCGATGGACGGATTCCTCCCAAAGCTGTGTAAAGTGAAAGCTTCCCAACAGGGATTCCCATTCCCTATAAAAAATCACCAACCATTCAAAATCAACAGAAGACAAAAGAGAAAATTAAGTTTTCTAGTGTTGAAAACTCTGTTTATACCTGGCAACCAAGATCACCAAGACCTAGAATGCGCTCACCATCAGTGACAACAATAACTTGAATTCCTCTCTGTGGCCAATTCTTCAAAACTTCAAGAATCCTCCCCCTTTTAGAATTACCAAAATTGTACTTAAAAATGCTTAATAAATGAATGGAAAATGATATATTGGTAGACAAGTATTTAAATCACAGTTACTTCTCTTTCAAGCTGATATAAAGACCTTGTGGCCTCCTATAAATGCTTCCATACTTTTGACAAGCCTCACCAACCGTCGGTGTGTACACAACCGGAAGCAATTCCTCCACATTATCAATCAACAGTTTATAAAACAATCTCTCATTCCTTTCCTAAAAGATTCAGAATCCACAATCAAGATTCACAACAGTCTAAAAAAACTAAACCAAAACAGAACAATGTATTACCTGAAGATCCATGAGAGCCATGTAACGCTGCAGAGGAACCGTGTACTGACGAAGATTATGCATCACCTTCTTCTCCTATAAAACCAAGAAAACTGAAATCAACATAACCTCAAACAAAAACAAAAATGAAGATTCTACTCAAACCTCAAATTCACCTGAACTTCTTGAGATAAAACCACAGGAGGAAGAAGACCAGTAATGTAATGAGCATCTCTCTCTTTCTCAGTAAAGGCAAGTCCTTTATTGTAACGAGGATCACGCATCAATGTATACCCACTGTTAGAAAAAAAAACAAAAATTACAAATTTCTAGTATCAACACACTAATTGAAAAAAAAAAACAAATGACATTTCTTGGTTTGCAAGTTTAAATTAAAAAAACCAATTCTATTTACACAGAAGAATCCAAAATCAAGAAACTATAAACCATTTTTTTCGCGAATCTTGAAATTATATTAAAAACCAAAAAAAAAAAACCTAAAAATATATTATGATCGCGCACCTTGCGACGGAGGTAACCCAAGGAGTGACGAGTTGATCCAATGTAGCACTATCTTCACCGTAAACATCTGAGATTCCACCACCGACGCCGGAACTGTTATCGGAGACATACTCGTCGGAGATCTGAGTTGAATTAGTACTCATTTTTTCACAAATTGGATCAGATAAGAGAGAGACAAGAGAAACGATTAAAAGAAGAAAGGGAGAAGCTTCAGAGGAGGAAAGTGATATTGTGTTGAAGAGATTAAAGTGGATCAGAGAAGAGGACAATGTGAATAATAATCGCCGAAGTATAGGCGGAGACAATGACTTCTTGTCTAAAACAATCTTCTTTTCTTTTTTTTTTTCTTTGTCAAAAGATGAGGAGGAAAACACGTCGACGAGAGTTTCGTACTTATTGTCTTTGAAAAAAATTGCAAAACAGATCCAACAACTTATATTAGTTTTAGATGTAGAACTACCTCATTAAAATTTGAGAAGTATTGTAAAGCTGTAAACCCCAAACTACCATATGTTACAATTAAACCCTTCTTCGTCACATTTTGTTTCTCTCTTTCATCTAATTTACCTACATTGAGCAAAAGATTAGGCCCGTGCAAAAGAACCGGGACGGAAGATTGGAATCAAAACCGAACCGAAAAATGGAATCGAAACAAACTTGGGAACTGGTAAAATATTTGAACGAGAACCCAGAACCAAATGGATATCCAAAATTCTCGAAATATAATTATATATCTATAATATTTTATATTTAGACTCGATATAATTACTTAATTACCAAAGTTACAATTATAAATCCGAAAATATTAATTATATTTATATCAAAATAGTCAAAATACTCAAACAACCAAAATATCACAAAATTCTTAGTTTTTTTGGTCAATTTTAATCAAATTTTATTCCAATGTAACCATCTTTAAAAACATTTCAAAATATTTTGGGTATTTGGAACCAAACTGAAAATATTCAGAACCGAACAAACTCAAACTAAAATTCTAAAATATCGAATGGATCCTAAATTTCTATACTCAAACCCCAGAATCGGACGACTCCAATCTGAAACCGAACCGAGTACCAGAACACTCAAACTAAAAGAAGCGTAGAGTAAAAGATCAATCTAGTCTAGTTTATATACAAGTTTTTTTGTTTTTTTGGACAAATGTTTAGGAAGAGAACATTTTTTTTGGGTCACATATAATTGTCATAAATCAGGTAAGACTGAAATATGTCACAACCCACAAGGCACAAGCATTTATCTCCAATATCGTCTTTTCAGATTTCATCGGTACCAAAAGATTTTATCCGAATTTACACGCCACACATAATCATCATGTTCTTTTAATAACAAATCTTAGAGCATCTCTGTAACACCCGCAAATCAAAACTGTGTCTTTTAGGGGAAGGTGTTGATCGACACCAAGGGGGTGTTGGTCGACACCATTAATTTCTGGTTTGACCAGTTCTATTTAATTATCGATTTGGACCGGTTTGTTTTAAGAAAACCTTTGAGCCAAGGTTTAAAAGGGGGAAAACGACCTAGGGTTGTGTTATGTTTTTGTCTCACGCCGCTTTGAGAGAAAACAAATAGAGAAAATTGTTCTTGAGGTTCTAGAGAGAGATTGTGAGAGTTTAAGGCTTTGTGGGTGAGATCTTGCTGTGGGAGTGAGGATTCAAGGCTAGGAACATGTGGGAATCTTGCTGGGAGTGTGGATTTGTTCAAAATCTTCCTGCATAGAGGTGAGTGCATGACCATGGCTAATCTAAGCCTTTGATTTCCTTGTTCTTGCTTGTTTGTTGTTGTTTTGTGTGTTTTCTTGCTGGGGATTGGTTGCTACAGGTTTCTAAGGATGTCTCCGGCTTGAGTTTTGAGTATTTGACGAGTTGGAGGAGTTTGGGAGCGAGATTCAACTCTCGACTTAGCAGCGGATCGCAGTTGCAGGTGGAGTGTCGATCGACATTGTGGGGTAGTGTCGGTCAACACCAATGCCAGTGTCTGTCGACACTCGGCTGGTGTCAGTCGACACCTCCCTTCCAGCGGATGATATTTTTGTTTTCCTGTTTTGTATGTTTTGTATGTTGTTTGTTTGGAACATTGGAATCACTGTTGCTTATGTGTATAGCCCCGTAGATGGGAGGATTGCCTCACTGAGTGTTTATCAAATACTCATGCATCTCAATTTGTGTTTGTGGTGCAGGTAAAGGCAAAGTATGATCGTGGAATCAAGGCAATGAAGAGGAGGATGTTCTAGAGACTCGATTTGGTTGTTGTGTGGCATTGTTAGGTTTATAGAGTTGGGTTTTTAGAACTTGCTAGGTTGTCGGTTTCTTGTTTCCTGTTGTTTGACATTGGAATGGTTATGTTTGGATATTGGTTATTCTATTATTGAGTATTATTGGATATTGGTATCTTTTATTCTGCTGTTGTTTGTGATTGTGGTTAGGTGGCTAGTGGGTATGGAACCACTACTTATAGTTTATTTTTTATTATTACTATTTTATTATTTTAAAAAAAAAAACGGGTCAGGTCGTTTCAGTTTGGTATCAGAGCCCTTACGGTTCTAGGTTTGGGTTCACTAGGTTTCTGTTGTTGATGTTGGGATTACATGTCTTGATTGATTATGTGAGTTAGTTAATTGTGTGTGGCATGGAGTCCTAGAACATCCTCTTCGAGCTTACAGTGTGATTCCACGGAGAGTTTATGTTTCTGTGTTATGATAATTGCGTGCTTAGCCTTCTATTCATGGTAGTGCAGATGGTTAGAGAGGATGCTGTTGCTGGTTGTGGACGTGGTCGTGGACGCGGACGTGGTTGTGGACGCGGACGTGTTCGTGGTAGGAGCAGAGTCCTAGCGGTTAGTGAGACTGCGGACCAGAATGTGACAGCAGAGGGTGTTGGCGAGTCACAGGGTGTCCAAGGGGATTCCATGAGTGTGGCCGGAGGGGGCGGTGTTTATGCTCCAGTAGCCAGTGATGTTAGGGCCCCAGGTTTGGGAGTCCCAGTGGGTGGAGTCCCGGGTGTCGACCTTGCGGGTTTGCTGGCACAGTTGATAGCGCAGTTGCCGCCAGTGGCACCGGCTCAGGCTCAGGTAGTGCCACCAGTGGTGGCGGAGGAGCGGCAATCAGTGGCTGCGGATGTGGGGGTCCATTCTCGTTTTATTAGCATGCTGACAAAGATGGGCCGTATTGGTACCGAGCAGTTTTCGGGAGGTACTGATCCTACCGTTTCGGATGCGTGGAGGACGAGTGTGGAATGGAACTTCCATACTCTGAGATGTCCTGAGCAGTTTTGGGTGGACATTGGGGTCCACCATTTGACTAGTAATGCTCAGTTGTGGTGGAGTTCTGTGGTAGCCAGGATAGTGCAGAGGGAGATGTCTTGGGCTGACTTCGTCTTGGAGTTCAATCGCGAGTATTTCCCTAGAGAGGCACTGGATTGGTTGGAGCTGCAGTTCCTTCAGCTAGGTCAGGGGACTCGGTCAGTGCGTGAGCTTGACCTGGAGTTCAGCCGACTTCTGAGGTTTGGGGGTCGTGATATGGAGTCTGAGGAGGCTCAGATCAGGAGGTTTTTGACGGCCCTACGTGATGATTTGAGGGTTCACTGTAGAGGGCGGAGTTATGCTACGCGTGTAGAGCTGGTTGAGACTGCAACAGGGATCGAGGAGGATATCCGGGCACAATCATTGGCGGCTAGCCCAACAGTCCAGCCTAGTAAGGCTCAACATCAGGGAGGTTCTAGCAAGGGCGACAAGCCTGCGCAAGGAACCAAGAGGAGATGGGAGGCTACACAGAGGCCGGGTGGTCCGAGTTGCTTCGGGTGTGGGGGCAAGGATTACAAGATTGCTAGCTGTCCCAAGAGGAGTGCTCCGACGGCAGCAGCTCGTGTATGCTATCATGGCAGGGAGTCAGGGCACATCAGGCCCTTGTGTCCCAAGTTGTAGCCGGTAGCAGTGGCAGTGTTGCAGCAGGTGCAGCCGAGAGGGCAGCAGGTGGCATAGATTCAGCAGGCGCCACAGGTCTACACGACTGTAGAGACTGGTGGAACCAGTGCCGGGGCGATCACACGTATAATTTCTGGTACTCTGTCTTTTTGAATTTTTAGTAAGTTCATATTTTATGTTGTCATGTGATAAAGTGTTAGGTTCTCAACACATGAGGTTTGTGTAGGGACCCTGTTGGTCGGAGGGTTTAAGTCCCATGTTATGTTTAATTCTGGAGCTACTCATAGCTTCATTAACCCAGAGTGTGCAGAGAGTGCAGATGTCATGGGAGATCCCGGAGAGCGTGCGGGATTTGTCAGAGTTGTTGGAGGCAAGTTTCTGAGAGTTATTGGTCGAGCGAGGGGTATTGATATTCAGGTCGCGGGAGAGTCTTGGCCTGCGGATTTCCTTATCAGCCCAGTGGTGATGTATGAAGTTATCTTGGGGATGGACTGGTTGCATCGGCATATGGTTCATCTGGATTNCAAGGATTACAAGATTGCTAGCTGTCCCAAGAGGAGTGCTCCGACGGCAGCAGCTCGTGTATGCTATCATGGCAGGGAGTCAGGGCACATCAGGCCCTTGTGTCCCAAGTTGTAGCCGGTAGCAGTGGCAGTGTTGCAGCAGGTGCAGCCGAGAGGGCAGCAGGTGGCATAGATTCAGCAGGCGCCACAGGTCTACACGACTGTAGAGACTGGTGGAACCAGTGCCGGGGCGATCACACGTATAATTTCTGGTACTCTGTCTTTTTGAATTTTTAGTAAGTTCATATTTTATGTTGTCATGTGATAAAGTGTTAGGTTCTCAACACATGAGGTTTGTGTAGGGACCCTGTTGGTCGGAGGGTTTAAGTCCCATGTTATGTTTAATTCTGGAGCTACTCATAGCTTCATTAACCCAGAGTGTGCAGAGAGTGCAGATGTCATGGGAGATCCCGGAGAGCGTGCGGGATTTGTCAGAGTTGTTGGAGGCAAGTTTCTGAGAGTTATTGGTCGAGCGAGGGGTATTGATATTCAGGTCGCGGGAGAGTCTTGGCCTGCGGATTTCCTTATCAGCCCAGTGGTGATGTATGAAGTTATCTTGGGGATGGACTGGTTGCATCGGCATATGGTTCATCTGGATTGTCATCGGGGTAGAGTGGAGTTTGAGCGCTCAGGAGGGAAGTTGGTTTTTCAGGGGATTAGACCGACTTCGGGGAGTCTCGTGATATCGGCCATTCAGGTTGGGAAGATGATCGAGAAGGGCCGTGATGCTTATCTGGTTACCATATCTATGCCAGAGTCAGTGGTGAAGTCTGCGGTTAGCGGTATTCAGGTTGTGGAGGAGTTTGAGGATGTGTTCTAGTCATTGCATGGATTACCACCATCTCGGTCTGATCCTTTTACGATTGAACTGGAACTAGGGACGACACCGTTATCCAAGGCTCCTTACATGATGGCTCCAGCAGAGATGGCATAGCTGAATAAGCAGCTAGAGGATTTTTTGAGCAAGGGATTCATCCGTCCCAGTGAATCACCGTGGGGAGCGCCGGTGTTATTCGTTAAGAAGAAGGATGGGAGTTTCCGCTTGTATATTGATTACAGGGGTCTCAACCGGGTCACTGGGAAGAACAAGTACCCTCTTCCGAGGATCGATGAGTTGTTGGATCAGTTGAGAGGATCTACTTGGTTCTCCAAGATAGATCTGGCGTCGGGTTATCATCAAATCCCGATAGATGAGGCAGATGTGAGGAAGACTACCTTCAGGACGAGGTATGAGCATTATGAGTTTGTGGTGATGTCGTTTGGGTTGACTAACGTGCCAGTAGCGTTTATGAGATTGATGAACAACATGTTTCAGGAGTTTCTGGACGTGTCTGTCATCATTTTCATCGACGACATCCTGGTTTATTTTAAGAGTCTTGAAGATCATGTAGTGCATTTGAGGGCAGTTCTGGAGAAGCTGTGGGAGCATAATTTGTTTGCTAAGCTGAGCAAGTGTAGTTTCTAGCAGCGTGAGATGGGTTTTCTGGGTCATATTGTGTCTGCAGATGGGGTTTGTATAGATCCGGAGAAGATTCAGGCTATCAGGGATTGGCATAGACCGCAGAATGCCACGGAGATCAGGAGTTTTCTAGGGTTGGCAGGTTACTATAGGAGGTTTGTGTAGGGGTTTGCGAGCAGAGCACGTCATATGACTAAGTTAACAGGGAAGGATGTTCTTTTTGTCTGGTTACAGGAGTGTGAGGAAGGCTTTGCAAGCCTGAAGGAGATGTTGACTACCGCTCCAGTGTTGGCGTTGCCTGAGCAGGGAGAACACTATGTGGTGTATACAGATGCATCCAGAGTTGGTTTGGGGTGTGTGTTGATGCAGCATGGGAAGGTGATTGCCTATGCTTCGCGGCAGTTGCGGAAGCATGAGGACAACTATCCTACTCATTATTTGGAGATGGGTGTTGTAGTTTTTGCTCTAAAGATTTGGAGATCTTATCTTTATGGTGCAAAGGTACATGTGTTTACAAATCATAAGAGCCTGAAGTTTATATTCACTCAGCCCGAGCTGAATTTGAGGCAAATGCGGTGGATGGAGCTGGTGGCGGATTATGATTTGGAGATAGCCTATCACCCTGGTAACGCTAACTTGGTTGCAGATGCCTTGAGTCGGAAGTGGACGGTTTCGGCTATTTCTCAAGAGCCGTTGGGTTTGGTTGCAGCTGATAGAGCATATCTGTTGAGCAGAGTGTTGTTGGCTCAGGAGAAGGATGTGGGGCTGGTGAATGCCTCAAAGAATGTGGATTCAGAGTATTTGGTTTCGGCTAATGGTACTATTGTGGTGCATGGGTGGATTTGTGTGCCTCACGATGATGAGTTCAGGCAGGAGATCTTGAGAGAGGCTCATGCGAGCATGTTCTCTATTCATCCAGGAGCGACTAAGATGTACCATGATCTCAAGAGGTACTATCACTGAGTCGGGATGAAAAAGGACGTGGCTAGTTGGGTTGAGAGGTGTGATGTGTGTCAGCTAGTGAAGGCTGAGCATCAGGTACCAGGTGGTTTGCTGAAGAATCTTCCCATTCCAGAGTGGAAGTGGGATATGATTACTATGGACTTCGTGGTTGGTTTGCCAGTGTCCAGGACGTTTGATGCTATTTGGGTCATTGTGGACCGGTTGACTAAGTCGACACATTTTCTGGCCATTAAGAAGACTGATGGAGCAGCGGTCTTGGCTAAGAAGTATATGAAGGAGATAGTCAGGTTGCATGGGATGCCAGCGAGCATTGTGTCTGATAGGGATTCCAAGTTCACTTCAGTGTTCTGGAGGGAATTTCAGGCAGAGATGGGCACTAAGGAGCATATGAGTACAACTTATCATCCCCAGACAGATGGACAGTCAGAGAGGACAATCCAGACGTTGGAGGATTTGCTGAGGATGTGTGTGTTGGATTAGGGTGGCCATTGGGCAGATCATTTGAGCTTGGTAGATTTTGCTTATAACAACAGTTACTAGGCGAGTATTGGCATGGCTCCTTATGAGGCTTTGTATGGAAGGTCGTGTCGTACACCGTTATGCTGGACTCAAGTGGGGGAGAGGAGCATGTACGAGGCAGATTTTGTTCAGGAGACCTCGGAGAAGATTCGAGTTCTCAAGCTGAACATGAAGGAAGCTCAGGATCGGCAGAGAAGTTATGCCGATAGGAGGAGGAGATGGTCATATTGCGGGGTCCGAACAGGTCATTGACTGAGACTAAGTTGAGCCCGAGGTATATGGGTCTGTTCAGAGTGATTGAGCGAGTTGGACCAGTGGCATATAGACTGGAGTTACTTGAAGTTATGCGAGCATTCCATAAGGTTTTCCATGTGTCTATGTTGCGGAAGTGTCTCCGTGAAGATGATCAGTTGTTGGCTAAGATTCCTGAGGATCTTCAGCCTAACATGACTTTGGAGGCGAAACCAGTGAGGGTTCTCGGGAGGAGGATCAAGGAACTTCGGAACAAGAAGATTCCTTTGTTGAGAGTCCTTTGGGAATGTGATGGTGTTGAGGAGCAGACTTGGGAGCCTGAGGCGAAGATGAGGGCAAGGTTTAAGAAGTGGTATGAGAAGCAAGCCGCGACTTGAGCTTGTCTAGCCTGGTCCCATCTGTAATTCGTGGCTAGAGCGGGAATGGAGTATTCCAGCCCATCTCTCTTGTTTATTGGGTCGCTTAGGGGTGGTTGGTTGTGCGACTAAGTAACAAGATGAGGTGGTGCTCGGGGTACAAAGTTTCCGTGAGGCAGGGCTTTTGGAGGAAAGTTTCCTGAAATAGAAGTTCCAAAAGTGGAAAGTCTAAAAATGGAAATATTTATGTGAGTTATAATTTGTCCATTTTTAGTGGCGGGAGCCTTGGAGGGGCTTGTGTGGCCTTAGTGGCGGACTTTTGAGTCATTGCGCCCGTGTGTGGCGGTCTTTTGAGACATTGGGTGGCCTTTGTGGCTGGCTGTTTAGTCGTGTGTGGCCCTTGTGGCGGGCTGTTTAGCCAATTGTGTGGCCTTTGTGGCGGGCTGTTTAGCCAGAGTGCTTGTTTAGGCGGTCCTTCGGGACAGATGGTCTTTGTGATGGTCCTTCGGGACAGATGGTCTTTGTGACGGTCCTTCGGGACAAATGGTCTTTGTGACGGTCCTTCGAGACGAGTGGCCTTTGTGGCGGTCCTGTTTAGGACATTTGTTTGGCCTTTGTGGTGGCCCGTGGGGCAGTGAGATGATCCTTGTGTTATCATGAGGTATTCCAGTGAGAGGATATGTGGTTGGTAGGACATTTTGTTGTCTTACGCGAGCCACGGGAAGGAAACCTGGATAGGGATTGGACTCAGACTTGTTCAAAATTGTTTGCTTGCGACTCTTGGGGGACTTAGGTTCTCCTAGTACCGTCATAATCTAAGAATTTGTGGCTTGAGAGCATGATTGGTATATCGACTTCGGATGACGATCCGGGGGCGCGTTGTAGGGTGGCAACCCGAGAGACGAGTATTAGATTTCCTTATATATTATAGCATGCGGGCTTAGGCCCGATGAGGAGCCAATATTATGGCATGCAGGCTTCGGTCTGATGAGGAGCCAATAAAAATCAAGGTTTAGGCCGATGAGAAAAGGAAAGTCCAAAAGTCGAGAGCAAATAATGCCTGGAGTGTGAGTCTATTGCCTAGAGGTGACCTTTCGTAGATTGTTCGGAGGAGTGTGGGCCGTGGTGACCGTAGCACGGGAGTCCTTCGCTGATGGTTGTTCGAGATTCGAGGACGAATCTATGTTGGTGGTGGAGAATTGTAACACCCGCAACCCAAAATTGTGCGTTTTGGGGGAGGGTGTCGACCGACACCCCCTTGGTGACGATCGACACCCTCCCCCAAAACGCACAATTTTGGGTTGCGGGTGTTACAATTCTCGAACAACCATCAGCGAAGGACACCACTTGGTGTCGGTCGACACCAGCAAATCAGGTATCGATCGACACTGTGGGGTAGTGTCGTTCGACACCAATGCCAATGTCGGTCGACACTCGGTTGGTGTCGGTCGACACTCGGCTGGTGTCGGTCGACACTCGGCTGGTGTCGGTCGACACTCGGCTGGTGTCGGTCGACACTCCCTTCCAGCGAGATGATGTTTGTTTTCCTGGTTTGTATGTTTTGTATGTTATTTGTTTGGAACATTGGAATCACTGTTGCTTGTGTGTATAGCCCAGTAGATTGGAGGACTGTCTCACTGAGTGTTTATCAAATACTCATGCATCTCAATTTGTGTTTGTGGTGCAGGTAAAGGCAAAGTGTGATAGTGGAATCAAGGCAATGAAGAGGAGGATGTTCTAGGGACTCGATTTCGTTGTTGTCTGGCATTGTTAGGTTGCTAGAGTTGGATCTTTAGAACTTGTTAGGTTGTCGGTTTCCTTGTTTCCTGTTGTTTGACATTGGAATGGTTATGTTTGGATATTGGGTATTCTATTATTGAGTATTATTAAATATTGGTATCTGTTATTCCGCTGTTGTTTGTGATTGTGGTTAGGAGGCTAGTGGGTATGGGACCACTAGTTGTAGTTTATTTATTATTATTACTATTTTATTATTATTTATTATTTAAAAAAGACGGATCAGGTCGTTTCAATCTCCAACCCATCTCTATATTTATTGAGAAAATATAGCAATCTCTATTTTAGAGGTAAATCTGCTCCAAGCTACCTTTATTCTCACCTCTAAAATAGAGATTGTTATATTTTTCTTTATTTATAGAGAAAAATAAAATTTCTCTATATATAAAGAAAAAATAGCAATATCTATTTTAGAGGTGAGAATAGAGATGGGTTGAAGTAAAACGCACCTCTATTATAGAGTTTCTCTATTTTAGAGATAAAAATAGGAAAATGAATGGGAGATAATTTTAGAGAAAGAGATTCTTTGTCCATGCAAAGTTCCAAAAACCAAAACGAAAGAAGAAAAAACTCTTCCTTCGTGTGTATTCATCAAACTCAAAGCTTCTAGATCAAACAGTTTTAGGGTGGCCAGGACAAGAAAGCAGAAGACACAAGATCAATAAGATGGACCACCCAAGCAAAAGACAGAAGATCGATAACAATAAGGTGGACTACCTGAAATGAACAGAAGAAAAGATGGACCAGCTGAAGAAACTGGTAGAGAGTGATGAAGAGATAAAGAAAATGATAAAGAATAATGACGAGCTGAAGACATTGATGGAGAATGATGAAGAGGTGAAGAAATTGATAGAGAGAATGATGAAGATTTGAAGAAAATGGTGGAAATATACGAAAAGAAGATGGTGGCAAGCCAGCTGAGGTACACAAGTTTTTTACAAACCTAGATCTAGTGTTTTGTCAAGAAAAAGGCAAGCCCAGAGGAGCTCCTACAAAGACGCAATGAATTTAATGAGGTAGTGTTTATATAATATATACACACTATACATCTATTTATGTATATATTGTATATGCATGTTCAGGTTCCTGAGTACTGATGATATGCTTCTTGTGTTTCATAGGTACTTTTGAAGCGGAACTACGAAATAGAGCTGGAGAAGAAGTGTGCTGAGATAAAAGAACTAGAGGATAACCTCATGCTAAAAGAAGACCATACCAATGATGAAATGCAAGAAGCACGCGAAGAATTGATTAGGGTATACAAAGGTCATCAATGTTTTGTAGTTTTTAAATGGGTTTTAGCTTTTAGTTTTTAGTTTTTAGTTTTTCGCTTTTAGTTTTTGATTTTTGGAATAGATTTTAGTTTTTGCAAAAGTTTGAAAGATAACTTAATTAGTTTTTGGTTTTTATATATAATTTTTTTTTAAAAAAGGTTTATTGACAAAAAAACAAAAAAAAAAGTAATGTAATATTTTACTTGGATTTTATGAAGGAATTGGTAAAATCTACCAAAATCTGGTTTCGCTAATATTTAGGAAATCTATTTTTTTTTAAAGTCATGAATGGCTGAAAAAGTAGATTTTGCAAAATCAAAAACAAAAATCTAATATAAAAACTGATGCCATTCAAGGCCAAACATTTTTTGTAACACGTTCCTAAGCTTTTTATCTTATATTTGTATTGTTTGTATCACTGTATTTTTTTTGCCTTTATGTAGGGATTAAGGGAACTTACGGGTGATAGATCTGCGATCGGATTGAAGAGTATAGGAGAAACAGATGTCTTTACTATGTGGAACTTCGAACAAGGAAGGAAAGCCACACTAAAAGAAGTGATTACTTACATGATTCAGAAGATCAAGAAACCCTAAAATTGCCTCCACCCGCTTTGAAAGTTAGTCTGTTGTTCTCCTTATTTATCTCCAATAAAATATTGGAACATTCTCTTTTGAGTTATATTATTGTCAGTTAGTGTTCTCTCATTTTGTATCTCCAAACCTAAAATTGGAACCTTCTCTAGATCTTCTTTATGAATATGGTGTGTCTCATATCAATGTAACTCATGTCTTTTGACAAGTCTGATGTATCCCTTATTATCGTACATTAATTTTTATTAGTTTCACTTTAGCCATTTGCATTCTTGTAAAATAAAACAAATGTGAGAGACTTGCAAAGAGAATTGTAGAAACTGGGTTTCACACAATGAATTTGTTTGAAGGGGAAAACAAATTCACTTAAGAATTCTCTCAAAGAAACTTGATCAAAGCTAAAGAACAAAAGAGGGTTTAGGTTTCTTGAAGAAAAAGCTAGGGTTTTGCTCAAGAACAATGGAGAATAAGGGCTATTGTATTAATTGTTGGATCCCTTACAAAGAGGAGAACCCCCCGTTATTCATATGCTTTCATAGATTACAGAATATGTCTAATT
Source organism: Camelina sativa (assembly GCF_000633955.1). Classification (NCBI taxonomy): domain Eukaryota; kingdom Viridiplantae; phylum Streptophyta; class Magnoliopsida; order Brassicales; family Brassicaceae; genus Camelina; species Camelina sativa. Next base: position 13,021,601 of record NC_025697.1, on the reverse strand, counting down.
TCCTAATAAATCGAACTATGATTTAGAAAGTTTCTTCTTTCTTCCAAGTCGATCGCTAGGCGATTTGGGAAGTCGGCTTCACGCTATCGGACTGGACCTGTAAGATCTTGTTGGATCCTAATTTAAGTATTGAATTTAACTCGATGTTGAATTTCCGGGTTTAGTTAACCGATTTGATTTATGGTTTAGATCGGTATGTTGGGGATGCCAATTCCCGCACAACCAAGAATGCATAAGCAAATGGACCAGTTGTGGTCATCACCGCGGGATCTTCAAATTTGCAACACAAAAAAGTTATATCTTTTTTCAGACAAATGAGTGTCTCAAATCTACGATTGGACTAGAATTTTGTAGGTTTTCGAGATGTGTTGTAGGAGACGGGGTAATTGCCTAATTGGTACTTTACCATCAAACAAGCTTTTTTTGTTTTTTTTTGTTTTTCTTCTTGCAACTTGCAAGTATTGGAATTAGGATCCAGAATTGTAATTTGTAACGGACCAACCTTAAGGCTTACACGAAATAGGCCTATTTTGTGGGACATTAAATTAAGTAAAGTGGCCCTGCTCAAACGTTATCATTTAGTATTTGTTTCAGTTACGGAAGCTAGTAGGATTATATTTGGAATTGTTTAGCTTCTTAAAAATGATTAACTAGTCCATTGGGTCTATTTTTAATCCATCCACCCCGTATCCGACTGCTGATGCCGGACCAAGACCCCCACTGATGTCGTCGGGAAATGGAAGATGATACGTGACAAACCAAATTTTGTTAGTAGTTGTATGTTTGGTCCCATATAACATTTGATTAAACTTCGAATTTAATTTACTATTTTTTTACTATTTACTATTAATTACCCAACTGTCATTTACAACAATCATATATATAGTTGCTTTTTTTTCTTTTTTTTTTTTTTTTTTTTTTTTTTTTTTTTTTTTTTTTNTTTTTTTCCTAGTACAATTTACAACAATCATATATATAGTTGCTCTTTTTTTCCTAGTACAACGATAGTTTCATTGCCACTGCAAATCCGTAGCAGAATAAAATTTGTTACAACTAACATTGCAAATTAAAACTTGTTACAAATTTCATATGTAGCTATATAAATATTTTTAAAATTTCTTGTAGGTACAATCTAGATTTGGAGTGTTTTATATATATATATATTAGAATAGGACCCGTCGGATGTCCGGGTTTAAAGTTTTATAAATGAAATGAAATTTATTAAAATTTGTTGTATGTTGTATATAAATTTTATTTTTGTTATAATACACTGATTTATATCCATTTACAAATCTTTTATTTATGTTACTATTAAAAGTATATTTTTTTACACCTAAATGTACTCTTGTATGTTACAAAAATATTCTTTATCACCATCTAGAAATTGTTTATATACACATTAAGCCAAGTATATTACTTTTACTTCTGCATAGTTTTTTAATTACTAAAGTTGTTGGCTCAAAAAATTTTGAATAAAAAATATATTATATAATATACTAATCAATGATGTATCATCACAATAATGTATGACCACCATGGAGAAAAAATCGGCTCCGCCTTCATCCCTTATGGAGAGAACCTTGCGTCCAACCTCCTCCACCATGGAGAGAACTTTGGCTCCGCCTTTCTCCCTTGGAAAGATAACCTTGCTTCCAATCTGCTCCACCTACCTCCCTTGCGGAGATAACTTTGTGTCCAACCTTCTCTACCATAGGGAGAACCTCGGCTCTACCCTCCTCCTATGTAGAGAAAATATGTTCACGTCTTTTTGCTATCTCAAAATGGCTTGTTCCGACAACCAATGAAAGTAAAAACAATTTTCTAACTTCACAAAAAAATCTTTTGATAATAACTAATGTTAAATTTTCCAATGTATTCGTGATAGTAACTATGGCAAAGAGAAAGTAAAATAGTTAGCTTAATGTGTTTATAGATAACATAATATACTAATTAATGTTGTATCATCACAATAATGTATGACCGCCATGGAAAAAACCTCGGCTTCGCCCTCATCCCTTATGGAGAGAACTTTGCGTCCAACTTCCTCCATCATGGAGAGAACCTTGGCTCCGTCTTCCTCCCTTGCAGAGATAACCTTGCGTCCAACCTCCTCCACCTTCCTCTGTTGGGTAGATAACATTGTGTCCAACCTTCTCCACCAAAGAGAGAACCTAGGCTGTGCCCTCATCCTGTGTGCAGAGAAAATGTTCACGTCTTTTTGCTATCTCAAAATAGCTTGCTCCGACGACCAATAAACGTCAAAACCATTTTCAATCGTCACAAAATCTTTTGATAGTAACTAACGCTAAATTTCTCAATGTATTCGTGGAAGTGCCTTTGACACACCGTGATGTAGCCTCAGTCTCTGTAATGCTTCAACCGCCACATTGTTTAGTGAGCCCACGTCTACTTTCAGTCCATGGGCCCACCTTCCCAAGTGGGCTCTACATCTATTCCCGGCTTGTGGACCAACCCATATTCGATGGCCGGTTTGTTACGTGTGGGAGTCTTTAAAAACTTGATTATCGACCTTACAAATCAAGAAAAGATATTTTCATGTGTTTTGTCCTCACTCGCACAATTTCAACAATCACTTCCAGAAAGGTCACCCATCTTGAAGTTCTCTCAAGACCCTTGACTGAAAAAATAAGTGCATTTTGGTGACGTATGTGGCTAAATTAATTATTTTAAACATTTCCGCAAACCAGGGTATCAGAGTCTTTGAGCTCCTATGGATCTATCAACAACGATTTTTTTTTCCAATCTATTTATCTACGTTTGTTGTACGCTTGTGTTTGATTAGCCTATTTTATCAATTCATTAGGTTGATGAGCTTTTATTCGTTGTCTCCCTTTGGGATTGAATAAATAATGGTAACAATTATGTTTGCAAAAAAAAGAAGGGTTTATGACCAACCAATCAAGGTTGAGAAATTGAAAGAAAATTAATTTGGCATAATTAAAGAAACAATAGAAAATTATAAGCATGTTAATATATGAATCTCAAATCATTCAAAGATTAGAATATAAATTAAAACAATCTAAAAATACTACAATAAATTTTAAAATACAGTATTAGAAAAAGAAGACTCATATATTAATCTTTTTTTTTTTGGTTAACATATTAATCTTACCTATTCCCAACTGAAAAAGGAGAAAGTAGTAGAAAATTTTGATTTAAGAAAATAAGAAAAATTTACCTTCCCATTAAAATATATTCTCAATTAAACAAAGTTGAAAGCAATTTTTTTGAATAAATTATTTAAATATGAGGCGATCTTTGATTATATAGAAGTGAGTACAAAATTTAGAATTAATAATTAAAAGTATATTTTCCTTAATCATTTTCTCTATTTTTTAATAATTAATCACTTAAAATTAAAAATAAGTAAATAATATTATAATTTCAAATTTTATGATATATATATATATAAATAATCTCCTTATAATTATTTTTAAAAACTGTTTTTTCTAAATTCTGAAATCTTTTCTAATTATCTTTTTGCTTTATTAATATTTTTTAAAACAAAATATTTTCTTTTTGTTGTAATCAAATTCTTCCTATTAAATATTTACACATGTCAAAATCTTGTTAATGGCTAACTTTCAAAACCCAACTTTATATAATAAGATATATATATATATATATATATATATTTGTTCCTCTTTTAATTGTTGTCAGTTTCATCTTTAACTTTTGAACTGATTTTATAATTTGGATTTGTAAGAAATATGTATTGATTAGGAGTTTTTCCTACTTTCAATTGTTTTGAAAAAAAGAAAATATGATGAAAAAAATCAGACATACTCTATATAACTCTAACTAAACCGACTAAAATATGAAAATATGCGAATTTTGCATATTTTTGACTAAGTTTATCACTCATTTTGAATAACAAAGAAAAACGATGCATTACCTAAATTATTTCATTGAAATGTGGTCACCAATTAAATTATTAGTTTTATACATGAAAATGCAAAATAAAAATAAATGGGTTACCAAATATCTCAATAAACGTCATCTTCCCCACTAACAAAAGAGGAAACCTTTAATTGGCTTTACCGTGTTGTTCAAGATATACATGTGAAGCTGATCCTTTTTTAGGTCATTTAATTAATTAAAGCTAAATTTTTCATGCTTTCATTGGCAGGACAAAAAGCAAAAGTAAATAAAGAACAGAACCCTCCAGACTATTCTCTTAAGTCTTAACATTATAAATACACATCATAACAACATACTAATCAAACTTATATACAAGTGACTGCTACACACATATACAACAGACACAAGAAAAAAACCAAAAAAAAAACAACATATCCTATAATGGACCGTCTTCAACGCACCATCTCGGATATTTCACACCAAATATCCATAGACGACACTCTAACAAAAGAACCATCTCCAACCGCGACCGCAACAACTTTGTTGTCTTTATCAGCGATAGCCGAAGTGGAAGATGCAAAGTGCGAATGTTGTGGCATGTCTGAAGAGTGCACGCCGGAGTACATACACCGTGTGCGCTCAAAATTCACAGGGAAGCTGATTTGCGGGCTGTGTGAAAAAGCGGTGGAGGAGGAGATGGCGAAGTTGATCAATAGTGAAGTGGTGGTGGAGAAGCGGCGAGAGGAGGCAGTGAAGGCACACATGACCGCATGTTCCCGGTTCAATAGGCTAGGCCGAAGTTATCCAGTGTTGTACCAAGCAGAAGCGGTCAAGGAAATGCTGAAGAAGAGGTCTAAGAAGATAGTTGGAGCCACCAAGCCAGAGAAAGGTGGCCTCGCTAGGAGCTCGAGCTGCATGCCGGCTTTGGCTAAGGAGCTTAAAGATCGTGGCTTAGTTAATTAGTTTATTTGTATATATACTCACGTTACGCGTTTGTTACTATATTAAGTGAGTTAACTCAAACTATCTTCTAAAAGTACGTTATGTAAGTGTACGTAGTTAAAATTCAAACTGATGCAAGTTTTACGTGTGTAAATATATCTATTTCCCCCCCTATAATCAAACGTCCTTTTATCTATTATGTATTTATGGTTAATGAAACTTATGTTGCTCTTACACCATCCATATTACGTGGTGGTTGCTTTCCATCTGTTCTTTTAACAAAAATAATTAAAAGATATAAATAAGAGAGAAAGAAAAGAAACATTGCTGAAATTATTGGGAAAAAAAACGTTTCTCAGTATTTTTTAACACATATCAATTACTTAGTAATCATATATTAAAATATTAATTTTTTTTTCTTTGAGCAACGGTGACACGTTCTCTCCACTAATGATGTTCTTAGGGCATCACCAACGCTGAGAAACTGTATGAGACTCTTCAATCTATGAATTTAATCATATTCTAATAAATAACATCTTTATTTAAATTTTAAATAATAAAAATAAAAATTAATTAGTCACATGATGACAAGTGGCCAGAAACGTTTCTTAGAGCATGTGCATTAGTGTCTCATGGTTTTTGGTCCCCCAAATTTAACATTATTATTTTGAAAGTTTCTTATTTTTAGTATGAGCATTGCTTTTTATTTGTATTTAGTCCCCTGAATAAAATAATAATATCTTGAAAGTTTAAACATTAAACAAAAACATACAATTAAGACATTAAAAATAGAAAACATAAAACATACAAACATCAAAAGTAAAAATAAACATTTTATTCAATTCATACAAATTCTAAAATTAATCTTCATTATCCGGAAGATGTCCAAAGTTAGTCCAAATATGCTCAATCAAATCATGTTTTAGTTGGTCATGGGCTTGTTTATCCCGAAGTCTTGCTTGATGAGTAATCGTAGTGCCGATATTTGAACCCACACCGGCAGCACCAACAGTATATGTTTGATCCACATGTTCTCCGTGTTGAAATTCAGAAACAATGTTTCGGAAACTGTATGTATGTCGTTCATCTTCGACAATCATATTATGGAGTATTATGCATGCTCTTATAACATTTGTCATTCTGTATTTATCCCATAACCGAGACGGATTTTTAATAACGGTGAATCTAGCTTGCAAGACTCCAAAGGCACGCTCAACATCTTTCCGCACAGCTTCTTGTTTTTTAGAAAAGAGAGAATTTTTCATACCTTGTGGAAGTCGGATAGATTGAATAAAAGTGGCCCAATTCGGATAAATACCATCAGTGATATAGTACACCAAATTGTACTCCCTTCCGTTGACAACGAAGTTGACTTCCGGAGCTTGACCGTTAATTATGTCATCAAAAACATTTGATCGATCAAGAATATTAAGATCATTCATAGTACCTGGAGCTCCAGAAAAGGCATGTCACATCCAGAGGTCATACGCAGCTACCGCTTCCAACACGATTGTAGGTTTTCCGGTTGATCGTGAATACATGCCATTCCAAGCCGTAGGACAATTCTTCCACCCCCAATGCATACAGTCAATGCTCCCAACCATCCCGGGAAATCCACGCTGTTCATTCCGATAGAGTAGTCTTTCTAGGTCCTCCGGTGTAGGACGTCTTAGGTATTCATCTCCAAACACTTGGATGATGCCGGCGGTAAACTCGTGCAAACATTTCCGAGCTGTTGAAGCACCAATTCGTACATACTCGTCAACACTGTCAGACGAACTACCATATGCCAATTGACGAATTGCTGCAGTACATTTTTGTATAGGTGAGAGACCAGCCCATCCGGTTGCATCCTGGGTTTGGTGGAAATATTCGACTTCGGTAGAGAGACGTTACACAATACGCATGAACAATGGCTTGTGCATGCGAAACCGTCGCCGAAATAAATATTCTGGAAATGTTGGAGTGTCACTGAAATAATCATTCCAAATACTATTGTGGCCTTCTTCCCGGTTTCTCGGGATAAAAATCCTTTTTTTTGGCTCCTTTGGTTTCGGAATAATATGCGAATTTTCATAATAAGCATCAAAATTATCACCATCATCTCCTTGGTAGTGATAATGACCATCATCTCATTGGTAGTGATAATGGTTTGAAGATGATCCCATTTCAAATAAAAGAAAATTTAGAAAGAGTCAACTTGTATTGAAGAGAAAGAGATATCTTGTATTGAGGAGAAAGAGAGATCTTGTATTGAAGAGAAAGGAAGAAATAACTTGTATTGAGAAAAGAATGAGAGCTCGTGTGAATGTTTTGTTGCTTTGATATTGTTTGGTGTTCCATTTTATGGTCGCATATATATAATGAAAGACTAGTGAGCTTCAATGTGTAACCTGTGATGTTTTCTTTGGTGTTGCATTATGGTCTGCTTGCAATGTGTAACCCGTGACATTACAAATAAATACTGCCAAGAAACATAGTACATCCTGACTCTTTTACAAGTACACAATGCCAAGAATCAAAACCCGTGAGTCTCAACTTTATAATGAAGAATTTGTGACTCTATAGTGTAAAAACAAGTACATACTGCAAAGAGAAAGTCATTACAAAAGCAGAGTCATTAAAAAGGAATAGCATGAACATCCGAGTCATTACATTACATGAGCACCCTAACTAAATGTCTCCAATCTAATTTAAGTAGACATGAACAAGATACCTAGAAGACCTACCCAAATAGCCATTACACCAACAACCAGGAAATCAGTTACATTTCTAAACCTATTTTTCTTACCTAGCTCAGAAACTACATTCTCTAACATAACCATCTTCTGTTCAGTTGCATAACTCTGATCCCTAACCTGATTGATGTCTGATTCATAGTCATTGAAGAAGGTTAAGTAATCTACCTTCTCAGCCATCACTTCATATCGTCTATCACTGTCTCTCATCTCCTCCATTACAGCCACATCCCACCACTTGTGAATATGCATCTCTCCATCATCAACATTTGGACATGTGAAGAACCTGCAATAAGTAACAGAGTTATCATATATAGTAAAACTTAAACTTTAATTTTATTGATAACTCTGTTTTACGATATATTAATCTGCAAGTTATTGGTTTTTAAATCTCAAGTTCTGGGTTTTTTTAAGAACAACAGATGTTAGGTGTTGGTATATTAAATTGCAGGTTATTGGTTTTAAAGTCTCAATTTCTGGGTTTTTTAAGAACTGCATGTGTTGGTGTTTTAAACTGCAGTTTTTTGGTTTTGAAGTTTCAAGTTCTAATTGTTTAAAAAACTGCAGGTTTTGGTTGCTTAAAAAACTGCAGGTTTTGGTTTTTTAAAACTGCAGGTTCTTATTTTTCAAAAATTGCAGGTTCTGGTTTTTCAAAAATTGCAGATTTTCAGGTTTGGTTGTTAACTTGTTATGTTTGAGTTTCTGGTTTTTCAATTTGCAGGTTCTGTTTTTTAAAAAATGCAGGTTTTCAGGTTCTGATCGTTATGTTTAAGATTCTGGTTTTTAAAAAATTGCAGGTTCGATTTTAAAGTTTCAGTTTCTTAATTCTTACTGTTTCTTATGCAGGATTTCATAGCCTTTCGAAAAGAGACTGTTGTTGCTAGTGGAAAGACTTCCTTACAAATGTATCTTGATGATACTACAGCGCTACGGAGAATTGGCTTCTAAAGTAAGGAAATAGTATTGGAAAGATAACTCTCAGCGCTACGGAGAATTGGCTTCCATGGCTTGTGATATTCTTAGTATTCCTATCACAACATTAGCCTCTGAATCCTCCTTTAGCATTGGAACTCGAGTTTTGAGCAAGTATAGAAGTTGTCTCCTTCCAAAAAATGTTCAAGCACTAATATGCAGTCGCAATTGGTTAAAAGGTTTTGAAGCATATGAAAATGGTAAGCAAATGTGTTTCATAAGTTTTCAATTCACAATCTAGAGTCTAGACAGTGTATTAACTTGTTTTTATTTTTTGAAATCTGTAGAGGAGGAGAAAGAATTAATTGGTGAAGATGAGGCACTACCTTCTTTCCAATCGATTGTAGATGATGAAGAAACGACTTGAGTTTTAGTTTTGTTTCAGACCTTTAAGTGTTTGAGTTTAAAGTTCAGCTTTTGGTTCCACTGTTTCATATTTTGAATGTTTCAGATTTTAAATGGTTGAGTTTAAAGTTCAGCTTTTTGTTCCATTGTTTCAGATTTTGAATGTTTGAGTTTTAAGTTCAGCTTTAGTTCAGCGTTTTTCAAGTTTGTTTGAGTTTCAATGTTTCAGATTCATGGTCAATGTATGATGGTTAATCTGTTTTAACAAGTTACATATCTCAAATGATAGTACACATTCAAACTATACAATGCCCGCGGGCTGATCCGCTTAACCGCTGATATATGTGGGGCGGGTTCGGACATTGGTTTACCTGTCCGCAGTCTTAGCGGGCGATCCGCTGCGGTATAAAGGAAGATGCGGTCCATCGCGGTGTGTTCAGGCGGACGCGGGCATGCCCGTCTGACAGCTCTAGTCATAGCTGGATGATCCCGAATGAAAAAAAAAAAAAGGATTATGAATGTTGTACCATTAAATTTGAGATATGAAAAACGTTTTACTAGGGGTTAAGAGAGAGGCTTGTCTGAAAAGAAAAACAATAGCTATTGTTGAATCCGCAATCGAATATAACAGAGATATCAAGCTGTTTATTCGATAAGATAATATCTCAAGCTAAAATTCACCAAGCTTAATAAAGCCCAAAGGTAGAACCCACCCAAACGTATCAGCCATTTAGCGGTGTCTAAGTAACTACCAGTCACCAGTGTCGTAGACGTTGTTGTGTAAAGGAGACGGTACGTTATTGTTAAATATCACATATAGCTAATTATAGAATTGGCCCAACTAATTTTTTTTTATAAAATCACATACACAATATCAGTAGCGGATGCAGAAACTTATTTAACATGGGCACAAAATAATTAATAAAATAATTAATTAAAATATAATAATAATATTATTATTAAAAAATTAAAAACCAGAAAAAATAAAACGTTAAAAAATAGTCATAACAAAAATATATTAAGAAGTCCTACAAAACTATTCTACAATCTTTTATATTTTGAAATCTTTTTATCATTATCTCATTTTTCATTTTATCTAAGTGCTCTTTTTCAATAAAACAAACCATACAATTATTTAAAAATTGATCACCCATTCGGTTTCGTGTGGTAGTCTTTACAATTTTCATTGCAGAAAACAATCAAAAATATAAGAAGAAGAATTTTATCTCTCTATGGTGTGGTTGTATTGATGTCGTTGAACTCATGAAAACTAGATATATGTCCCGATAAAAGAAACAATTTATAGACTTTGAGTTTTAGACTTTTAATCATTAGTAGTTTTAAAATAGTTGGGCTTAACCTATATTAGCTTAATATATGTATACTGTATAGCTTAAATTATGATACAGTTTACATTTAATTTTTTGTTTATATTATAAAAAGAGCTTCCGTCACACTTCAGTGTGGCACAATAATTAAGTGTTTTATTTTCTTAACCATGATAACTAAAATCTCATGGCAAATTTTTTTTTTCAGGATTTAGCATGTGGCACGTGCCACACAAACTAAAGCGTACGTCCGCCGCTGGACAATATCACTCATACACCAATTTATGGGTAGGTTCTACAATATACCTAAAGGTTTAATTTTAGATTTTAGTGGACTTAGTTAAAAATCTAGTATTGGATAGGTTCTTATATATATTACGATTTCACTAGAAAGTTTATCAAGAGATCAAATTAAACCATACATATTTTGAAGTTGACTTACAAGTTACAACATTTTCCTTGGCTGCTTAAGCGTACTGAGCGAATTGAAAGCAAATCCAACGTCACGTTGTTTCTACACGTTACAAACGGCACGTGGTTCTCTAGAGCATAAAGCTTTGGGGGCTTTGCTTACTTTCAAAGAAGCATCTTTACCTAAGCCATGAGTAGACTCGTTTCACGTCCGCCACTACATAGCCTGAATTTAAGTATTGCACCACGTGTCTTTCCCTTTTGGCACGTGAGGAGCACTCTTAGGCATTTTTTCTTGGCCACTCTTACGCATTTCTCAGGCTCCTTTATCATTATTCACTAGAGAGATATAGGAAGATAACATAAACTAATTATTATTCTACTATTATATAGTAAGAAATAAAAGAATCGAGTGTGATGTAATTTTCAAACGCAACATGAGTCTCGTTCAAGCGATCACTGAATAGCTAAGATGAAATAACTATGAGAAAAAGAGAACTTTTTTTTATAATAAGTTAGTTGAACAGCTATAAAGGAAGCAAAACCTTATCCCTTATTTCGAAGGACGTTCGGGGTTGGCGTAAGATCAAAAACTATGTCCCACGGAACTAAGGTCTTCTCGAGACACGTGTATGAGATAAGCAGACAATCATGTGAGGCTACTGAATCTTTTGGTGAATCACTACTTCTCTCAAAAAAAAAAATGGTGAATCAATCTATGAATTGTAATAATATGGAAAGGATGAACTAGTGGAATAGAGATATTGATAGTATCGAGGAGACAATTTGATATCTATTCTTCTTCTTCGTTTTACTTCTTACAATATAAATTTACAATGAGATTATAGTTTACTTTGAGGTGAAATAACTCAACAACAAGCATAAGAAAAACGTAAAACAATTACACTCTTATTTAAGCTATGACGATACCAATAACAATAAGGCAATAACCAAAAGCCCTCTAAAGCCAATCCAACTTTTTGTTTTGCCGACTCAGCCTCCACGTCATTAGCTCTTGACTGATCATTCGTATTAATATGCTCTCCTTTTATACAAAGCTTGTCCTCAAGTTTGAAATGTTGGAAACTGGCATGAGATATCTTTTACAATCGTCCAATGTTGTAGTTTCTCTTCCCGCTCAAACTATTCTCATCCAACACTTATTACTCTTATGATCTTATCCATCCATGCTCACTGCACCAATTATTGAGTTTTAAAACATCAAATTCTTATATTGATATTCATAAAACCAATTTAAATCTAAGAACCCAAATTGAGATCTAGCCAAGGACACCTTTTAAAATGGATAAGTACTGTTGAGTTTTTTCATTAGTAATTATTTGAGTATTTTTTAAAAAAAAAATTAGGCCATTGCTACTCGAAAGATATTTTCATTAAAGTTCTTATGTGCTACAATTCTAGTAAATAAACCCTTTATTTAGGTTAGTTTAGTAATCCTCCTTAATTATTTTGTTAATGCACAGTTAGTGATCAGTACTAGATGCGATCAAGAAGTTCCTTCAAACTTAACTAAGTTAAAATATTATCTTCTTTTTCTTATTTATGTTGTGATCGAGTTAGTAACTTAGATACGTAGTAGGACTTATGAACGGTCTAGTACATTGACCAGGTATTAGGTATATATATATATATACTTATCTCTTCATGTATTGGTTAGATATTGTATATGGTTTTTGTGTTGATTAATTAGCTATGATTCTTTGCTAGAGCTATTACAATTGTCTCTTCGTTTTTCGAATTACCGTGTGTATTAGTAACATATAATGGTTACTCTATAAGTCTACAAGATTTAAAACTTAGGGAGACAATTTTTGGGTTCACCTTTAGGGATAAACCTTTCTTATTCACCCCCTCTTAGTTAAAGAAAAAAATTATCAATTAAAGAAATAAATTATGTATATTAATTAATTTTATAATTATTAATTCTAAACATTATATTATAGTTTTAAATTATAACATCTAAACTCGAATCACTCTTTCTATAACCCCAAATTAAAATATAATTTTCTAATTGTAAAATCTAAACCCTAACCACTATTTTATAAACCCAAACCGGCAAACAATTTTGTTTAATTGTAAAATCTAAACTCTAACCACTCTTTTGTAAACCCAAACCGACATATAATTTTGTTTAATTGAAAAATCTAAACCCTAAACTCTAACTACTCTTTTGTAAACCCAAACCGACACATAATTGTGTTTAATTGTAAAAACTAATCCCTAACCATTTTTTTGTAAACCCAAAACGACATATGATTTTGTTTAATTGTAAAATCTAAACTCTAATCATTATTTTATAAACCTAAACCAATATAATTTCCTTAATAAAAAATCTACAAAATTGGTTTTCTTAACTTGTTTTGTCTTTTTATTTTAGTTTTGATTTATTTTATAAATATGACATGAACCTCTCCATTCACCTCCTTCTTTTCCACCAATCAAAATCTTCTATACATTATCTCATTTTAAAAATAAATTAAAATAAAATTAAAAAGCAAAACCAATTAAGGAAACAAATTCTGTATACTGTTAATTTAGGAAATTTAAATATTGGCTTGGTTTAGATTTTACAACTAGAACAAAATTATGTGTCGGTTTGGGTTTACAAATAAATTGTTTAGGGTTTAGATTTTACAATCAAAACGAAATTATGTCGGTTTGAGTTTACAAATAATTTTTTAGGGTTTAGATTATATAATAAAACGAAATTATATGTCGGTTTGGGTTTACAAATGAGGTGATTAGAGTTTAGATTTTATAATTAGAACGAAATTATATATCGGTTTGGGTTTACAAATGAGATGGTTAGGGTTTAGATTTTACAATTAGAACGAAATTATATGTCGGTTTGGGTTTACAAATAATATGGCTAGGGTTTAGATTTTAATTAGAATGAAATTATATGTCGGTTTGGATTTACAAATGAGATGGTTAGGGTTTAGATTTTACAATTAGAACAAAATTATATGTCGGTTTGGGTTTACAAATGAGATGGTTAGGGTTTAGATTTTACAATTAGAATGAAATTATATGTCGGTTTGGATTTATAAAAGAATAGTTTAAATTTTTAATTTTATAATAATATATACAGATTTTATTTCCTTATTTTACAAATAAATGAAATGAGGTTCAGCCGTGTTGTTCATTAAAGAAGAGAGTGTTTTAGGACCCGTCATACTATTTCTGATTGCGTGAGCTGGAAAATTAATTGTCGTGCTTAAAAGTGCGATCAAACAAGGAATAAAGAGAATTAGCATGGGGTTAGGAAGAAGGGTTAACGTGTCTATATGATAACAATATAGTTAAAAAATGTTTTAACCCTTAACATATTCTTATACAAGTCCCGAGAAATATTGTTCGATGTGGTAGATAATCGAATCAGAGCAACATATTTATTCAAACTTTTTCATAACTAAAATACGGAATAAAAAGTATATATATATATATATATAATTATATATATATACACAATTTGAATAGCCTAAAATTCTAAAACTGTTGAAAAAGCAATAAAGTTAATTATAATCTAGCTTAAAGATTAAAAAAATACTAACACATACTCAAGTTGAAGTCTCACTAGTAATTACAACTAACATGAACAATCACATACTCCATCAGCCATTACATGTAAATATAAATATTTTTGTTTTATGTTTCACATAACATATATTATATATATTTTTTTATATTCGCCTTCGCATCTGCTGCAAATGTACATGATTTGATCGACTATTAGATTTTAATTCGTGGTAACCACAATACAATTTTTTATATAATAGAATTTGAAATTCTATTTGTTTTTTATATCTAGTTAAGTAGTATTTGAATTGTTCATTATTAGTATAGATCATAAAATACATAATAAGTAATTTATAAGATATTATCTGATTAAGACATAATTTTGCTAATGATTTAATTGTTTTACACAATTTAGTTAAATTATCTTGATTTAATATTTCTAATATTCTAATATTTTTAGTGTTGACCAAATAATTAAATGAAGATTTTACCTGTATTTTAACATCGAGTTAATAATATTTTAAATTTATATTAATGTTAATTCAATCTCGTTAGGTCTATAACCCGTCCCGCCATATAACTACATTATATAGTATTTTAAACTACTTTATAAGCAATGATTGTAAAATTTTAATTGATAAAAAAAATAGCAATGAAGTGGAGATATTCTAAGGATAATACATGATTCAAGATATCAATTTAGGAATATGATGTTAAATGTAAAGATTGTATAAGTATAAACAAAAATTGAATTAGGAAAATATAAATTTTAGGAATCAAATCAGTTTAACGATTTTATAGACATATTAATTGAGTACTTGAATTTGAATTTTCATATTTTAATTATTATTTTGCGCAATTTTTTAGGGATTAATTTTGCAAATAAATTTATAAATAAGTATAACTTAATAGATAAAAAACAAAATATATTTAAAAAATGTTAATATAAATATCAGTTTAGGTATTAGTGTATTACCAAAACCGGTGAATATATAATCGATCCGGTTAAGAAATACATTTAAATAATGTGGATTGGTTTCAACTTCCCTCTAATGGTGTGTCGACGCTTATCGAGTTTGTTGGTTGATGTATAATCAACAGAGTGATGATCATCCATCACATGCACGTGAGTGGTACATTCTGTAATTTGGAAGCAACGTTATGACTCTTTTGGTAAAGTTGTCCCCACCACTATATCATAATTGCACATGTTTGGTTCATTAATCCTTTAAATGTAGTCAAAATTATTTCCTAACTTTCTCTTTTGTCAACTAAACAAAATTCTAAATTTCTCCACTATAATCTGCCTTCTGATAAATCGTATTAAAAATGAGAGACATTAGTGTTGTGTGTTAAGAGGTAGGAAACGTTTACAACTTTTAAAGAAATGGTGGAAGTGATATTTTCATTATAAAGAAAAAAACGTGACTATACATGTTAATTATAATATGACTAATAATTAAAATTTACAAAGGCGAAAAAGTAACTAAAATAGGTAAAATAGTAAGTTGTAAAGAAAAATAATTCCCATAAAATCTCCTTTGTCTTCGTCAAACCTTCCGAATTAGACCTCTTGTCCCCTTCAAGCGCAATAAAATGCAAAAAAAAAAAAAAAAATTAAAAAAAGATAAACAAAAGTTTATCTTTTCTACAGAAACCATAATTTTCTCTAACTTTACTCCTTTTTAAACTCACATTTTCCCCTCACTCTCCTCTCTCCTCTCTCTCTCCAAAGACCTCCTCCGACGAGAGATTACCAGAAAAAAATAAAAACAACTCTTTAAGTTTAATCCACGAAACTCTTATGGAAGATGAAGCCCATGATTTTTTCCACGCAGCTGATCATTTTGCCGTCGATGACCTCTTAGTTGATTTCTCTAACGATGATGACGAAGAAAACGATGTTGTTGCTGACTCCACCACCACAACCACCACCGCCTTCACCGACAGCTCTAACATCTCCGCCATCGATCTCCCCAATTTCAGTGGTGATGTTCAAGACGGCACTAGCTTCTCCGGTGACCTTTGTGTACCGGTACGTTAATATTAAATAATATATGGTAATTCTTGAATTCTAGTCAAGAAAATTAAAACGATATGTTATGTTTTGAAATAATTGAATTTTTTTTGTAGAAGGAAATATTAAATGATTGGTTTGGTTTGGTTTTGTTTAGTGTGATGATTTGGCTGATGAGTTGGCGTGGCTGTCGAACATCGTGGACGAATCGTTCTCGCCTGAAGATGTACAGAAGCTCCAGCTAATATCCGGTTTTAACACCCGACCCAGCCCGAAATCCGAATCCGGATGCTCGGAGAATCCGAATAGCACCAGTCCCATTTTCACTACCGACGTTTCTGTGCCGGCCAAAGCTAGGAGCAAACGCTCACGCGCCGCAGCGTGTAATTGGGCCTCACGTGGGCTTCTCATGGAAACTGTTTACGACAACCCTTTCACCGGAGAAACCATTCTCTCTAGCCACAACTTGTCTCCACCGACTTCGCCCCCACCACCGATGGCTCACCTTGCGAAAAAGCAAGCCACCGACGGAGGATATCGGCGGAAGAAAGATGTTTCTTCGCCAGAGTCAGGTGGCGCTGAGGAGAGACGGTGTCTCCATTGCGCCACGGATAAGACCCCGCAATGGCGGACAGGCCCAATGGGCCCGAAGACGTTGTGCAACGCGTGCGGGGTAAGGTACAAGTCGGGGCGTCTGGTGCCCGAGTACCGTCCGGCCGCGAGTCCGACGTTTGTGCTTACAAAACATTCCAATTCTCATCGGAAAGTTATGGAGCTCCGGCGACAGAAGGAGATGAGTAAGGGCCACCACGAGTTCATACATCACCATCACGGTACGGACAGTGCCATGATTTTCGACGTTTCATCGGAAGGTGATGATTACTTGATCAACCATAAGGTTGGCCCAGACTTCAGACAGCTTATTTGATTTTTGATCCCTTTTTATTTTTCCAATAATTTAATTAGGGATAATCTTCTTAGAAATCAAATTTTGCTAATCTTAATTTTGTTGATGACAATTCACTTTTTTCTTTCCTTTAATTTTGTGTTGTTTTGGGATTTGCTAGAAAACTTTTGTTGCATTTCCTCATGACATGAAATGATTTTTTTTTGTTTTTAGTTTTTTCCCCTTTTGTTAAATCTACTTGTTTAGTTTATGTTAGATCTATAAAATGTTTATTAATATATTCACAAGCTAAAAATATCACTTTGTAAGAAAATAATTAACTGGTTTATTCTAATATCATAACTAATATATACAAACAGAGAGGTGCATAAAATTTCATAATGATGAAATATGGGTGGGAGAGTGTCTCAGTGTTGGTAATGTGTCACCTCAATGATCAAGGTCCCTCTACTCTTTTGTAGCATAGTTATTTCAAAGTTTCTCCTTTGCAACTATTGTAATTCTCACTAAATTGACATTCATCTGATTTTTTTTTTTATATATAATGAATAATAAAGCCAAGAGATTGAACCGTATTTTGTAAGCTATTTTGTTAGCTTCTTCAATTTGATGGTTTAGATAGTACTAATGTTTGTTTGATGCATCTCTTTGAATATATATATGCATGGTTATATTCCTAACATTACAAGAGGACAAGCAGAAAAGATTTTCAAGTAAATTAATTGATAAATAAACATCTCGGGATGTAGTAATTTATTTTTCCGCTCTCACGATCCGATGCAGCACTAATCCATAGTAATTTGTATATCCTTTTATATATGTTAAACTAGTTTTTTTGTTTTAGTTTACTAGTAATTCATAAGCTTAGAGATTCTTTATTAGGTTTTAAGAAATAATTGTACGTATACTCAAATAATTATTTAAAAAACAAAAACTACAGAGATCGATTTCATTTGTTTTCTCGCAAATAGATATGTCGCAAGTGTCGAGATTTCTGTTTATATTCTCATAGACACTGCCAAACAATAACATGAAACTAGTATTGTAACCAAGTGTTGTTTGGACTGTATTTAAAAAAAGAGTCAGTTAAGGCTTAGTTTGCGGTGGTCACATGCCTCTCATGCACATGCACATAGAAAGAGAGAGTCATTTTCATAAACGCTCTCATGTATCTTAAGCACATGTATCCGACAACAACAAAAGTAACACATACTTGTGACGCTCTATATTCATACAATCGTTTCTAAATTTAGTTTTTTCTCTTCCTATTTATAATTATATCACATCATTCTTATTTCTTAGTTACGTAGAATTCTGTGGCCGGATTAAAATCACATTGTACCGTGTAAGTTTTGACATACTGTATCAGTATGCGAATCTAAGGGGCCGTTTGTTTCTTCATGCATCCAACCTCAATATTAATATTTTAACATCTAAATGAAGCATTCATATGCTGTTTTTCTCTTTCAAACAAAATTTTAAATCAGAAAACCGCATCGTGATACAAAGTTATTGATTTAGCCTATCAATAGACTTCTGTATACTTGATGATTCAGAAAGAGAGTAAAAAAAAACTCTTGATGAAATCTTGTATCTAATTGAATAAAGGTACATGGTTTAACTATCAAGTAGTATATTTTAAATAAAATATTCGTCAAATTTATTTTACAATGATATAAGCGTTTATTAAACTAACTTTTTTATTTTAAAAAAAATCAAATTTTAATAAATGAAATCATTTCCAATAGAATCATAAAACTGAAAATAATAGTTTTATAAAATCTACTATATTAAAAATTAAAATATTTATATATACTGTATAACAATATAAGATTCTAAATCGCCACTATATCGTCTACCAACTTATTTGAAGGAGATCAAAACTAACGTATACTACAAGAAAATATTGTTGATTCCGACCAAATCTCCGACCGATTTGTTGGTCAGTAAATTTTTCAACCAATTTCCAACCGTTAATTGACGAATATAAAATTTGGTTGAAAATCAGTCGGTAATTTTCAACCTTTTTAAACGATTGGAAATCGGTAGGTAAATTCCGACAAACCTTCCGACTAATATACCCGTCAGTATTTACCGACCGTTTCTCAACCAATTTTCCAACGACTTTTAATTTTTGGTCGAGAATTGGTCAGTAATTTCCGACCTTTCAAAACGATTGGAAATCGGTCGGTAAATTCCGACACGCATTCTGACTAATATATATGTCGGTTTTTACCAACCGTTTTCCGACCAAATATTTCTGACCAATTTCCGATCGTTTATTACCAACGAATTTCCAACCACCTTTCGGTTGGAAATTTCCAACCGATTTTCAACCAAACAAATTTCCGACCAACGATTTCCCACCGATTTACTGTTGTCGGTTAATGGTTGGAAATGCTTGTTTCCGACCACTTCCCAACTGATTTGACCGTCAGACACTGCTATGTTTTCTTGTAGTGGTAGAAATGCCAAAAATGGGTTCCCATGCGCTAATGCGCATATAAAAGAAATGGCACATTCAATCGTGAAGAGATAGATCATTCGTGTCTCCTGACAATTAAACGATATTCTAATTGTCCACAAGTCGCATCTATCGTGATCATTGTTTTTATTAGCTGAACTAACAAAGTAGCTATGTATAATGATTCTCTGATCCTCCAAATCATGTGATCGAATGGGGGAAACCGAAGCAAATCGGGGAGAGATGTTAATCCAAGGAGGTTTTGGTTTCCTACAGTAGATAGCAAATAAAGGAAAATATTTGGATTGATCATTGTTAGAAGAAAATCAGGATAGTTCATATATTTTTCTATCACCTATAAAATAGTTTGAATATTTTTTTGATAATAATATTTAAATAAGTTATTTTTGACATTTTTGCCGATTAAAAAACCAACATATTTAAGATAACTAATTATTGTATTTTTGAGTTAACGAAAAACAACAGATCACTAGTAAAATTTTGTTGTATAGTTTCAAAAAATTGTGTAGGAATAACTTGTTTTCCGTAGCTAAAAATAAATTGTTACAGATTTGTTACAAAAAAAAATAGTAACTATTTACTCATCACAAACTGACCCCTTTATAGCAATTCGTCGCAACTTGCTACAGATTAGAGACAACCGAAATTGTCGCCATTTGCCACTAATTGATACAGTTATCTACGCCAGTTTGCGACAATTGCCGTCAAACGTATTAGTAGCAAATGGTTACAAAACGTTACAAATTGTACACCTATTATAACAATAATCAATTGATAAATTTCTAAAGATCCAACAAAAAAATCATAAATTACAAATTCTTTTCCATTAATAAAACATACAAAGTGAACTACAAACATGAACTCTAGAAGAGAACATGTAACCATCAAACCAAGTCATAAACAAAAACACAAAATCATGTCTTAAACTTATCATTCCCACATCCTCTCATGACCAACTGCAAATGTTATGGAGTTATACTCTTCACTTTCAGATATTTGCTAGCGTTTCCAGCTAACTCAAGAACCTCTGCACTCAAGAACTCAAGGATTGAAGCAGCAAACGGCAGCGGTGGCACCAACTCTACCATGTGCACTTGAGTTGCCTGTGAATACCACCCAATGGAAACTGAAATAAACTGAACTTGACCTGCAGAAGTTTTCAAAACTTTAGCCTCTAGTATAAGAACAATATCACTAGAAATTTGACCAATATGTAAACCAGTAATCATCAAGAACATCAGACCACATTGAGAGAAGTTAGTTACCTTTCTTGCAGCCATCAATACTCACCATCTCCAGTTTATCGAGAAACTCAGTCTCACCATAATACAGAACGACTTACAGTCCCAAAAGTAGCAACTTCCTACACCCAACAACATTTGTAAGAACACAGTTAACCAACACAGATGGGGAAACAACAGCAAAAATATATATACATGGAAAGAGTAGAGAGTCGTAGAACTCATAGGTCGATTGAAATTTAAAGTGGTGTGTTTAGAAGAGGAAATGGGCATTACAAATAAGAGACTATAAAGTTAATAACTTTGTGATTGATTCCAGCTTTTAGGATGGTGGAGCTGCTCATAAACGCACATGGGATGTTCTATCTTCTCTTAACGCATGAGAGAGAGGCTTAGACTCTTCCCGTGGTTTCTGAGAGAGAAATGAATATCTCTTCAACTTTAGCAGCTAAAAACAAACAAGTACAGCTAAACTACAAAGCTTTAGCAGACCTGCAAATTTTTCTTACTTGCCAATCTGAGAAAAGTTTAACAAGGACCAAAAATGAATGTTTAAAATCAGATACATTATGTGCAACAAGGACCAATTATGAATGTTTTGTTCCAACATCCAATGAATTCAGATTATCAGCTATTAGAAACACATGATTTGATAACAATTTCAATATGAGATTGGAGATCGAGATAAAAGGGGATAGGAATTGAGTCTAAAACCACAAAAGGATCAGAAGCATCAAAGTTCAATGTGGTCGTCTTGCTGAAATATCAACCAAAAAACAAAATATCTCAACAACAGAAAAAATCAAACCATAACACTTAAAAAACAATTTCTTCTACAAAGATGACCAGATATATCAAATAGCATTCACTAGCCACAAGCACATTCCATACATAAACGACATAAGAATCTCACAGGTTATATCTACTCAGGTTCTAGGTCGGTAAGAGACAAAAAAAGGAGAAATATAGACAAGAGACACATAAGAGAACTCACTGAAGAGTAGGCTTGTTTTGCTATTGTTGAGAACCGAGATAGGCTCAATGCTCAATGGTAGAAGAATCGAATAGATCTCCGGATGAAGGATGACGGACAAAAGAAGGACTGCACATTAGCTTCGTTGGAGGATAAGGATGCTCGAAGGAGAGATTCAAGAGAGGCTTCACGGTCATCGAATCGGAATCGAAAGAGAGGATGTCGATGCAGTTGTATTAATCGTGGAGGAAGCTTCCGACGGCGATTTTGTGGCTGGAGGAAGTGTTGGCGGCCCAAAGAGATGAGAAGACCATGGCGTAGAGTGGCTAAGGCGAATCGTAGGTTACGGAGGTGGAAACGGGGGAAGAGAGGAAAAGAGATCTGCGAAGCTTTTTTTTTCGGGTCGAAGCTTTTTTTTTTCCGTCTCCAAAGTCCAAACAATATAACAAAGGGAAATGTTACATTTTTTTTTCCTAAGTGTTGGTTCTAGTTTGTAAAATCATTTTTGCTATGAATTTGGTAGAAGTTACAATATTTTGTGTCACAAAATATGTAGCATTTTTGAGACAAATTATATATGCTACTATTTGTCATTATATAGCTACACTTAGTAACTAATTAACTACAATATTATTAATTTAAATTTTGTCACTAATTTGTAACAGTTTGTAAATATTATTTGTTACTAATTTGTTTGTAGTAAAAAAATATAACTATATGATACAAATTTATTAGTGGATTACGGTTACCGAATAAAAGAACGAGAAGCAACACCGACGGGATCAAAACTCAAGACAACAAAAAAAGTGTTCGTTCCTTCATTGATTGTGATGGTTTGTAGTGGGCTTGTCCCTTTTAATTTGGGCTTCCACGATAACTAAAGCGGCTGGGGCTTTCGTAATTTTTACTACTTCTTTTTAACTTAATTAGCAAACCTTTTCAAGAAACCAAAAAAAAACCTCGACATGATCAAACAAGTCTACAAGTGTTGAAGCTGGGGACACCGTGAGCCAAAACTTTATAGTGAAGTAACTTTATAGCTAGGTACCTACTACCTAGAGTTCGACACAAATCCTCATCTCCTTGTGGGAATCGTAAAGCCATTGGAACAAACAAACATACAAAAGCTTTTACATTTTTCACCATTTTTATAAATCCTGATAATGCCATCAGTTACACTAGTTCCTCAATTCATTATAATTAGATGGTATCATAGATGTTTTATCCTTCTAAAACTCTTGTTTGCCAAAAAAAAAAAAAATCCTTCTAAAACTCCAAGTCCTAAATAATGGTTATATATACCATTTACGTCATCTTTATTTTAAAGGAACTATATTTAATTTTCTAGAACTCCGTTTCTATAGAGAAGTATCGTCTTTGTGGAAAACAATAAATTACACCACTAATATTTTAATCAAATTTCATTGAATAAAATATGTATATGAAATGGTAGTTCCAACTTCTAACAAGTGGGTTTATAGTAATATCAACTTGATTATCAAACAGACTAAACAATGGTAAATTATATGAATTGATGAGATGATACTTGTCAAACACGACCTTGTCTCGACATGCATGTATATAAAAGATCACTAACAATATACACTTTTTACACAACTAATGAACTAATTAGACGATAATCATATACAGACTGTTTTCGGACGTAGAATATTCCTTTAGTAATGTGGAGTTTAAAGAGTTTTTCATTAAACAACGGAAGTTTTCTTTTATTTTATTCTCAAGAATGTAATTAAGTTGGTTTTATATGAACAGTCAGCGTCAAATTTAATTCGCTAGTCCAATTATCTTAAATCGAAAATCCAATTTAGTATTTGATTACAATTTTACAAAACTAATTTAGAAAACTAATTTGGCTCCGGCTTTCAACATTTGACTACCCATGTTTTTGCTTTGTCCCAAAATAATCAATTTGCAATCTCGAGAAATTAGTTGAATGTAACAATTGCCGCGACATGTAAGTAACCTTAATGGCATCACATTTTTTCTTGCAAATCTTGAAATGTCGACGAGTGCTATGTATATGTGTGTCATTCTTGATAATACTACGAAATTGTTAAGGATTATTAAGGATACTATTGTCCATAAAAGATGTATTCCCCCGTAAGAATTAAATATATGTACTACTCCTCTTTATTGGTACGACTGACAAACAGATGGGACAAAACCGAGCATTGAAAATATGTTGGTCCAATTCAGTTCGGTTTTGTTTGTTTCAATCCGAGTGATTGACTGACTCTCATACAATTTGGATTGTTTGGTTATAGTTCGGTTTAGCTTAGATACCGTTTCTAACTTTTTAACTGGAATTTGTACAAATTGTTTACTCAGTTTGGAAAGACAGTCCGGTTATATTTCTAAAAATCATTTAAAATGAACCTACCAATATAATTCCATAAAATAACGGTTGCATGATATGTAAGGTAAATTTCTCCCTTTTTTCCGTTGTAAAATGTTTTCACTTTTAGTTTTGTTAATTTATTGATAAACAAATCGAATTACTAAACCCACTTGATTATCCAAAGTTTATAAGTGATAGTCTAAAGTTTAGACTTAGTGGATGGTATAAGAAAACGCTTTCCTTGGACGGTAAGGAAATTTTACTTAAGTCAGTGGTTATGGCGCTTCCAGTCTATGCTATGTCTGGTTTTTGTTTAACGAAGCACCAATGTAGACAGCTCACAAGTGCGATATGTCAGTTTTGGTGGAATGCAAGTGCAAACAAACATAAGATGCATTGGGTATCTTGGGATAAAGTTTGTTAATCGAAGGAACGTGAAGGCTTAGGTTTTCGAGACATTGGTCGCTTCAACCAGGCTTTGCTAGCCAAACAAGGATGGAGACTCCTTGACTCTCCTAACTCTTTGGTGGCTCGTGTTTATAAGGCTAAATATTTTGAGAATGTCCCCTTCCTTGAGGCCAGAGTCGGGTATAGGCTGCCGTATGCTTGGCGGAGTATTATGTTTGGACGTGAGTTACTAGAAAAAGGTGTCATGAAGTCCATTGGAAATGGTCAGGATACTAGGGTGTGGCTCGACAAATGGGTTTTTGATGATAGGCCGAGAAGACCATTTAATAAGGAACTAACGATTGACTTAAATCTCAACGTCTCGGCTCTCATTCATGAAGATGGGGGGTGGAATTCACAAACTCTCCATGATTTGTTCCCTCCCTGTGAGATACCTAGGATTAGGTCCTTTCCTCCAGCATAAAACCTACATGACCGATATGTTTGGGCATTCACTCAAAACGGCCAATATACAGTCAAAAGTGGGAACTGGTTGTTATCTCAGGAGAGTGACATTTTGAACCCATTATCTACAGATATGATTCGCGTTAACAAGGTTAAACATCGGGTATGGGAGACTGCAACTGAACCTAAAATCCGTATGTTCCTTTGGAGAGCTCTATCACAAGCTCTGGCGGTAGCAGAGTGTATGCGCAACCATGGACTATCTGTTAGGCCTCTCTGTCCGGTTTGTCACGTTAAGGATGAGAAAATCAATCATGTGATATTTAATTGTCCTCTAGCGAGTGGAGTCTGGTCTGCAACTGGTCTTCCCACCCCGTCACAAGGCTTCTCGAACTCGGTTGTGGATAATGTTTCTCTGATCTTAGACTTTATGAAACAAGCAGAAATCGCTGAGGGTATTAGGCAAGCAATTCCTTGGCTCTTATGGGGGATTTGGAAGGCTCATAATGCTGTTGTATTCACACAACGAGATCAAGACTATCATGTCATTGTGGCTATGGCGGTTGAGGAGGCGGAGGAGTGGTTGAAACAACAAGCGCTAATATCCCAGGTTGCCACTAGAGAAGCTAATCGACATGTACAACATATTCACTGCTGGATCCGACCCCCTCCTGGCAAACTTAAATGTAATATTCATGCAGCGTGGGGTAAGGAATCTTGGTATTGTGGTGGAGCTTGGATACTCAGAGATCATAATGGAGAGGTTTTGTATCATGCGAGGGATGCATTCCGGCCGCGAAGCAACAGGATCTCCGCTGAGCTTAGCTGTCTTCTCTGATATCTCCAAAGCCTTACTGCCCTTCACTGCACGTCTTGTGAAGTTTGGACTGACTGTCAGTCGGTGGTGATGGCCTTAGAATGTCCGGATAAATGGCCAAAATATCGTTCTGATTTAGACAAAATCATTAATGCAATACGGGTGACAGGGGAGTTTACTATCAAGCTTTCTTCATCGAAAGCCAACTCTTTGGCTAGGGCGATTGCATCTAGTGTCACATGAGAGGGCCGCCTTCAATCTTACCTTGCCTTAGGTGGTCCTGCTTGGCTACAACATCAGATAGATCAAGAATAGTGAGGCATAGGAACAGTTTCTACTAATGTTTTGTTCTGTTTTTTTTTTTTTAATTTGCTCAATGGTTGGCATTGATGTTTTTGTACCTGAACTACCTCTCTTTCGTTTTAATCAAATCAGATTTAAAAAAAAAAAATCGAATTACTTATAGTTTTCAAAATATCAAATAGAAATATATACTTAAATCAATACATATCTGTATAATATTTCAAATAATAAATATAAGTTGTATATAAATCTATAAAAGATGTTAAGAAATTTAGTGATAAATGTCATTTGCCCAAAAAAAAGAGAAGGTGATAAATGTCAATGGCATAAACTGTAATTGTACATGATTTTGATCTTTCATTGATTTACTAAGATCGTTTCATAACGCATGAAAAGCCAGCAGGATTACACAGACTCAGACAAAAGTACAAAAAAAAGAAAAAAAAAAAAAAAAAAAAAAACANTCTTTTTGTGACTTCAGAAGAGAAGAAGAAGAAGATACGAACAACAAAGCGTGGCGGCTCTATTCTCAAATCCCCAAAGTACCCTCTCTTTCTTTTCTTGTTTCTTTCTAAAATACCCTAAAAAATAATAATAATGAGTTCTTGATTCCAAAGGCGTCCGTTGTTGGGTTTCGCATATTTACACTAAACAACCGCATAGCAAGCACCTCGGGTTTGACTTATTGTTTTGTTGGTGAGTCCTTGTGGTGACCATTAACCCGATCAATTACAAACCATGTCTCTTTTGATCTTCGTTTGACTTGCGATTCGACTTCTCAACCTGTGTAAGTAAAAGCTTTTCAAGATCTTCTCTCTGTTTCTTTTTTGGTGAAGCAGAGCATAAACTTGTTTTGTTAAATCATTATGTTAGCTTTCTTATTGCATGCAATGATGTTTTCTAAAGATATGAAAAGTCAAAATAATGATGAGTCTGATGCTAATCAGGAGATATGATTACATATTAGTATTAGTATTAGTTAGAAGGAAACATATCTGTGAAAGTTGTTTGACGAATTTGCTCTGTAAATTGAGTTTACAATTCTTCTGATGATTTTTTTTTAAAATCAAATTAGAAAAATTGGATTCAAGCGTTGACCATATCAGATTCTATGATCATATTGAGTTATGGACCATATGATTTTATATTGATACTTATGGTTGTTGTTGTAACACATCAGATTGATTCATATGATTTTATATTGATACTTTTGAGTGTAACAGGGTACTTTGCAGGGTTTGAATCAAAAGATGAGGCGTGAGTTTCCATGCCTATGGAAAGTAGAAACGAGACGGCTTCTATGGCTATTGGGACTCACATTTGCTCTCGTCGTCACTTTTCAATACATCGAGCTACCGTACGCTATCTCCTCCATCTTCTCTTCCACCAAGATTCCCATTTCAAGAAACTCAACTTCTTCACTTATAGGAAGCTTACCTCCAGCTATGTCCCCTAGCTTTTCCCAATCCGAGACTGAGGAAGAAGTTGAGGTTGATCAGATATTTGACAGCACCGTAAACGCCACTGCCCCCGCCTTTTCGCCTACTACCGCTACATCCCCGCCTTTGTTGCCTACGTTAAAGGAGAACGCAACCGCACCTGCCTCTAATGCAGAGGCCCCGGCTGCAGTACCTGGTGTTAACCCTTCTCCGGTAAAGGAAAATGTAACGGCACCTGTGGCTAGTGCAGAGGCCCCGGCTACATTACCTGGTTTAAACCCGGTTCCGGTAAAGGAAAATGCAACTGCGCCTGTGGCTGCATTACCTGGTTTAAACCCAACTCCGGTAAAGGAAAACACAACAATGCCTACCACTAGTCAGGTACCAGAGAGAAATATAACGAGAACAGATGTTGTCAGATTTGTTCCTGATGTAAAGGAGAAATCGAAAATGCCTGATTCCGGGGTGATGTCAATATCCGAAATGAGCAAGAAGTTGCGTCAAAACCGTATTTCTCATAATCGTCTAGCAAAGGTTCATCATGATCTTAATATGATACATTCTTACTTAAAGAAGTAACCATAGTCTAACATGTTTCATTTTTTTATTATTTCAGAAACCAAAATGGGTTACGAAACCTGACATGGAGCTTTTACAAGCAAAACATGAGATTGAGCATGCACCAATCGATGACAAAGACCCTCTCCTCTACGCTCCTCTCTATCGCAATGTTTCCATCTTCAAAAAGTGAGTTGTTTTTTATTTTTCTTGTGAAACTGATTCTGATGAAACTGATTTGAGTTGATATTGAATTCATCAGGAGCTATGAGTTGATGGAGAAAATGTTAAAGGTTTATGTTTACAAAGAAGGAGATAAACCAATAATGCATAGTCCAATACTCCGAGGGATTTATGCATCCGAAGGCTGGTTTATGAAAATCATTGAATCTAACAACAACAAATTTGTCACAAAGGACCCTTCAAAAGCTCATCTTTTCTATCTACCCTTCAGCTCACGGATGCTCGAGGTGACTCTATATGTCCAAGACTCCCACAGTCACCGCAATCTCATTAAGTATCTAAAAGACTATATAGACTTCATTGCCGTCACATACCCTTTCTGGAATCGAACTTCCGGTGCGGATCATTTCCTTGCTGCCTGCCATGATTGGGTAATGTGTCTTCTCTTCTTTGTCATGTATGTAACATTTTTCTATGTGGTTATAAAGTTTTGATCTTAAAAAGACCATTTTATTAGGTTATAGAAGATGTGATTGTTGAGACCATTTTTCTAATAATTGTATGGTCACTTTGTGATATTTTTCAGGCTCCATCAGAGACGCGGACACATATGGCGAAGAGTATAAGGGCGTTGTGCAACTCGGATGTTAAAGAAGGATTTGTCTTTGGAAGGGACACATCTTTACCAGAAACATTCGTTAGAGATCCCAAGAAACCACTAAGTAACATAGGTGGCAAATCTGCGACGCAAAGGCCGATACTTGCTTTCTTTGCTGGGAAACCCGACCACGGGTACCTAAGGCCAATACTCCTGTCCTACTG
Source organism: Camelina sativa (assembly GCF_000633955.1). NCBI lineage: Eukaryota > Viridiplantae > Streptophyta > Magnoliopsida > Brassicales > Brassicaceae > Camelina > Camelina sativa. Next base: position 12,992,487 of record NC_025697.1, on the reverse strand, counting down.
GGGTAACAACAAAGATCCTGACTTGAAAATATTCGGGAAACTACCGAGGACTAAAGGAAACAAGAACTACCTTCAGTTCATGAAGACGAGCAAGTACTGCATTTGCGCAAAAGGCTTTGAAGTGAACAGCCCGAGAGTGGTAGAGGCCATTTTTTATGACTGTGTTCCGGTTATCATATCGGATAACTTTGTCCCGCCTTTTTTCGAGGTTTTAAACTGGGAATCATTTGCGGTTTTTGTGCCGGAGAAAGATATTCCGAATTTGAAGAAGATTCTAATGTCAATACCGGAACGACGGTACAGATCAATGCAGATGAGGGTGAAGAAAGTTCAGAAACATTTCCTGTGGCATGTGAAGCCAGAGAAGTATGATATGTTTCACATGATTCTTCATTCGATTTGGTTTAACCGAGTTTTCCAAATTACTGTTTAGAAGTTTGGTTTAACGAACGATTCAGCTGTGTACATGTTTTTACAGAGAAATTTTTTATGAGGAAACTCAGTTTACAAAATACATCAAAACAAAAATCAAATGGCCATAACTTTTTGGACAGTGTAGTCTTCTTTCTTAACTCTTGTCTAAACTGGTACATATCTTGTAGTAGCAGCAACGTTTTCTGTCCACTTGTAACATTGACATGTGAATCCGGATTTGACCGGCTATGATCTGAGTAGATTAAACCGGTATGAAATAAATTAAGTGGTTTGTTCCAATAAGGAGCAATGCATGTGAGAAACAAGGAGCAGAACTGAAGCTGCCATGTTCAGAAAACAATTCTCAGTTTCTAGAATTATCTTCATATGTGTATGAATATTCACAACCATCTTGGGAAAAAAAAAATTAAACAGTGGAAGAGGACAATAAATGAAGAAGATGGTGATGTTTGACGTAACTGGAAACATGTTTTGTCTGTCTCTTACATAAAACCTTATCATTTCCAACTTTTCAGTTTTTAACTATTGACTGATTTAGCAATGTAAAATGAAGATAATATATTCAATGGAAAAATGTAATAGGGTAGTCAAACGTCTCCACTAAACTGTAAGGTAAAAAAGAAAAAAAAAAAAAATAGAATAGTACTAGCAAAATTCATTTTAAGATCGTAAAACTTGGTGGGATGATAAGATCAAGAAGCCTAAAATTAAGTTCATTCGAACATTGTTATCGTATTGGATACCGAAAATTGCATTCTAAAAGTTAGCAATTATGATATACGCATTACAAGGTGAAATGTGAAAAAACAAAACAAAAAAAAAGCTATATATAAATCATCATTGCAGGCAGACTGAAGTTTCAAACACTACTTTTTAGACACTACAGGAAACATGATGTCAAAACTGCTACTTAGTTACATATTTTGAAAGGTGAGGCTCAGTCGTAATCGTTTGTTTTCTACAATCAACCCATAGAGACATCATACAATTCTACAAAAAAAAAAAAAAAAAAAAAAAAAAAAAAAAAAAAAAAAAAAANATCAAAGACCATCCACTTTATTATAACTAGGACTCGGAACCTCCGCGATGTCGCGAAAAAGTATTTAGGAAAAAAAAATTAAATTTGAAATTATACATTATGAAATTATGTGAATGTAATAGAATATCTTGAATACATAAACTGTTACTAATAATAACAATCTGAATAATTACCAATAATAGTTGCAATTTTTTGTCGTACTTTTTCGTGAAATATTTTATTTTTTATTTTTTGATAGAAAATTTCGGCGGTTGCGTCTCTCTAAAAAGTTACATCTGTTAAATATAGAGTTGTGTCTCTTACAAATAGTTGTGTCTATTGTAATATTCACATCTTTAGAAATTTATATATAAACGACTTCTTATCATTGTATCCAAATTTTCTTTTCTTTTTATATTTTTGACGAAAAATATATACGGTTGCGTCTCTCTAAAAAGTTGCATATATTAAATATAGAGTTGTGACTCTTATAAACAGTTGTATCTATTCAAATGTTCACATATTTAGAAATCTATATATAAATGACTTATCATCATTTTATTCAAATTTTCTTTATATTTGTATTAGTTAAAAGAGAACTTGTTAGAAATGACGTCTCATCACTGTGAGAAATCTATTGCAGTTTGATATATTTTGTGAATCGTTGTAATATTTAATTATATTCAGTCTCTAAGTATACATCTTCATAAATTATTAATTTTAATATATTAAAAATATATTTTAGCCATTTAATTGAACCATTACAACATTGGTATATTTAATATTTAAGATCACATCACTTGGATAAACTCTTCATAAATTACTATTTCTTAGTTTTAAATAGCTAAAATATATTTAAATGAATTGTTGAAACCTTTTAGTTACACCACGACAAATATCGTTTATTTGATGAACCATTAAAACTTAAGAATTTGATATTTATGGTTGTGTCTACAATACTAAATATATTTAAATATTTTGTTTTTTGTTTTTTGCTTAAGTAATCTTATGATACTCTCTTTAACCATCTACTTCATCAAGGGTTATCATTCTGTTGGTATGAATCCAAACCGGAAGGTTTGTTTTTAGCTGTTTAAATATGTGGTTCAAGTTGGTTCTTCAGAAAATGAGACCATATTGGCTCGTATATATTTGTCTACTCTTATGATTTTTGATTAGAAAACTAATTGTATTATAGAAAACAATATGGATTTCTATATTTCTATTTTTTTAAAAATATCTGATTATGAAATATCAAAGTAAAAATCAAAATAAAATATCACAGTTTGTTCTAATATACTTTTCTACTGTTGGAAATATTCAGTTTATTGGGAGATGGAAAACCGGTGATCAGACTCGGCTCAAGACAAAATTAGGCCCGGTGCTAAAATAAATAAAAAACAATTTTATGCTATATATTTTATAAACTTGGAAATTTGGGACCCTAAAATGCTTAGTAAAATTATTGAAAAATTATGGGGCCCTGTGCACCGTCGGCACACCCTTAGAGTCGGGGCTGCCGGTGATCAACATAAAGATTGACAGTTGAGATGATTCTCCAATAAACTATCTTGACGACAAAGACTTATCTACAACTTCAGATAGGTTAAGGGAATTTGTATATTTAGTCCTAGTTCTATAAATATAAGATATTTTTATAAAGAATTATAGTAAAGAGCTACAATTAAAAAAATCATTATATATAAATTTCAAAAGATATGAATATTCGAATAGACACAACTCTATAATGAACAGTTGCAACTTTACAAAAAAAACCGTTACAATGAACAATCGCAACTTTTTGTAAAACACACAGTTTAATTTTCTACAGATTTTTTTGGAAAATTATTCAAAAGGTACGATTGAAAAAAACACAACTTTTGGTGCCATTTATTCGGATTGCTATTATATATAGGTATTTCATTAAATTTATATATATATATATATATATAATTAACTAAAAATTTTAAATTAGATTCATCATTCCAAAAATCTTTTGTTAAATCAAGAATTGGAGGAATTTCTTTACTTATAAAAGAATGAATGCTAGAGAATAATTTAGAGAGCCGTAAAAACCGTTGAGAATTAAATTTTATATTATTTTGTGTCGTGGCAAAAAAATGAAAACGGTTCAAACAGACATATATATATATATATATATTTCAAAAGATACGAATATTCGAATAGAGACAACTCTACAATGAATAGTTGCAATTTTACAAAAAAAAACCATTACAATGAACAATAACAACTTTTTGTAAAACACACAATTTAAAATATTTAGAAATTTTTTTGGAAAATTATCCAAAAGGTACGATTGAAAAAACACAAATTTTAGTGGCATTTATTCGGATTGCTATTATATATAGGTATTTTCATTAAATTTTTATATATAAAATTAAATAAAAGTTGTAAATTAGATTCATCATTCCAAAAATCTTTTGTTAAATCAAGAATTGGAGGAATTTCTGTACTTTAAAAAAAATGAATGCTAGAGATTAATTGAGAGAACTGTAAAAACCATTGAGATTGAAATTTTATATTATTTTGTGTCATGGTAAAAAAATGAAAACAATTCAAACAGACAAATATATATAGACTTCAAAAGATACATATATTCTAATAAACATAATTGTACAATGAACAGTTGCAACTTTACAATGAACAACGGCAACTTTTTATAAAACTCACAATTTAAATTTTCTATAAATTTTTTGGAAAATTATCCAAAAGGTACGATTGAAAAAACACAAGCTTTAGTGGCATTTATTTAGATTGCTATTATATATAGATTTTGAAAAGCTATAATCAGTTTGTACAAGATTTAGACAGTGGTGGTCCAAATTTGAATAATTTTGCAGAATCATAAATGACACTGCTCATTGATCTGGACAATTAATCTGTCTCTATATTTTTTTTCTTTTTGTCAAAACCGTCGACATTTTTTTAGTTTTTTTTTTGTGTGTGTTTCCTAAACTTTTACAAATTATTGATATTTCTTAGAATGTTGTATATGCTTACAAACCCGATAACGCTGCAGTGTTAAAACAGAAGTATATAGCACTTCCACTTTATTATAACTGTTTTTTTTTTTTTGAAAAAAATTATAACTGTTTTGTAAATCAACCATCTTATTATTAAAAAAAAATTATACATCATTTGAAAAATCTCTTTAGTCCGAGTCGAAACCAATCTGATCTATCTCGCTAGATAAATGTGGTTGTTGAATCATCTCTATGTAACCAAACTCGACTTGATCTCTTTATGTAAATAAAGTTGTTGAATTGTTTTGTTTTATTTTTGTTCTTTTTGTAGCTAAAATGGAGTATGAAGATAGAGGGAATCGGTACCATTCCTCAAATCTTTTACCACTAACTTAACAAATACTTTTTAGAAAGAAATAATATCAGACACTAAAAACCCCTAGCTAGTACAATTTAGTTCTTTGGATTAGAATGATCGATCTCACGTTCTTCTCACTCATAAAATCATCGACAAATAAACATCGGTCGGTGAATTCCTGTTCAATATTTTCGACTGACACTATCGCAATTATTGAGCTGTACTGTTACATCGCAATTATTGAGCTGTACTGTTACATCGCAAATATACACAACACATATATTTGCGTGTAACTTATAGCATGAAATGAATGGGGTCTAAACGACAACCCATAGGCGCGTTTCGTTGACTACACCTTTAGGTCATCATTAACGGGGGAACACATGGTGTGTTCTAATCCCAAAAAAATCAATAAAAAAGTGAATAATGGGCTTAGATCTAATCCCAAAAGGAGATTACTTATGTGTCCTGGCTTCACGTCATTGGTCGAGATGTTTTGGAAAGAAAGAAAAATTTTCATTTCTTCCCTTCGCCGTCGAAGGTCAGTTTTCCGGCAATTGAAAATCTCACAAATTCAAGCTGAGCTTTTGTCGAAATCTTCTTAAGTAATCTCCTCCAGTGTCTTTGTATCTTCTTCCAATCGTCGAAGGTTCGATTTTGTCCCTGATCTGTGTTCTATCAACTTGTCTTCTCTCTTCGGTTCGATCGTATTGATTGAAATAAATTGCATAATTTGTTGCTAAAAACCTAAAAGTTTTGATTTTTACTTGTTTGGGTCCGTATATTGAAGAATGTGATGGCATAAACTTTACGAATTGAGGGTTTTGTTTGTTCATTTTTGTTTATTTTGCAGCCTTGTCCTGTAATTGATTCGCTGGTTGAGCTCATCATACTCTTCCATGTCTGTTTGATCTACCCAAAGTTTGAAGTTATTGCTTTGGTTTGTGCAATTTGTTTGGGATTTACACTGATCTCTGACTTAATAAAT
>NC_025697.1:12982500-12985550 GCF_000633955.1 Camelina sativa | reverse complement strand
GCTTTGGTATCAGTTACGCAAGTTTGTGTTTCAAGAACTAACCTAATTCTGCTGAATCTTTTATTTGTAGGCAGGACAGTCTGTTCACATTGGTGGCTTGGTCAGGCTAGACCTCGTTCAGGCGTCGGTTGAAACAATATACATAACAGTATGGGCATCGCATAGCGTTTCACTACATCTAGGAAAAACAGAGAATGCTGAAGAAATACTCAAGGGCCATTCCGGTTTACGCCTGCAGGTAAGTGAAGCTTGTATCTCGTGCAACTCCTCATTTTAGCAACATCAGAATGTAATGGAAACCCTTTTTTATTGTATCAAATAGCCACCAATCGGAGAGAACAGAGCGGCTGAATTGGGAAACTGGGAAGAGAAGGAGATTCAGGTGACGGGAAGTAGTTGGGAGGTGAAAAGCATCGACATTTCAGTGGCTGGTCTTGGCTGGCTAGCTCTTGGTCTCAAAGGTGAAGCAACACTAGCATTATGGACTTATCAGGGGATTGATGTAACCTTGAGAGAACCATTGGTTATTGACCGCGCACCATATCTTGAGCAACCTGGCTTCTGGTTGCCAAAAGCCATAACCGAAGTGCTTGGAACCCATTCTAGTAAGCTTGTTGAAGCTCGTAGGAGGAAGAAGCAACAAGACAGCACAGATTTTCTCTCTGATAATGTTTCATAGTAAACTTGTATACTTAATTAAGAGAGATTAAGATTAGTGCTGATACAAGTTACATATTAGCTTTTTCAATCAGTGTAGTCATTTTTGGAAGGCTAATATTGGTTTTCTATTTTTAAACATTTTTATATATCCACATCGATTCATTTTCTAACAATTCATTTTTTAAGTTTTTAAAATTGTAACTACTGATCTTAACTACTGATCTTACATTATTTCACTATATCTTTATTCTAAGAACACTATAATTAGTTCTCCCATTTTTTTTACCAATGATCTTAACAACTAATCTAACATTATTTTCACTATATATTTAATCTAAGAACACAAAAAAAAGTTCTCCCATTAATGATGTCCTTATATACCCTCTTAACAAAATCAAAACTTATTGACATGTCTTACATTTCCAAATGTCTCTTGGACCACTTTTTTCTTTTTCTTTTAATCAAATCATTCTATCCAATGTTTTCTACTTAAATTATTCTATCCAATGTTTTCTTTCGTCGACACAAAAATTGCCTTTTCTCCCGTCGACACAAAAATTGCCTTTTTCTCTCTTTTACGTGCTCCTTTTGTAGCTCATTATATAATTAATTTGCTATGTAAAATCTAAAAAGGAACAATTACAGTAAAACCTCTATAAATTAATACTATATAAATTAATAAATACTATAAATAATAAATTTTGTCGGACCAGTGTAAAAAATAACAAAATTCGATAAAATAATAAGATAATAATTTTTCTGAAATCCCCATATAAAATATGGTCCCAATAATATTATAAATTAATAATCATGTAAATTTATATATATATATATAATGTATGTAACGAAAAAAAATATAATGTATGTTTCTCCTAAAGCTCATATCTACAAAACAACTGTTATGTTGTATTTTCAAATTATAATGATATAAAATATTTTGTAACATATCATAAATATAGCTACATTTTTTTAAGTTTTCAATTTTTAGATATCCATCATTTACATTTTGATAGTTTGATTGACTATTAAAATACAACAATCTATATTATTTTTCATAAATTTAATTTTATGTATGTCATGTGTATAAGTGAATTTATCTATTGTATTTGTAATTTATTGTTAATAATGTTTTCTAAATATTACAAATTCAATTCCAATACCATAAAATTTTGAATATCCGAAATTATTGTTAAAATTGTCTAAATTCATAATTTTTAAAAGTTAAACTATTAAAAATATATCTATAAATTAATAATTATTAGTTTACACTATAAATTAATAATTATTAATTTATAGATAAATTAATATCACTATAAATTAATAAAATGTCTTGGTCCCAACATTATTAATTTTTAGAGGTTTTACTGTATATAAGAAAAAGCAAAATTAAATCTATAGCTTCCGTGCAACCTACCCATCTCTAGTTTCTTGATTATTTTTTTTGTTCTTACTAATTTTTGATGCTCTCATTTTAGAACAGATTACCTAATACAGAATATATGCAATATCATACTAATAGAAAGAACCAGAAAATAAGTAAGAACATTTATAAGATATATATAAATATAGAAAAGGTAAAAATGAAAAGATTATATATATGCCCCACTTCAAAAAACTTATTCCTTGGTCGTTGTCTCGTTCCCATATTATTATAATTGCATTATATGATATGTGTTGTCCCCATTTCAAAAAGCTTATTGCGTTACGTTCTCGTTTCTTACTTTGTTTTGTGATTGCATTATATGTATGATGGAACTCATTATTTGTGGACCGATATATTTGTTGAAAATGGCAATTTTGAACTCTAGTAGTCATTTAGTCTTTAACCACCTGTTTGTGACTCAAACATGTTTCAATACGATATATCTGCAAATGCAATGTGTATTAGAGGACGTATATGAAACCGTTAATAGAACAAATAGAATGTATCAAATCCATAAACAGAACAAATATACTCGAATTTTAACAAAAAAATGTTATTAAAACTGCATGTGTGTGAAATTATCTCGACTCTGAAGTAGTCATGGGCGTTCGGGTATTCGGTTCGGTTTCGGATATATCCATTCGGTTCCGGTTAGTTTGGATATAGAGGTTTAGTATCCATTCGGTTAATTTACTATTTCGGTTTGGGTTCGGTTCGGTTTCGGTTATTTTCGGTTCGGTTCCGGATATCCGAAATAGTGTAATATAAATTTTTAAAATACTATTTAAATAAAATTTGATTATATTTTAACAAATATATCTAAAAACTTCCTGATATTTGATTTATTTCAAATATTTTGGTATTTTTGTCTAAATATATATGATTTTTTAGTTTACTTTTTATTACCTTATATAAATTAACACGTAATACAAAGCTAAAACTTCAACGTGGCGCAGTGGCCATGTTG
>NC_025697.1:12886338-12982307 GCF_000633955.1 Camelina sativa | reverse complement strand
ATATTTTAACAAATATATCTAAAAACTTCCTGATATTTGATTTATTTCAAATATTTTGGTATTTTTGTCTAAATATATATGATTTTTTAGTTTACTTTTTATTACCTTATATAAATTAACACGTAATACAATGGTAAAACTTCAACGTGGCGCAGTGGCCATGTTGCACTCCAGTTTGTAGAGGTCTCAGGTTCGATTCTTGGCTAAAACATAATTTTAGTACGTGTTCGGTTTGATTCGGATAACCGAATGGATATCGGTTTGGTTCGGTTAATAACCGATATCCATGGATAATTAAAACACTATCCAATCGGTTATTGTCCACTATCCATACCCGAACCGGAACCAAAATTTCGATTCGATTTCGGTTCGGTCCATTCGGTTCGGTTTATTTGCCCAGGACTACTCTGAAGTATATTAGGTCCATGAAGAAAATATATTTTATATTATAAACGGAAAACTACTGAAGTTATTATCCATCATTTGATCATATCTCTTCAAATAAAGCTATGTCTTTTCTGGATATATAGATTGTTATATATGGTAGGTTTTGCCTCCTTCCAAATCTAACAAAAGACTATGTCTTTTCCAGAAAGATCGTAAAAAATGGCAGGCTATGCCTCCTATATGATCAAATATAAAGGTTATCTCATTTTCTGGATTGATCGTTATAAGTGATAGGCTTTACCTCCTTTGTGATCAAATATATAGCTATGTTATATCTGAATTGATCGTTTGATATATGGTAGGCTATGCCTCCTTCACGATCAAATAAAAGCTATGTCTTTTCTGGATAGATAGATTGTTATATATGGTAGGATTTGCCTCTTTTACGATCATATATAAAGCTATATAATATTTGGATTGATCATTTGATATGGTAGGCGTCGCCCATCTTTTACAACCTAACAAAAGTCTATGTCCTTTCCCGAAAGATTGGCTTTGATTTATATACGATCAAATATAAGGCTATGTCATTTCCGGATTGATCGTTATATATGATAGGCTCTGCCTACTCTACGATCAAAGAAATATTATTTCTATTAAATTCTTATATATAAAGCTATAACTCTTATTTTATTTTCTGAATTTATAGTTTATTTATTCGTAAAGAATAATTATATGTGTTATATAAGATTTAAAGACAATAAAATGTCTTTATGATCAAAAAATATATTTCTCTTATGAGAATATATAAAGCACGTGTACATATATTTTATACAGTGCAAAAGTAATTGGAAGGCCTAGATCAGCTAGTCTCTCGACTTTCAAAGACATCATATTCATAATTATCGATGTCTACTATTCTCCGAAGTCTCAAACAAAACTCATGGAGTTTCAAAGACATTTTGTCTTTATAAAATTATTATGTTGAGACTATAAATAAATATGGTATCGCATGATCGGGCATATTGGAGACACGCATGTATATGATTATATCATGCAATAACATAGATGGCAAAATAATAGTAAATATGAAATTCTCTTATGCTTCAAGTATAGCATTACCGGTCAAGCCATCCCGGTCAATCAATGATATAAAAATTATTGAAAATTTGTTCAGAGGAACAAAGTTCTTTCAAAAGTATTGCATGTCTCAGTTCACATTTCATGAAGTTGTAAGCACTATACTTCATTCATATTTCAGGTAACATCTAATTTATGTTGAATTTATTTAAGTTTATTTAAATTCATTTAAATTTATATTTATTGTTTATGGAGCCGATGGTTATATACCTCCTCCTTAATTTTATAGTAGGCTATGCCTCCAGAATCATATAGTATTAGGCCATTCACCATCCTTTTGGATTAACAAGCTCATTGTATATATATGATGATTTGATTTCTTTAATAAATCCCCAAATTAAACCCCAAGTATAACCGATCTAAAAATAAGATTCGGTCAAAGGTGAATGGACATAAAAGTCATCATCTTGAGAGGGGGTAATACTAACCTCACATCTTATAAGGATCTAAGATAATAGACATAACCGAAATCGGTATGTTGTTGATCCTAAAGTGGGATTCAGTACGAGATGAATGAACTCCAAACTCCAAGAGTTATCATCTCGAGGGGGAGAATTAAAGGAATCCCACATCGATAATAAGTCGATAAACTTTGGTGAATTTGACACCCAGAGCGATATAACTTTGGTGAAGTCATATCCTATAGTTTATCACATATATATGTCGCATGTGATAAAGTGGAGCATCCATGATGTTCACTCTTGAAATGAGATATGATGAATCGTTCATAGTGCAACTCCAAGAGATTGCAAAACGATTCATGGTGATTTATTCTCCATGTTTTTAAATGAAACATGCAGTTTTGTATGTAATAAATATTATATATGAGGCCAACAGTTTGAAAGAAATATTTCTGCCATGTTATATATTCATGGTTGAAGATCAAATATTTCTCATTTTGAATCTTATGGGTGTGTGATACATATTTTAAATGCTCATCCACACCACATAAAATATACCATCCACAGAGGATGAAATATATAGATGCGGGAGATGAGTCTCCGCTCTATTAATATAAAGCCATCTTATGAGAGATGTGCTTATTGCAAGATTTGCATATCATCATGTTGGATGATAAAATTCTCCATTATTATGGAAGAATCATCAAATAGTTTTGGATCTTTTTTAAACAAATGGATATGAACTTAAAAGTTCAAAAGTTCAAAAGTTCAACAGATCACTATTCAAAATATATATTGCAAATCAAATGCAAAAAAGCTGATGGATGAGATTTCATATAATTATTGATCCTCACATAAATAAATATGAACTTGTGGTTCTAAGAAATCTCACATCCAGCTAAAAATGCTCCAATAAAAATATGTCTCTGACGGATGACATACTAAGTCTATGACACATAAGAAACGTGATAGACTACTTTGGTTCATAAGATAAATAAAATCCTCGAAAATAAAAAGGAGCAAATTAAAAAGAGGATTATACTCTCAAACGAGGAGAAAATGAACTCCTAAAGAGGAGTAGATAGACTCTTTAAGAAGAGCTAATAGACTCCCAGAGAGGAGCACATAGACTCCTCAAGAGGAGCCAGATACTACTAAAGAGGAGCAAGATACACCTCAAGAGGAGTAGAGAAACCGATTGATATGGTTAATAACGAAATCAGGTACCTGAATAAAATCGTTTATATAATGATTAAAGAGATCTCGATTAAACATGTCATTACGGAAAATTTGGAACCAAAGACATAATGTCGACAATAAAAATATTATATCGCGCAATGTGATTAATGAGGATCATAAATCTCCCCTTTGTGAGCGTATATATATATATATATATATATATATATATATATATATATATATATATATATATTGCCAATAAAAGAGGTAATCAAGTCTATATTAAACTCGTATGAAAGACGAGTAATTTTTGGACTAGTGGTCCAAGCATCAAAAGGGTATAATTATATATAACAAAACGGTGTGTCGTGCCATGTTTTGTTAGAGTACCCTATATCAATCAAAATTGATGTTATATAATGACTTGAAATACATCTCATGGGATGATTGAAAAGCTTATCCCGAAAGATATATGATATCATAATTATGTTCTCGAGAACTCATTGATGATCATCAAAACCCTTAAAAGGTTATTTGGAATAAAAGATCTTGAAAAGACAAAAATGTCTCCAGATATTCCAAACTAAACATCTATCGAAATAGATGTTATACTAATCACTTCTAAAGGAAGTCATATATATATATATATATGTAGTCATATAAGATCATATATAAATGTTGACGAGCATTTATATATTTTATGAGTATTGTGCATAGCATTTTCTACTAATCTCTTTGCAGCATATAACTCATTCTCTGTGAGTAAATTTTGAGATGAGTTAAAACGTATCTTCTACTGCAAAGGTATGATTAACTTGGGCTTTGGAACCCCCGAGTATGGTTTAGTTGGTTTTGCAGATGGAAGACTTATATCGGATCAGTATAAAGATATATCGCAAAACAACGACTTTGCGACGTTTCAGTGATAGACTTTTTAGTTGTCGCTTATTCAATTCATGCCAAAATAGTTGTGCTTCATATGACATATCGAGAATCCCTAATGGCTCAGATGATGCTTGAACGTCAACCAATAGTTATCTGCCTACGATTGGAGCCTCCTAACATGTTGAAGAAGAACTTCGAACTGAAGAGTCGATCAGCATCAACTAGTTAATGCTTGTTTGGACCCATTAACAAGAAGCAACCGAAAGGCAACAACTCTGTTTGAAGACTCTGTTGCATATGTCGCCCAAATCAAAGGAAGATACACCAAGAACGACAAGACAAGATATATTCCTCTCTTACGGTCAAGAATTTGAGAAGAATAAGGAAGTTGATAGCCAGTACATCAGCTCAAGTAACAATGTAGCAGATGTACTTATAAAGGTGCTTCCAGCTACTTCATTCAAAATGCACCTTCAGAGATCAAAATTCATCTTTTGAAGATGATACTTCCAGGGGGAGAATATGATGATTTGCGTGGTTGCACTCTTTTTTCCTTATCATGGTTTTTATCCCACTGGGTTTTTCTATGACAAGGTTTTTAACGAGCCAGCAAATAACACGTAAAATATCGAAAAAGAATGTCGATGGTGAAGATCTATCTTTCTTCAAAATCTTTGTCATATATCGACTAGATTAGAAGAATGAAGAGAATGATCGACATGGATCATCTACAAAATCTATGAGGAGAAAAAGACTCGTCTATTCCAGGGAGAGATTGTGTCACTGTATTCTTTTTCCTTTATCATGGTTTTTATTCTATATGACTTTTCTATGATAAAAATTTTAATGAGACAGTACACAATACGTAGATGGTAGTGGATATTCAACGGATAACTACTGAAGTGATTATCCATCATTTGATCCTATCTCTTCTTATATTTTATTAATTACTTAGCATAAAAGTAACTTGATGATCAAGTCTTTGATAGAGTATATATATGTTGTACGAAAGAGAGTGAAGTAATAACGTCATTGTTGTATCTCTCTGCCTCCACTCTCGTTCTCTTTCTCCCTTTATTATAATATATACTATCATACATATGTATATACATATATATATAACATAATATTTTTATATATTTACGTTATATTTTATAATATTTTATTTGTTCTGTTGATTTACCATTTAAACACAGTATATATGACTGGTAGCTAACTGGAACACAAGATTAGCTAGCTAGAAAGTTCTCTTTTATCATTAAATAGCTAAAGATCAATTCCCGGAGCTTGAATAAAACCACTTCAATAATTCTTAGAATCTGAACATTTATATCAGATAGCTTGTTTTACACTCACCTACCGTTACGATTCAGCTTATCATACACGTCGACAAACTTTAGCGTGTGACGACTAATTTGTATGTGGTACGGTCGATCGATCGACCCCTAAATATTACTTTATACAAATGATCATATAACCAAGATTTTTAAGTTCTCTTTCCAAAGAGTACATAACTAAAACCATCAAAATACTAGAATATATTTACATAAGGCTAGTAATCGTTTAGTCGGTTTAGTTAGCCATTCAGCAAAGAAGTACAGACTTACAACTTTGAGAACTCCTGTTCATTTTTTAATAATTGGGATCATATCATCCTTTAGTTTATAATTGTAGGATTAGTGGCAATTTAAAATGCATGTATGCATATAGAAACATGGGGTCAAGGAACACACAACTCGTTCGTTGGTGCTACTTGAATTAGTATATTGGTTCATTTCCAAATCTGTAACTAACTTTGTCTTATATCACCAGTTTTTTTTTGTTATTTATTTCGATAGAATTTGTCTTTAATCTCGATGTGTATGTTAGACTAGTTCCAAAATACGAAAAAGTTTATACTAAAATAAATATCGAATAAGTTGTCACATTTGGAATCATTCCCAATGCCAACCACTGCCTAGAACCAACGTATTAGAGTTTTGATTTCACATGTGTGAAAAAAACTGTTTATCTTGAACTATCTGATTTTGGGTTCTTACTTCTCAGTCTAAACTGTTTATCCTATTAAACAGTTTTATATAACCTAAAATCTTCTCAGTCTAAACTTATTTTATATAGCCTAAACTTGTCACTACAGTCTAAACTGTTTATCCTATTTGACGTTGAATGTCTAACGGTTTACACCAGAATCAAAACCTTAATGATTATTAAAAGGAAATTAGAGAAACTCATTGACTAAAAAACATATTAACAATTCTTGGGGTTAGATCAATACACGATGCAGTAAAGACTTAAGACAAGTTAAGACTTTGCGGCTTAATTAACAATCTCGAATCCAAATTTTCAACTTAATATTCTTCTGAATTTCTAGATGAACCTCTTATGCGTATGCATATACAAACACATATATTTTATATAAAATAAGTTTTTAAGTACGATAAGATAATGTTTCTGTAGTGACAAGCATGATGATGCACACGATAAGAGATGATTCAACAGTAATATATGTTGAAAACTTTTAAAATAAACCAAAAAACAGTTGACACACCATTTTCAACCTAAAGAAGACAATTCGTTAAAATTATTATAAAAAAAAAAGTCACGATCATGTATATTATCATTACATAAAATATTTAATATTTAATAAGTCGGCATTTAACAAAATAATATATCTCGTTATATTTAGAAGGGACTTTGAGATAGAATTAATATATATCTTTTATTCTAAAGAGAACATTCATTTGCTTTGAAGAAATAGAAGGAAACAATTGATTGCATAATAGATCCTATCAACCTTCTACATAATTCCATTAGTCTGCCTTATTTTTTAAAACTCTCTAACTAAACACAAAACTGTATTGTGTTATACCTATTTCCAAATCCTCAAGTAATATATTACAATTGTTATTTTTTAATTTAAGCTTACTTAAGGTCTTCAACATGTGTTGCAAACACAGAATATAATCTAGTATATTTAAATGAAAAAACAATATTTAGTCAGAAAACACAAAAAAAAATTGTTTTGATAGACTAATGCGGTTTCACCAATACATATTAAATCAATTATGAAACAGTTTCTTTATTTTGGTATGATATATGTGAATTTTCTAATTATGGTTAAAATTTTGTACATGGATTTGCTATATTTCAAAATTTAAATACATAATTTACACATCATGTTTGAGTTTTTTTTTTGGTTTAATTTTTTCTTAAGGTTTAGTATATGCTATGAATTATGTATTTTAGCAACAAAAAAATCATAAATATGAGCATTTTTAAGTGTTCAAAAATAGCAAATCTGGAAAATTTAAGTGCTTTTTTTGTTTTGGAGTTTTGTGATTATTATGTAGACACTCTTTTTAACTAGTTATATAAGGTTTCCACTAATGGATCACTTTCATTTTACTAATATTCGATTACTAACGTGTATCATGTCAGTCAAACCCATGATTTATTTTAATCATAATTTTACACACTCTAATTCTACTTGATTAGATGACATAATAACAAAAGTAGAATCACATTTTCAAAATGTCAAACTTTAAACTTATACCATTCATAAATCATAACGACTATAATACTATCTCTTTCTGTTACTCACTTATATTATGTTTATTAGCAAACATAACAAATTGTAAAACAAAAAAAAATACACATTTCACAATAGTAGAAATACAAACTATTGTAAACTGCTCTTCCAAGCAAGCACAGGGTTTTATCGGATATCTGGACTGGATAAAATCACCCACCACCAACAGAAAACTCAATGTTATATGTAAACTGCTCTTCCAAGCTCTCCTCTACTCAATCTGGACAGAACGTAATGTGAGGCTTCATACCACAACCTTCTCCTCTGTTGAGAGGATTAAGAAGGAGATCCAATTACTACTCAGGCGTCGACTTATTGGACTAGACAACTTGGGAAAGGACTTGGTCGTCCAACCTCCTATACATGACACCTACCTCTACCTTTGGTTTCAGAATTTCCAACCCTCTTGGAGATGCTATGCTTCGTTTGTATTGAGAAAATGTTTCTTCTTTTCTTACGTCATCTATTCTCATGTATTTGAACTCAAACTGTACCGTTCTCTACATATATAAATATACCGGTATCTATTTAAAAAAAAAAAGAAAAGAAATACAAACTAGGAGAAAAAAACATAGCAATCATGATTAACAAAAAAAATATGTACGGGTCTTTTAGGAGCATCAAATCAAAGTTTAGCCCGTGGGTCCTCATTTGCTTTTACTTACTATAGACTCAGTGCAATATTTGTCCCATAATATGGGACCCATATCTCCCTTTACCCCTACGGCCCTACCATACCCCAAAACAATTGTTGCATATAAATAAGGGAGTGATTGAGAAATGCAGACAAATACCCATCAAACTCTGTCTCTCACTTTCCTTCATTAACTCATTCCCCAAAATAATACCATTATATCACATTCCCAAACTTTTCTCTACACCTTATTCCCAAAACAAAAAGAAAAATTATAATGGTTAGTGTGACATTGGTGTTTTTGGTATAAAGCTCTTCTTTATAAAGTAGATCATCAATGATAGCTTCAAAGACTACTACTCCCAAGACTAGCTTAGCGAGTCAAGAGAGCAAGGAGGAGAAAACTAAACCGGTTAGAGATTCCGGTAAGTATCCGGTTTACCGGGGAGTCCGAAAGAGGAACTGGGGGAAATGGGTGTCGGAGATACGCGAGCCGAGGAAAAAATCACGTATATGGCTCGGAACGTTTCCTTCCCCGGAGATGGCGGCGCGTGCACACGACGTAGCTGCTCTTAGCATCAAAGGAGCCTCCGCTATACTCAACTTCCCTGACCTAGCCGGCTCTTTCCCGAGACCTAGCTCGCTCAGCCCTCGTGACATCCAAGCCGCAGCTCTCAAAGCCGCTCAAATGGAGATCATGACGACGACGACGACAACGTCACAGTCTTCATCTTCTTCTTTTTTTACGTTTTCGTCTTCACAGTCTTCTTCTTCGCTTGAGTCTCTCGTGTCTTCCTCTGGGACGGGCTCAGAGGAGCTAGGGGAGATCGTAGAGCTGCCGAGTTTGGGATCGAGTTACGATGGTTCGACTCAGCTAGGTCAAGATTTTATATTCTCTGACTCGACGACAGACTTATGGGTTTATCCACCGCTTTGGTCAGAAGGTGATTATGAGATGGTTCCTTCTGCATTATTATCACAAGATTGGGATCTTCAAGGACTGTACAATAATTATTAAGTCATAATAATCATATTAATATACTAGTAAATGCTGTGTTTAATTACTTTTTAATGAACCCTTTATTTTGTGGGGTGAGTTTAGGGTTATTAGTCTTTGATTTTTTTTCTATTTTTTTTTTCAATCTGTGTGTGTCTGTGTGAGAGAGAGAGCTCCATATATGAATACTTGTACATAATTCTCATAACATGTTTTTTTTTTTTAATCAGTGTGTGTAAATTTGAAAAAATAAATAATATTGGACTAGTAGCCAACGGAAGCCACGTACCCTTTTCTATATTTTGAATTAATGTACATTATTATTGAATCAAAACTTTGATCTTCTGATTAAGCATATATTAATCTGACCAATTGTTTAGTTTTTGCCTTTATTTTTCTTTTCCACTATCAGTTATTGGATTTTGATATTTGTTGCTAATATTATTAAGATATATATCCAACAGCTTGAATAATTTTGCCATTCGAGTATTATTGTATTAATCAAACAATGACTTTTACTCATTACATTTCCTTTTACGACCCAATAGTATTACAAAAGAATCTCTTCTTTCCTGTCTTTCGAGCACTATGATCTAGAAAGTGTAATATATTGTAATACAAGTAGCTCATTTTGATTAGAAAACACGTGTAAACAATACTGTAATGAATGGTTTGAAAATGGAACCCATTGTTTTCTTTGCAAGTCTTACGTCTCTTTTCTTTTCGTTGTTGAAAAAAATGACATAAACCTTTAATGATTATTGTAATTAGAATCCGTCACTATCCTTTAAATTTTCTTGAGTAGACATATATTGAAAGAAGAATCAGTTGATATGACGTATCGATAGTTAGGATTAACGTCATAAACTAATTGCAATATGTTAACAATTAAATGGTGATTCGATACACACATGTCTACTAATATAATCAACAACAACAAAAAAATAAGAGGGCGAGATTTTATTTGGTTTACGTGTACATTAGACTTCTAGAAAACATATATTTTAAAAAAAAATTATAATCAAAATCGTAAACGTTTACGAGTAACTGTTCGTTTGTATGTATATATCTCTCTATATATATAAAAAAAGTCACAGAGCACCAAAAAATCAGGCAAACATTACGCCCAATATCATCAAGCAAACAGTGGTAACTAAAGTGCAGTATAATAAGTTCGAATAGCTCGGAATAAAAATTAGGCAAAACCTTTCGAAGACAGAACCAACTTTTTTGACAAACTTTTTTTATTTCTAGTTTACATTTTTTTTCTTTTCTTTTCTTGCTTGCCATTTCAAGGATGCTCTCAATTATTGTCTTCGTGAAAGATATTGGATAGTGGAGTCCGATATAGTAAGGGAAAGTATATACTATGTGCAAAACCTTAATTTATATGTTGATGTGATGATGTCCCGACAAAACAATGGTAAAGTTTTAGCTTTATCAAAGAAGTTACAAAAAGCTGATATTTTATTGTTGGGAAATTTTGTAATAACGTCCAGGTAATAGATGATTAAAAGATTAACTAACTTGAATAATGCAGAATTTCAAAGCCACCTTTTGTATTATTGATTCTAGGAGGTAAACTATAGATTAGAAGTCGATCCGCGCAAACACACATGTAGTTTTAAAGATTTTAAATGTTAAGATTTGAATATAGTTTTAAAGATTTGAATATAGTTTTAAAGATTTTAAATGTTACGTAGAATATATTGTTATTAGATCAAGATTTTGTTAAACTCTATTAAAGTTTAGTATTATTAGTTTGTGATTTGTAAAAAATCATTTAGAATCTTAACAAATCTCGGTTATTGGATTCAGACTTTTATAAAGTCATTAAAATTTTTGTTATTCAATAAAAACAAAAGAATCTAGGATTGTTAATGAGTTCAATTATTATGTTATTGGTTCATGATTTTAAACACTTTCTTTACAAAATAAAGTCATGAAAAGTATCATAAAAATACATGGATTATTTGGAAGACTTTACAAGATTTTTGAAAACTAATCAACAAAACTTTTTAGCAATCTTTAACAATATTTCACTTATTCACTTTTAATGATTTTGATGAACTCTTTAAAAATCTTCATAAATCTCAAACCAATACCACCTCCTTATATGATTTAGTTACTTTGTTTTGTATAAGAGTTTTCATCTTTGAAAATTTTACAAAAAAACCACTAAAAATTTGATTTTTTTTTTAAAATTTGTGTGAAAGCTTATTAATATATATACAAATTGCCTTTATATGTGTGTAAATCTTTTTATATATTTTATAATTAAATATAAATACCTTTTAAAAACCTTGTACAAACTGTTTGAAAATCTTTTAAAAACTTGTAAACCTTTTAAAAACCTTATTAAACCTTTTTAAATTTTTTAAAAACTTTATAAATATTTGGATAGAATCTCGAGGTAGTAGTTATTATCTAGAAGTACCTTGTGAACCATATAAAACTTTATAACTTTTCATATTCAAAAAGAGGTATTTTTGAAAATAGATAGATGAAAGGGGTATTTAAAAAAAGGAGTACACCAAAAAGAGGTATTTCTAAAAAATTCTCACGAACTAGCGTCGCCAACCTTACCATCATCGACCTCTCTCCCCATTCTATTCAACATCGCGAGGTGCGGCCGACCAAACTCATACAGATTTGGACCAAGGCGGCCGCCAACCGACTAACCATCAACAAGCCTGAGCCGATCAGCGACCAGCGGCAGATCAGTGCCGAGCAGGCATATAAGCGAACATCTTTAGCACGCCCGCCGACCACAAAAATATCTCTGCTCGACGGACTAAGGGGGGGCTATTGTTGGATATGGGCTTTGCCCCATATGCCAACTCGGCCAACAATGGCTCACCAGAGATAGCATACTAGATTTTCAGTCCAACAGAAAATAGGCCTACCTCGGAGGACAATCTCAGGATTTCGCGCAGAAACTTTAAAGTGCCTTAAGTCCACACTCACTTATAAATAGCTCAAGACATTTATTGGCAACCTCGTTCTGACTCACACACATTACCCAGAGAACAAGACTTTGCATCGAAAACAATGTTTATTCTCTTTTATGTAATTCGTTTCCACCTTTGAGATAGTCATTTTTCTTGTCGTCAGCTTACCTGTACGCTGACGAACTCTCACTTTATATTTGACGACCTCATATCTCGTTAAAAAAAGGATTTGCTCCACTCTTACCCCAAAAATCTTGTTTATTAATATTGTGCGAACCTCGGTACACGTCATCGTTTGAATTATAAATACTAAAATTATTTTGACAGGAGTCATGGATTTAGGATAAAATCAAGTATAATAAAAACAATGAGTAGAATTGATCAAATGACCGTGAGAAAAGAAGTTTGGTCAATAGCAAAATTCTGGAAACAATTCATGCATCTTTTGTTTACATATTATACAATAAAATAAAAAGATTTACACTTTGTAAAAATATTTAAAATGACATTCCAACTGTGGTTGAATGATTTGATGGCGCATGACTGTCTTTTTTAAAAGATACATTATATGAAAAAAAATTGACTTTTAGGCTAATTCTATTTGGTGAACAAAAAATAAAAAACTAATTCGGATTGAATGATTCTTTAATAAAACTTACAGTATGATCTTCAAATTTCTATTTAATTCGACATTTTCCAGTAGGATGAGATTTTTCTAAGAAAGCTGTGAAAATCATGTGATTGAATTTACATGTTTTAATACCTCATGTTGCTATCTTGTTTATCGGTATTTTTATGGGCAAATTTACGACCGAAACAGAAAAATGAACTAAGAATATAGCACAATAATGAAAAAAATTAAGTAAATAACTATTGACTAATGTAAAAAGAAAAGAAAGGGGCAACGTGAATGACACGCGCATCCAACAAAGGTGTTTTTACCCCATTACATAACTTGAATTTTTAAAATCAGAGGTTTAAAATTTTATGTGATGAATAGTGTTTATAATGGAATAGTATAGGAAAAAATAGTAGAGAACATAAATAACTTAAATCCAATTAAACTCAAATAGTATCAAACATAATTAGTTTTATTAAGACGAAATATTTAGTCACAATAAAAAGTATTTTAGTCACAATATAAACATTGTTACGAATTTGTGACGATTTTTGAATGGTTGCAATACAATCGTCACAAATTTTTATTTGTAACAAAAACGTTACAAGAGTTGCAAAACGAATATATTAGTAACCATTCTGTCATCAATAATTACAACACAAAAAAGTAATAAAACTGTCTCAATTACAAACTAACAAAACGTCTTTAAATCGTCACAATTTGTGTTTAAAATAACGATTAATTATGTATCTTATTATTACGAATCTATAGACTCAAATGGTCACAAATGATAATTAAATATTTTTCGCAAAATTTTAACAAATACTCAAAAATCATGATATTTTGTGACTATCATAATGTCCAATCTTATAATTAGAAGTTAGTTTCAAATGGTCACAAGTTATTACTAAAAAAATTATTGCATATGATAAAAATTATAACTAAAATTTTAATCTCAAAAAACTTTTCATTTTAAAATTTATAATCATACAAATTATTTATAATCATAAACATTAGATATACATTATAAGCTATATTTATTTTTACAAAGAAAATAAATAAAAAATTTGACCAGATGCACATATTCGACCATAACTTTCATATTTAACTCCTATTGAAACGTTCTCAGGCTCTCTGGAAAGGTAAGACTCAGATCTTTCCAATGACGGGTAGATCAGCTTCTGGTTCAACTTGTAGCAGTGGGAAACGATTTCACAAGATGACCGATGTTAATTCGCGGATCTGCGCAGAATATGTTTGATAAAACATGTATAACTTTTAATCTACAAGAAGGGTTACAAAATACTTTGAGGAAAACTTACATCTATGGGTTAGGAAATTGGTCACCAAAATTCTTCCATAAAAGAGTTTGTTTACCCCTTCTTTTCCACCATCTCCTAGGACATGTAAGATCTGTCATTAATCTCAATTGTTGCTCCTTGTTCTCTTTCTATCAAATGGTCTTTTCTCTCTCTCTCTAAGTTTAGGAGACACGAAATTATAAAGGATAAAACCCTAATCATCTCTTGAATAAGTCTTGTTAAATTAGGGTTAGAGACATGGCTTAATGGGCTTTGTATAAATGACATAACAATTTATTCTATTTTATGACTAATTACTCATTTTAATGTCACAAATTGTGACTTGCATATCTGTTATAAGTTCATCACTAATTTGCAACAACATATTGGTCACAATGTTGTCATAAGAGTGACGATTAATATTATCGTAGCATATTCATCACTAATTGTGACAAACTTTGGTTACCGATTTTTTCCGTCATAATATAATGACAAAATTACTATGAATTTTTGACAAATAAATTTAGTCATAATATCATATTTAAAGTGTCACAAATTTGTGACGAAAATTTTTTTTCTCAAAAATACAGCTTAGTAAAATTATATTCTTGTACTGTAAATAGTATGGAAAATTAAGTGAATAACCATTTCCCAATATAAAAAGAGTAGAGATGATATCAGTGAAGGACACACACACATGTAATATATAGAATATTTTTACAACATCTTAATAAAATAGTATAGAACAAAACTAAATAGTATAGAATGAAACATTTTTTATAAAATATATTGATGGTACTGGTAATGATGGTATGAAATGAAATAAAAAAATTATGAAACAAGCCGTTTACTAAGAAATATACAACATATGAAATTTAGCATGTCGAGTTTAACAATTTCTGAATAAATTACACTATACCCTAAGGGATACAACATAGAGAACCCAAACTATCGAATTAAGCTCATACTAAAATTAGGTTACATGGAAATTAAATTATTAGTATCTATATTTTTAAGAAAATGTAATAGAATATTATTGTATTCTATATAGAATAGTAGAATAAATAATTACATTATTTTAGTTACATATTGAGTTAAAGTTGTTCAATTGAAAAAAATCAAATAAAAACATAAAAGAAATGGTTTATTTTTAAATAAGATTGTGAAATCTAAATAATTTGTGACTTTGTGTAAATAGATTTACGAGAATTTCCCTAGATTTTATTGTAAAGTATATAAAGATGTTGTGCTGACTGGTTTTAAATGATGCATGAATTATAGAACACAATCACCAAGGGAGAGATTGAAGGTGTTGTGTTGACTGGTTTTAGTAGGTGCATGGATTATAAAACTCAATCACCAAGGGAGAGATTGAAGGTGGATGTGCTGACTGAGTTTTGTAAGCTGTTCGGAACATGTCATGAGATTGCTAATGAAACCAAGATCTCATACAACCAGGTGTATGTGAAGACAATGAGCAGAATTAACAAAGATGTTGAGGCACTACTTGACAATATTGCGGTAAGAACATTTGTGAAGTTCCGAAGTAGTACAGGAGGTAGTACGTCAAGTAGTACATGAAGCCAAGTTGTGTGAATACTTTGAAGAGTTGGAGAACAAACGTGTGGGACAATTTGGACAAGCCAAGAAGGTTAGATATATCAGAGGATGTATCAAACGTATGAACCAGTTCTTGTACTAGTCCGACATTAATACAGGTTGTAGTACAAGAAGCTGAATTAAAGAGTTTGAGTACATAAGTTTAAGACCGATTTGGTCAAGCCAAGTGGCGGCTGCTAAGCTGGATGAACATCTAGAATAGAAGATTCAAGATGAGATCATGGAGAGAAACTTTCCTTATCCAAAAAGAAAAAGGAAAGTTCTCAATTTCCTATTTGTTGTATAATATGAAAGTTGCCAACCCTAGGGGTTTGACAATTGATATAAATACCAAGAGGCCGCTTCATGAAGACCTGTGCGCTTCAAGGTATTCTCAAGAGATGCACACAAGATGTGTGGTGTCGCCTCATCAATAAGATAAAGAGATCTTTTGATGGTTTATTCATCTAGAAAAGAATGATAGGCATAATAGTGCTTGTATCATATGCAATTGTAATTGCTATCTTGTTCAAGTGAATTTGTTCTAGAGTAGGTCCCGAGGATGTAGGAAAAACCGAACCTCGATAACAAAGCTTGCGTTATTTACTTTATGCTAATACATACAAAGTCGATCGTAACTAGACCTAGCCACAAATATGCGTTTTTAGTATAAATGAATAAATAAGAGATAAACAAGAAAATGAGAAAATGAGAAAAATAAAGGAATAAATAAAAAGAAAGGGAGGAAGAGGGGACACACGTGAGAGAGTGTGTGTCTAGCTGTTCATAATGTCATATGAGCAAAATTGTCATTATTATAGAAAATATAAAGAATATCATAAGGTGATAATTAGAATGGTTAGTGAATTAATTAAAGTTTTTTGTTGTTGGTTACTTCTGCCAATTTCCCTATTTTTATTGCTATATATTATTATTTTTTAAAATGTTTAGAATGATTTAGACTTACCTATATATTCTTCTTATGTTATGACTTATGTAGTGATGATACCAATATAGCTCATTCTAAAATGCATGTTTATTGGATATCAAATTGGGTGATATCACAATTTGAAGATGATCTGAATCTTAGTGTGGGCCAAAACTCTAGTCCTAATTCAAGTCCATGCTAATTTACAAACATGAATCCTATATAAATTAGACCAACAACAATACTAGGATCCGCATTAGTCAAGCATGCCTAATATGATTTTACAAGAACAATTATCACAAAAACCATAGCCTTGTCATAAACTTCAGAGCTCGTAGTTTTAGTGATAATTTGAATTTCGAATGTTTACGTTTTCATGTTCTTTATCTTTCTTGGCATGGAACCATATATTTATGATTCACTTCCTAAAACTTTCATTTCTTGAAACAATATTTACATTCTTATACAAAAAAAAAAACTGTAAAGAACATAACTAAAGAAAGACGAGAATAAGATAATAATCACGTGATTTTTTTTTAGAGAACAAGCAGAGATAGCGTTATAGCTCTATATATATATATTTTTAATCCATGGCGATATATCTCATGGGTAATTTTTGAATTAGTAATACATATTAATTATAAATCTGATGTTCCAATCATCGGTTTTTTATGGTAATTTGTTGATGTAAATTGACACTAAGTTATTGTTTTTTTGTTTGTTAAGTTATTATAAATCTGATGTTCCAATCATCTCCTAATAATGTCATATGATTACATAAACCTTGGAATGATAATCGATGTGTTACTATTTAGATTCACAAAAATTTCATTTTACATTAAATTTCCCAATTTATATTTAATCTAAAACTATTTTTTATTAAATTTAAATTGTTACTCACTTGTTAAATAGAAATATCTTTGTATGATTTATTTTAACTTTTAAATTTGTGTAAAATATATCAAAATAATACTATATATGAAACGGAAAAAGTAGCTTATAATTTTTTTTTCTTTTTCAAAAACATATTATTTTGTTATATTTAATTTTTGATTGTATTTTACTATTTTTCGCTTGGAATGTAATTTGCAAATTACCAAGAAGGGAAAAAAAAACCGAAACTATATTATAATATATTTTTATTGGGTTTCAAACATTTTAAAAATTTTAATTAAATGAAGCTATTTGAGATATATGTTTTTGGGTGAATGTCATGAAAACCCACTTTGGGTTGAGTTCTATCACAAAAACCTACTTTCCACTCATGGTATACTTTCCCAAGTTTTTTGCTTATGTGTCCACTTTCCTTTTACATTTTTGCCCTTACTAACAACTTACCTCTCTTTCTCTCCTTCTTTTCTCTCTTTTTCTCTTCTTTTTTATTGTTAACACTTTAACAAAGTAAAATATATTTATTTGTTATCATAAAACAAATTTTCTATTTATTTATATAAAATATGTTATGATTATATATTTTCTACATTTTAAGATACATATTGCTATATTTTTTATGAATTTTTAGATTATACAGTATCCATCAGTCGTTGAACATTTGTTCAATTATAAGTGGATAATCAATTGCAGTATTGTTAATAGATAGTTACTTGTGTTTATTCATACAAAATATACATACATAAATTTGGTTAGATCTTTATCCATAGCATATTATCCATAACACAACATAGACCAAATAAGTACAAAACCCTTTAATTCTAAATTTTAAATCCTAGAACATAAACCCTTGAACCTAAAACCAAAACTATTCACTTTAAAAAAAAAAACAAAGTTTAGTGGATAGAAAAACTGTGGATAGGTCTCCATGGATTTACAAAGCATATCTAGACATTAAGCTGAAGAATAGCAGTTGAATGGTGGCTATGGATGTGATCATGTGGATATTTTTTTGTGGATACCAATGTAGACAGACCAAAGAATCATCATACAACATCCACACAATTAAATCCATAGACACCATGAGCTCCTTGCTTCATATTTTGTGTTGGTCCAGAAACATATACACTCATAAGTGGTTAATAAACAAAATAAAAATTAACAACATTGATTTATTTAGAACATTGAATATCAATCATGTGGATTAGTAGTTATGGATACTTATCTTATAATATCTTGCTCATTCTTTACATGAGCAGAAATTTGTCCAAAATAAATTAGCCACATAGATTTCTTTTAGCTAAATGTTTTTGTACTATTTTTCAGCTAGAAGTAGGTATATTAGAACTTAGAAGTGTCACTAGAAGCATACTACACAATAAACATGGTCATTATTAATCTCAAAGCCTATCCACCAAATTCTGACCACGTGGACAAGCAATCCAGATGAAATTTATTGACAAGTTTGTTGCATGTTCAAACATCACTATAGTTTAGCCACTTAGATGTCTTTTAGCCAAATGTTTTTGTACTATTTTTAAGCTAGAATTAGAGATATTAGAACTTAGAAGTGTCACTAGAAGCATACTACACAACAAACATGGTCATTATTAATCTCTAAGCCTATCCACCAAACTCTGACCACGTGGACAAGCAATCCAGATGAAATTTATTGACAAGTTTGTTGCATGTTCAAACATCACCATAGTTTAGGGTTTAGACTTTAGATGGTATATAGATTCAATGTCTATGTTTTGAGTTCAAGTTGTATTGTCTAAGGTTCAAGGTGTAGGATTTAGGGGTTAAGGTTAAAAGTTTAGGTTTAGGTATGTGGATGATGTGTCTATATTTTTAATTCATGGTTTAGGATTTAGGGTTCAAGGTGTATGGTTTAGGGTTTAGGATTTAAGATTTAGGGTATAAGGTTTACGTCTTTGGGCTTAGATGGATTTAGTGTCTATGTGGTGTTAGGATTTAATATTTAGGGTATAAACCCTAAACCCTAAACCCTAAACCCTAAAAGAAATCATTCTAGCTGAAAAATAGTACAAAAACATTTAGCTAAAAGAAATCTATGTGGCTAATTTATCTTGGACAAATTTCTGCTCATGTAAAGAATGAGCAAGATATTATAAGATAAGTATCCATAACTACTAATCCACATGATTGATATTCAATGTTCTAAATAAATCAATGTTGTTAATTTTTATTTTGTTTATTAACCACTTATGAGTGTATATGTTTCTGGACCAACACAAAATATGAAGCAAGGAGCTCATGGTGTCTATGGATTTAATTGTGTGGATGTTGTATGATGATTCTTTGGTCTGTCTACATTGGTATCCACAAAAAAATATCCACATGATCACATCCATAGCCACCATTCAACTGCTATTCTTCAGCTTAATGTCTAGATATGCTTTGTAAATCCATGGAGACCTATCCACAGTTTTTCTATCCACTAAACTTTGTTTTTTTTTTTAAAGTGAATAGTTTTGGTTTTAGGTTCAAGGGTTTATGTTCTAGGATTTAAAATTTAGAATTAAAGGGTTTTGTACTTATTTGGTCTATGTTGTGTTATGGATAATATGCTATGGATAAAGATCTAACCAAATTTATGTATGTATATTTTGTATGAATAAACACAAGTAACTATCTATTAACAATACTGCAATTGATTATCCACTTATAATTGAACAAATGTTCAACGACTGATGGATACTGTATAATCTAAAAATTCATAAAAAATATAGCAATATGTATCTTAAAATGTAGAAAATATATAATCATAACATATTTTATATAAATAAATAGAAAATTTGTTTTATGATAACAAATAAATATATTTTACTTTATTAAAGTGTTAATAACAAAAAAGAAAAGAAAAAGAGAGAAAAGAATGAGAGAAAGAGAGGTAAGTTGTTAGTAAAGGTAAAAATATAAAAGGAAAGTGGACACATAAGCAAAAAAAATTTGGAAAAGTATACCATGAAAGTGGGTTTTTGTGACAATAGTTTAGGAGAAAGCAGTTTTCACCACATTTGCACTATGTTTTTTTTGGAGGCGACAAGGTTAAACATAAAAACCCTTAGATTTCTCTCCCACGGCAAATTAAAAACGCGACGGCGGTGTTAGACGACGGCTGTACTCGGCGGCGTAATCGTATGTGGGATAAATTTGCCGAATAGCTATACGGCGTCGTCTCAAGAATGTCGTCTTCGAAACGGAAGCGCGACGCGGAAGATGTTGGAGAAAGTGGCGACGGTAGTGATGTTAAGAGCAATACCGGAAACAGCTTCTTCGATATATATGGACCCGAAGTATCAACGCTTCCTCTGGAACTTTTTAGTATTGATTTAGATTTGATTAAGTGTTGGATATTGGTAATTTGTGATGTTAAGATTCTTCTTCTTCATCTTGGTAGGCAAAAGCAGAACTCGATTTCAAAAGCCCTGAAGCAACATTGAACTTACAAGTAGGTTTTTGAATCATCCTCGTGGTTAATCAAACTTTTAGGATTGTATGATTGGTATAATGTAAGTTTTTTTTTGGGTTTGAATAGGATGTTCAGGGACTTGTGACATGGGTTCTTGCAGAAGGTTATATGCCCTCGTGGGTGTTTATTAAGGTATGAACAAGTGAACATGTTGGCTATGTTTGTTTGATTGTGTCCTTTACTTTAAGTTTAATTGACATTTTTAAGGATCTGGTTTTGGCAGAACAAGCCTCTCATTCCTAAGGTTGTAATGCTTTACCTTCCTGGGTTGGATGCAGCTTTATACTTATCACAGTCTAAAGCACTTGCTAGTTTGAAATCGTGTTGTGGCAATCCTATAGCACTTTTAGCTTTGAGGTTGGTGTAAGTTTTGGGTGCTTCTCTTTACAATTGTTTGGTTAACTGTTGGTAAAAAAAAACTAATCTTTTGTTCTTGTGTTAGCTCTGTAGTTGATGACATGAGGACAATTGATACAATCCTTACTTGCAATGTTAAAAGAAAGAAAACTGTTACGAGTTCAGTGGAAACACCTCCCCTTGTATCTAGCCCAGGTAAGTAGACTTCACTCGATGAATCTTGATCATTGTTCCTTATTAATTACGACGAGGTTTCAATGTTTCCAGTTATATCATCTACGCCTGTAAACAGTAGTTTCAGATTTTATAAAGTCTTCTCCCAATAGAAGGCATTAACTAGATATAATCTTTGCTTTTTGTAGAAGCAGGCAATCTGATGGGGAAATCGTTCATTGAGATCATAAAAGACATACCATTCCCTGTTGCATACTATACTCTTAGTCGAAAGGAAATGGAACAAAATGGATACACTTTTGAACAATTTGGTACGAGCTACATCTATTTAAGATTTAAGCTGTTAACCTTTGCCTTTGACCTTTGTGTCATATTGTTTGATCATTTTCTGTTCGTTATGCAGAGTTTACCCCTACACTTCCTGCACCACCAGGAGTATCTCACCATGAAATTGTGGCTCTTGATTGCGAGATGGTAAACGACTATGTTCACTGGCCTTTCATGATAATCTTATAATCTTGTAAACATCTTTCCTTTTTGTTTCACCCTTAGTGTATTACAAAGGAGGGTTTGGAGTTAACAAGAGTGACACTGGTCGATATCCAAGGACAGGTACCTTCTTCCTTCTTTCTTTAAGTATGTTAGATTCTTCATTTATGTTACCAAGTTTCCATGATCGCGCAGGTTCTATTAGATAGATTAGTCAAGCCAACAAATCCTATTACTGATTATAACACAAGGTAAGTCATGCAAATATTGGTGATTTTGTGTATGAATTTTAGAATAGTGTACCTCTTAAAAAATACAGTACTGGCATCTGTTTGCAGGTATAGTGGAATAACAGCTGTGATGATGGAAGGAGTTACAACAACTCTTAAAGATATTCAGGTTTGACGAGATCCTTTTAATTTTTATTAGATATGGGTTAAGAGGTTTGAACTTTTGAATTGAAGACTTGTAATGGTCTAGTATAATTAGAGCCGTTTCCTATGTTCAGGCAGAGTTCTTAAGGCTGGTTTTCGAAGAGACCATATTAGTCGGACACTCCTTGGAAAATGACTTGTTTTCTTTGAAGATCTCTCATAATCTGGTGATTGACACTGCAGTACTATACAAGCATCCACATGGTCGATCTTATAAAACTAAACTTCGAATTCTAGCAAAAAAGTTTCTTGCTAGAGAGATACAGCTGTCTGAATCTGGACATGACAGCGTAGAGGATGCAAAAGCAGCCATGGATTTGGCACTATTGAAGATAAAACATGGCAAGAACTTCATAGTCTTAACCTCGCTATTTAAATCTTGTGTGTTTTGTTTTTTCTCTGTATCCTTTTAAGTGATTTTCTTTTCTGGCTTCCACTAGGACCTGATTTTGGCTCACCACCGGAAGTGAGAAGAAAAAAGCTACTCGCCATTTTGAATGAGAGCGGGAAATCTACTTCTATGATTGACAATATCAACATTGTGAAGCGATATGCTTCTGAGTCATCCAATTCAATTCCAGTTTCTTGTGACGACGAAGCACTTTCAAAGGCCATGAAGGAGGTAAAAACTTCTGAATCCATCCATTTCTTTGTATACTCATCTGCCAAAAACGTTTGATACATCTGTGTTTTATATGTTTCTAGGCAAAGAACAAGCGGTCACAGTTCGTTTGGACACAGTTCTCAGAATTGAATACACATTTCCAGAGCAGAGCGAATGATCCGCAGAAACTAAATTCCAGAATAGCGGAGATGATCTCATCGCTTACATGTAACAACAACAAGAGCCTTAAGAAGAAAAACAATGTTTCACTTGAAACGAAGGAAATATTAAAGAAAATGAACGAGAGAGTGCAATCCCTTTACGATGCGTTACCCACCAATGCGATGTTTATAGTTTGCACCGGACACGGAGACACATCCATTGTCGACAGGTTTGTAGCACTCAATCCAAATCCTAAGTGTTTTTAGACAAACGAATATTTTCTGAATTTGCGATCTGATTGTTTTCTTTTTACCTGCCCTGTCTGTTTCTTGCTGGTGGATATGAAGAGTGAGGAAAATGCTTAAAGATGAGAATGAAATCGGGCTTGACCGTGAGAAAGTTGTGAAGGTTCTTGAAGAGCTTCAAGCACAAGCCGAAGTAGCTCTCTGTTTTGTTGGTATCAAGCAATAAACTGACACAGACGCCAAAGTTTAGACCTTATGACTTATGAGCATCAAACTGAGTCTTTTTTATTTCTCAAATATTATTGGTTATATATGTAGTTCTGTTATTGTCAATTCTGATATTCTGATTTATATACATTTTAAAAAGAGTTGACATTTCAAGTTTGGTTTAAAAAGACAAAAAGACTGAAAGCACAAAATAACACATAACATAAGGGGGTGTGATTATGCTGTTGTGGGAGTTTGCATAATCTGAACAATTGGTTGAGCAATTGAAATATGTATATTTGGGGAAACTTTATGACTGGTTATTAGTGTTTGTCTTGGTGAAACAACAGTAAAACTAAATATTACCATATATGTAATATCTTATTATATAAAGCTTAATTTTCAAAGTTAGTAATTCATATAATCGCGACGTGTGTCAAGTGTATAGATAATATTTGGACATGTGTGAAAAGAAATTTTATTTAATAATTCTAAGAAAATTTAAAAAATAAAAAGATTACAATTAATATTTTGAAAAGTATATAAAACCAAAAGTAATCTATTATATCACTGATTCTAATAGAAAATTATCTATTAAATTACTAATTTCAATAGGAAAATATGTGCAATTAATGAGGAAATATATGCAATTTAATTGCAGTTATTATTTATTATAATCATATAGTAAAAATAATTTTATATAGAAAGTGATTAAAGTATGCAAATGTTTAATGTATTAAAATTAGTGATTAACATAATATAAGAAAAATAAGATAATTAAAATAAGAAATTAATGTAAAATTTCTTAAGTTTTTCAATCGGTGAATGATTTGATAGCGTATTCAATATCGACCTGAAGAGTTTGAAAATTTAACGAAATTTCAAGATGAAATCATTCGCTATCTTCGCCAATACGATTCCCCTATAGCTGTTGCTGTTCCAATTTATGAGTCTTTTCAAAATATTGGTAGTGTAAGTGATAATTTTAATTTATATTTAAATTATCAAGTTGCAGTTTCTATTAATGCATAATATTTTTATGGTATTGTGCAGGAGGAGGTTTACCTTCCAATTACTAGAGAAAGATTTTATAATGTATACCATGTTATGCTTCTCACTGGTATTGATCGTAAGAATGGTGTTCGGTATTATGAACTGCAAGATTCTCGTGGGATACATAAAGGAGAACAAGGGGTTGAGATTACCCATTTCTTTCTCATGCGGTTGAGATTAAGGGGTTTTACTTTGTACTTGCAAATCCTAAGTTGATGTTCAGATCTAATATCTCTCTTGATCGGCTTTTTTACAGTAGTTACATCGAGGCCAAAAGAGTTCATTGCCAAATGTTAGCTAAGCAAGCAAGTAATTAATTCAGCTTTCTCTTTGAAATCTTATTCAGTTTTCTTTAAAATTGTGCTAATTTTGGTCTGTTTTTTTAACAGGCACTTATAACTTATAGTGATAGATATCGAATTTTGGTCTGTCTCCGTGAACTTGCATCACTGGTTGTGAGCAATACTTTAGATGTTCCTACAGATTCAGATGATTTTTCTCATGAACATTGAAGCAGCCCTTTGCAAATCAATTGGTGATTATTCTAAGAAATTTGAGAGAGCAGGCTGCGTTATTGACCTATGTGCTATTGTTACTAGGCTCTGGTGTTGTAAGTCTATTGATGAAATCCTTATATAAATAGAAGAGTATAAAAACACCAAATGATATTTATAAAATCAATATTTAAAAAAATTGTGCATGATTAATAGAGAAAAACTAATTGAAAAGTTAAACAAAAACATTTCTAGGGTAACACACAATTTTTTACATTGGAAAAATAAATTTAGAGCATAATTAATGTTTGAGAATTGTAATGTGAAATACATATAGGAATTGATAATATATATATATATATTTTAATTTATTGTTTATGTGATTTTTTTTCTCCATTCGTTACTGCCTACAAGTGTTTGAAGTTTAGCGAATCCGACTTAAACTATAAAAACTATTTACTTGATTGGTTTAAAACGCTAACAATCACAACCGAGGTGCTGATTGGTTTTCCCACTAAAACCTTCAAACGCTGCGTTTTCAGGTGGTAGCGGTTATTAGCAATTGGTGTCAAATTTAATAAAGTATTTGGTGTTTCAAACATTTTTTTTGTGATTTTATAAAACATCTAATTTTGCCTTTTATGTTTTAACCGTTGTTCAATGTTGCACTTAATGGTCAACCAATCGTAAAATTTCTGCAAACACACCAATTTTAAAATTTGAGTCAGTTGTTCAAAATGTTTAATAACAACGTTTGAAACCGCAAACTCCCGCAACCGCGAACCAGTCAAGGCCAAAGCGTTTTGCGGATGCTGATGGTCGCGAGAAAACCAATGAAGCTCTTAACCGGCCGGTTAACTTAAATTGGAAAAATCAAACATACCGCACGTGTAAAAAACACTCTTGAGTCTTCTTTAGCGCCAAATTGCGCTCGTATCCTCTAAAAACCTAGATAGATCTTAATCAAACGATCTAAACCGTTGATTAATCCCTTAAAATCTCAACCGCTAGATTCGCTGATTAAACTCAATTTTGTTTTTTTTTTTCTTGTTTTTTCGATTTTTCAAAAAGATCCCAAAGAGAGGAAGAAGAAGAGAGCTTTTCAAACTTGAACCATATCAAAAAAAAAAAGAAAATCTCTGCTCCTTCTGTAAAATCATTTTGCCATGGAGGAGGATTCGAGTTCTAATCAGAATCCACCTCAATCAGATTTCTCCATCTCTGCGAAGATAGATTCGTTTCAGAAGTCGCTAGAACCACCACCGCCGCCGTCGCCGACTTCTCCGGTGAAATCTTCTCAAGAATCAGCGACGGAAGTCACTCCGCCGCAGAAACCACCGCTTCACCGATTTGTTCACAACCAAGTTCATATGAATCAATCAGGAGGAAACTGTCGAGTGAGGTAAATATTGGTTTACAAACAATTTAATTTCTCATATCTATCAAATTTTTGGGGTTTGATTTTGAATTTATATTATATGTTAGTAACCAAGATCCATTGACGACCTCACGAGGACAGACAGAACTTGAATCGTTAGATAATACTCCAAATAAACAACAGAAACGTTGTAATTGTAAAAACTCAAAGTGCTTGAAGCTGTAAGTATTCTGTTTTGTTTTAAAGAGAGTTAAAAAAAAAAAACATGTTGGTTAGATCCTTTTCCTTTAACAGTCTTGTGGATTTTTTTGTAAAAAGGTATTGCGAATGTTTTGCGTCTGGATCTTATTGTAACGGTAGTTGTAACTGTTTGAATTGTCACAACAATTTGGAGAAAGAGGGTTCAAGACAAGAAGCTGTCACGACGATCTTGGACCGTAATCCGGATGCGTTTAAGCCCAAGATTGCTGGTAGTCCTCATGGAATTAAAGATTTGCAGGTTTGTTAATGTAATTTTGCATCTCAAAAAAGATGTAGCTTTATGCATTTGGAAAGTGTCCTAGTCCTATAATGGTTATAAAGGCTTTTGAGTAATGCTTTGGTTGATGATAACTTATATATATCTTGAAATGGACTTTGTAGGAGAATGCGCGGAAAATGCTGCTTCTTGGAAAGCACAGTAAAGGATGCCACTGCAAGAAATCAGGATGCCTCAAGAAGTACTGTGAGTGTTACCAGGCGAATGTCCTGTGTTCAGAGAATTGTAAATGTCAAGATTGCAAGAATTTCGAAGGAAGTGAAGAAAGAAATGCTCTTCTTCATGGACCTCAGCTCTCAGAAACCTACATACAACAGACGACCAATGCTGCTGTTAACCGCGCCATCGACATGTCTGGTTTTCTTAACCCTCCTGAATCAAGAAAGAGAAAGAGCAAGGACGCTTTACATTCACACGTTGTCCAGAATCAGAGGGTAAACTTTTATATAACTTGCCGAATAATACGATCCTGTTTTTTATTTTTATGTGTCGATTTCGTGGTCTTTAGCTTCACTTCTTGCTTTGAAAGCATACTTTTCTGTGTGTGTTTTTCTTGTTCCAACTAGGCAAACCACGTTGTAAGAAATGGTGACACTTCTCTTTTTTCACTCCCTAACGACAAGGCGGTATCTGGATTTACCACATGTGCTTACAGGTTGGAAATATCAAAGCCTTTCCTTTCTATGATTTTGCCCATTGGAAACTACCGTGAGACCTGACTGTTTGCTTTCTATAGGTCTTCTCTGTCAAATATTATCCAACCACATCATGTCAGAGAGCTATGTTCGCTTTTGGTCTCAAAATCAGTGGATGTGGCAAATAAATTATCAGGTACATATATCATGCAGTTATATATGTAAGGAGGATATGTTCCTCATGTCTGATATGGTGTTTCAGGTGCCAAATGTGAAACAGACAAAAGGAAAGATCCTTCACTTGATCAAGCCCAAAGAGGTGCTAATGTGATCAACGACTCTCCAGATTGTGTCCTTGATACTAATAGAATAGAAGAGAAGCCTTTATCTCCAACAACACGTACCTTGATGTGTGACGAAGAACATGAGATCGGGTCAGAGAAAGATACGTTTGCCAGAGTGAAAACAAGCCAAGAGAAAGAAGACACAGACACAAGCTCGGAGGTTTACTTAGAACAAGAACGACAGATCTTGTCAAGCTTCAGGGACTATCTCATTCAGCTCTCAAACCGTGGGAGCTTAAATGGTAAGCTTTGCTTTTATAGCTTAATATCGTATCCTTGTCTTGTAGTCTCGTAGATGATGTGCTAATTTAAGAGATTTGTTTTTATGCAGGAAAAAATACCAAAGCCGACACAAATCCAAGTTGAAAGGAACCATATGATGAAGAGCAAAGCCATCTAGACTCAAATTTGTTTTTGGGAGAAATTTCTGACAAAAACTTTAGGATGTACTCATTTTTTTAATTCATAATTTAAAAATGGTACGAAGTTTTTGAGTAAAAATTGTCACCTAGTAAGCAAGAAAAAGATAAAATCACAGTTACATTTTGCTAATGGCGACTGAAAGGGCGATTTTTCCTCTCGTCACTCGGCGGTTACTATATCTCTTTTTCGCGACGGTTTACAACGAATTCTCTGGCGAAGTGGACATTACTCAAACCACTTTCCTGACGGTTATCTCCACGTTGAAGATCTCACTTCGATGTGATGCTTCTTCTGCGGTTATAGAGTCTCCCCCTCTATTTAAACCCAGTTTCGACGATGATTATCCCACATATACGATATCGGCAATTGCGCTTGTACTACTCTTTCCATTTCGATTCTACAATACCCTTCTCAAAATGGCTGATCTTCGAAGAGCAGTCCAAGATATCAATCTCGGTGCCGATGAAGAACCGATAGCACTCCCAGCGGATGTAGTGGCCCAAGCAGAAGCGGAGAATCGTTTCATCATTGTCGGCCGTCCAGTGATGCCTCGGCGTCAAAATCTTCGATCCATCATTGCTTCCATGCCAAGGATTTGGGGACAATCTGGTCTAGTTCATGAAAGACTCATTCCAGGAAATCAATTCCAATTCATCTTCCCCTCCGAGGAGTCATTGGAAACAGTGATGCGACGAGGTCCATGGGTCTTTAATGACCGGATGTTAATACTTCAGCGATGGAATCCCCTTCAAAATCCACCTCTCATCAATTTCATCCCGTTTTGGATCCAAATCAGAGGAATCCCATATCAGTATCTCAATCGCAATATAATATGACATACCACCAGCAAATCCTAATCCAGGAGTGATCATAAGGGAACTGGATATTGATGCGGATGAAGCTAATGAGGGAGACAATGGTCAACAAGCTGAAGTTGAAGATGAGCCTGATGAGCTAAACGACATTGATCCAAATCATGATGCCTTGGTTGAAGAAGACCCTGATGAAGCTATCTCCAGGAAGCAAATCAGCATTATGCCATGTTTACTGGTGATTTGAATAACAGTCAGTTATTTAATCCGGTTCCTATTTATGAGAATGCGACATGAGACATTCCAGGCAGAGAAGAGTACCAGAACTACTCGCTGAACATTCAACCCCATCCTGAAGCAATGGACTAAGCGATCCAGACTCAAGATCAGATAGCCATTGAACGGGGAAAGAGGAAAAGAGAAGACACCATGGAATCTTCAGAGATGGGGGCAAGTCCCAAGTTGCTGATCCGGGAGGCTGGTTCGACTAGTAGCTCGGTTCAGGACACCCAGTGTAGAGGCGCGGTGGGCCCTAAACCACCACAGCCTCCATGATTACAACCTGCTGGAACTGTCAAGGTTTAGGCATAAACCTTACAGTTCGACGCCTTGAGGAAATACAAAGACAGTATTTCCCGGACATGTTATGCCTACTAGAAACGAAACAGACTGATGACAAGATCGAAGAGGTTGCAAGTGATCTAGGTTTCCCTAACTTTGTAACAGTTCCACCACAAGGTATGAGTGGTGGAATTGCTATTTTCTGGAAAAATTCAGAATCTGATTCAGTTGTATTTGCTTCAGCTAATCTTGTAGATATGCAAGTTGTGTTTAATGGAAGTCATTTCTACTTATCGTTTGTATATGGTCATCCAGAACCGAGTCTCAGAAATGATCTATGGGAACGGTTTGAACGGATATCTACATCACGTCTAGAACCATGGTTGGTCATGGGTGATTTTAATGAGATTAAAGGCAATGAAGAAAAGAGAGGGGGACCAAGACGATCAGAAAGAACTTTCATTGATTTTCGACGTATGCTGACTACTTGTGATTTTCATGATCTGAAATATACTGGAAACAAATTCTCGTGGACTGGAAAGCGATATACCCACACAGTATGGTGTTGTTTGGATCGCGTAATGGCAAACTCAGAATGGTTAGCTCTTTTTCCTTCAGCACAGACAGAATTTCTTCCGTTTGAGGGGTCATATCATCGACCAATTGTGACTAATCTATGTGATGTGGTAGAGCAACGCCGTAATGTTTTCCGGTACGACAGTCGGTTACTAAATAAAGAGGGATTCAGAGAAACAGTTATTGCTAGTTGGAATACTCAGGAGTCTACAATGGCTTTTTCTGATCGGATTCAGAGAAGTAGAAAGCGGATATCAGATTGGAAAAAACGACATTGTTTGAATGCTACTATAGGTATTGGAATTCTGAAGCGAGATTTGGATCATGCTTTGACTTATGGCAACACACCTACTACAGAGATAGATAGTATCAGAGCTCAGTTGAATCAAGCATATAAAGATGAAGAACAATTCTGGAAGCTGAAAAGCAGGAACAACTGGATGATGCTTGGAGATCGAAACACAAGATACTTCTATGCACAGGCTAAACAAAGCTTGCTCGTAACCGGATCATTGCGATAGAAGATAACCAAGCCATGGTCTATCGGGGAGATAAGGAAACTGGTAGCATTGCAGAACGATACTTCAAGGATTTGTTTACAACAACAAGAGATTCATCACAAGACTATACAAATGTCTTCCACGGTTTTCCGAGACGCGTAACTTAACAAATGAATGCAGAACTTCAATCTCCAATCACAGAGGATGAAATCAGGAAAGCAGTTTTTGATATTGGCCCAGAGAAAGCTCCAAGTCTGGATGGCTTAACAGGAGCCTTTTATCAGCAATTCTGGGATGACATTAAAGCTCCGATCCTCAAAGAAAT
Source organism: Camelina sativa (assembly GCF_000633955.1). NCBI lineage: Eukaryota > Viridiplantae > Streptophyta > Magnoliopsida > Brassicales > Brassicaceae > Camelina > Camelina sativa. Next base: position 12,950,999 of record NC_025697.1, on the reverse strand, counting down.
AGAAACTTTTTTCAACACATGAGTCATGCCAACGAGAATGAATCACACCAATTTGTGTCTTATACCAAAGGTTGAAGTTCCCACTACAATGAGCGACTTCCGCCCAATCGCACTATGCAACGTAAGCTACAAAATCATCTCTAAAGTATTAGTGGCAAGATTACAGAAACATCTATCTACTATTGTCTCTGAATACCAAGCAGCCTTTATCCCTGGAAGGAACATTATGGACAATGTCATTATAGCACATGAGATGATCCATTCGTTAAAGAAAAGGAAAAGATGGGCTAACTCCTATATGGCGGTCAAGACAGACATTTCAAAGGCTTATGACACACTGGAATGGAATTTTCTTCGAAACACTCTGCAATATATAGGGTTTGATTCAACGTGGATAAATTAGGTGATGCAGTGTGTGGAAACAGTGAGCTACTCGGTTTTAATTAATGGTTCACCAAAAGGTCAGATACTACCAACAAGGGGCATAAGACAGGAGGACCCTCTTTCTCCATACCACTTTATCTTGTGTGCTGAAGTTCTTAGTCATCGACTAACACAAGCAGCAGAGGAAAATAAACTCAAAGGGATGAAAATAAGCAAAAAAGGTCCATCAGTTAACCACCTTTTATTCGCTGATGATGCCCTGTTCTTTTGTCATGCTCATCCTAAGTCTTGCTCCACAATCATGAAGATCCTACAAGATTATGAACGAGTCTCAGGTCAAGCAGTCAATCTCACAAAGTCTGCTATAACATTTGGAGCTCGAGTCCAACCCCACACCAAAACAAGATTAAGGAGAATACTTAACATTCACAATGATGGAGGATGTGGTAAATACTTAGGACTACCAGAACACGTAGGCAGAAAAAAGAAGGAAATCTTCCAGTATATCATTGACAAGGTTAAACAACGAACTCAAGGATGGTCACATCGTTATCTATCGGAAGCAGGTAAAGAAATCCTTCTAAAAACAGTGGCAATGACTCTACCGGTCTACACGATGAACTGTTTTAAACTCCCTAAAGGAATTTGTGATGAGATAAATAGTATTATAGCAAACTACTGGTGGAGCAAAAATCCATGCAACAGATCGATGCATTGGGTTTCTTGGGAAAGAATGGGATTACCAAAAAAGGAAGGTGGATTAGGATTTCGAGATTTGGAGAAGTTTAATCTAGCTCTTCTTGGAAAACAAGTATGGTGTATACTCCAGGCTCCATCAAGTCTACTTAGCCGATTTCTCAAAGCAAGATACTACCATAATGATAATATCTTTACTGCTGGACCTGGTAATAAACCTTCTTTTATTTAGAAATCTCTGCTAGAAGGTCGAGACATGATTCAACGTGGTATGCGATTTTTTATTGGTGATGGTGAAAATATAAATGTCTGGGTAGACCCTTGGTTACCAACCAATCCCCCTAGAGCCCCAAGGAGTATTGATGGATTAGACGTCATAAGAACACTGCGAGTTAAGGATCTTATCAGGGCGGATCAGAGGATATGGAACCTGGAACTGATACGCAGCCTTTTTGTTGATGAAGATGTGACAATAATACAAAGAATACATCTGAGTCCAATAGCATCTCCGGACCTTTTTGGCTGGCACTACAATGATTCAGGACTATATACCGTTGAATCTGGATACTGGCTAGCAACTCACATACACGCTGATGAACCAGTACGCCCGCCTCCGGGATTACAGAGTTTCAAATCCTCCATTTGGAAGATGGACATTGCTCCAAAACTGAAACATTTCTTGTGGCGTTTGCTCTCACGAGCATTACCAGTAGGCTCTGAATTGAGACACCGAATGATTACAACAGATAGTCAATGCAAAAGATGTTGCCAAACTGAAGAGACAACAGATCATCTATTCTTCACCTGCTGTTACGCACAATCTATCTGGAGAGGAAGCCAAAATATTAACAGAAACATCACCAGTCTGGTTAGTAGCTTTGAAGACAAATTTCAGGGTATAATAGATTGCTACAACAATCAGGGACTCACTGCGTTAGAACGACAACTACCAATATGGACACTTTGGAGAATCTGGAAGAGTAGAAACATATTGGTGTTTCAAAAAAGAGGTAGCACATGGCAACAAGATCTCAATAAAGCATTACATGAAGCAAAAGAGTGGGTAAACTGCTGTACATAGGATACACAGAATGCACAGAGCCATCGACATCAACAATCACAACACTCCCAATGGACACGACCTCAAACTGATTATGTTAAATGCAATTATGATAGTCAATTCCAACAGGATTCTACACCACAAGCAGGATGGATAATAAGAGATTCAGAGGGTTTTTATAGAACGGCTGGGCAGAGTAAAGGTAAGATATGTGATAGTGTTTTGGAGGCAGAACTTCAGGCCTTGATCATTGCGATGCAACAAACATGGATAAGAGGATATGAAAGAGTAACCTTCGAAGGAGACAACACAACGGTCACAAAACTGGTTACCGGTGAACAACATAACTTTCGAGTTCATAACTGGGTTGAGGAAGTCAAATATTGGGAACAAAAATTCAAAGAAGTTGCATATGTCTGGACACGAATACACAACAACAAAGCTGCAGACAGTTTAGCTAAAACACCTTTACCAAATAATATTGATTTTGCCAGCTACTATTACATTCCTGGTTTTCTTGTTGATGTCCCAATGAGGATCACATTATCGATTAACAAGAGCTTATTAGATGTTAAAAAAAAAATTGTCACCTAGCTTGCAAGTTGCGAGTAAAAAAAAACATGTATCGTCAAAGGAACTAACAGAGCATAATGAGCTTTTCGTCGCTGTATTATTGTTAATGGGCTTTGGAATAATATAGGTCCAACCAATTACATGACCCGACCCGTCCAGGGAAAATATTCAGTCTTCCTCCGTCTTCGTCATCGGCTTAACACTGCCAAAAGCTATAAAACCCTAGGCTCTCACTTTCTTCACCTCTTCTTCTTCTTCTTCCTCAAAGCGCACAGAATCTTGGATTTAAGTTCTTGAAATCATGGTTGCGGCCGTTGATATAGATGGCCGAGCGGCTCAGTTAGGGATTAATTGGTCTGAGATTAATCTCGATTCAATCCATCTTCCTCCTCGAGACGATTTTGGGATCGCGAGGTGAGATTTTTTTCTCAATAGATCGCTGCGTCTTGGTTTTTGTAGAATGTACGAACAACGGAACTGAGTTTTTTTGTTTTTTTTTCTTTGGAATCTTTGGTGGATTGGTAGTGATGATGAAGCAGTATACCACGAGGATCAGTCAGAATTCGATACTGGATTCGGTAACATAATCGTAGTAGATCACCTCCCTGTTGTTACCAGGGAAAAGTATGAGAAACTTGAAGGTGTTGTCAAGAAAATTTACAACCAGTTAGGTGTGATCAGGGAGAATGGACTGTGGATGCCCGTTGATCCCGATACCGAATTGACATTGGGTTACTGTTTTATTGAGTTCAATACCGCTCAGGTTATTTATTTAACTAACTACGAGCAGCTTAGTTAATTAGCTTAGGTGTCTCTATCTTCTACTTACAAGAGTTTGTTTCTCAATCTTGCAGGAAGCGCAAAATGCTAAGGAAAAGACTCATGGCTACAAGCTGGACAAGTCTCATATCTTTGATGTAAACAAGTTTGATGATTTCGACAGGTTGATGAATGTGAAGGAGGAGTGGGAGCCTCCTCAGGCCAGTTTTTATGTACCTGCGGTATGTGTAGTTTTCATCATATACGCTACTCCTTGCTACCTTGAATCATTGTCTTTGAATAACTTCCTCTGCGTCTGTGCTGGTTATTTGCTGGTTTGATTCAGTGATTTACATGTGTTTGCTAGCTGCGTTAGAGTTAGGATCTGTTTACGCATTGTATGTAAACTAACCAATATAGTTAAAAGTTGCGTAAATCTTGTTGCATGTTTGTTTCTTTACTGAGGTGCTTGTTCTCGTTATTTATATGGTGTTTGTTTTTTCAGGAAAATTATCAAAAATGGCTTACTGATGAGAAAGCCCGGGACCAGCTAGTCATTCGTCATGGTGCTGATACTGAAGTTTACTGGAATGATCCTAGGCAGAAGATGCCTGAACCTGTTCATAAGCGTCCTGTAAGTTACTTACATATCCTGTGTATATCCATTATTTGTTAATTGACTGTTTAGGGCAAAGTTACATTTTCCTGTGTATATCCATTATTTGAATTAATGATGTTCTCCTCCTATGCAGTATTGGACAGAGAGTTATGTGCAGTGGTCTCCTCTAGGTACATACCTTGTGACACTTCACAAGCAAGGAGCAGCTGTTTGGGGTGGTGCTGATACATTCACGCGTCTCATGCGTTATCAGCATTCTATGGTTTGACTTTCCTTTTAATCGCTACGTATTAGTTTTGTTTTTCCTCTGTTGGCCTGAAAACATGACATGTTTGTTGATTCCGTTTTAGGTAAAACTAGTTGATTTCTCGCCAGGTGAGAAATATCTGGTAACTTACCATAGCCAAGAACCAAGCAACCCACGAGATGCAAGTGTGAGTGCATCTTTGCTTCTCTTCTTTCCAACTTTTATTTGTATATCATTTGTATACAAAGGATTCTGATTTCTGTCAAACTCTCAGAAAGTAGAAGTTAAGGTCTTTGATGTGAGGACCGGTAGGATGATGAGAGATTTCAAGGGTAGTGCTGATGAGTTTTCAATTGGAGGACTTGGTGGTGTTGCTGGTGCCTCTTGGCCTGTGTTCAGGTAATATCTTCAACTGCATGTCAATGTCCTGAATATAAACAGTCAAAATCTATTCTCTATTCAACTATTGTGCACATTTGTTGATATATCGTAAACTTTTTCTGCAGATGGGCTGGTGGAAATGATGATAAATACTTTGCCAAGCTTAGCAAAAACACTATATCTGTCTATGAGACTGAGACTTTCAGCCTAATAGACAAGAAATCCATGAAGGTCGATAATGTTGTGGATATCTGCTGGTCTCCTACTGATTCTATCCTTTCATTGTTTGTTCCTGAACAAGGTGGTGGAAACCAACCTGCCAAGGTATGTTTCTATTATTTCCCTGAATCCTCAATTTGCTTCAGTTTTCTGCCAGTTGTTTTGTATTGACATGTCTTTCTTCAGGTTGCTCTAATCCAATCCCGAGCAAGGTGGAGTTGAGGCAGAAGAATCTCTTCAGTGTGAGCGACTGCAAGATGTACTGGCAGAGTAGTGGAGAGTATCTTGCTGTCAAGGTTGATCGATACACAAAAACTAAGAAGAGCATATACTCTGGATTTGAGCTTTTCCGTATCAAAGAGAGGGATATTCCCATTGAGGTTCTTGAGCTGGACAACAAGAATGACAAGATCATTGCTTTCGCGTGGGAGCCCAAGGGTCACAGGTTTGCTGTGATTCATGGTGACCAACCAAGACCAGATGTCAGTTTCTACACAATGAAGACTGCACAAAACACTGGAAGGGTTTCAAAGCTCGCAACTTTGAAGGCCAAACAAGCCAATGCCCTCTTCTGGTCCCCCACTGGCAAGTACATCATTCTTGCTGGGTTAAAGGGATTCAATGGCCAGCTTGAATTTTTCAACGTGGATGAGCTCGAGACAATGGCCACAGCCGAACACTTCATGGCCACGGAAATCGAATGGGACCCAACTGGAAGGTACTACTGTCTTAAAACTAAACCAGTCCATTTGTTGTTTCTCTTTGTTCCAACTGCTGATGTTTTTTGTTCTTTTTATTTATTTTCAAAGGTATGTTGCAACTGCTGTGACATCAGTCCACGAGATGGAGAATGGGTTCACCATATGGTCTTTCAACGGGAATTTGCTTTACCGGACACTGAAGGATCATTTCTTCCAGGTCTGTAACAAAAAAAAAACTCGGTCTCAAACTGGCATCATCCATTTCAATTGTCCAATAAAATATTTGTTTGTGGTTATACAGTTGGCTTGGCGTCCAAGACCGCCATCATTCTTGACTGCGGAGAAGGAAGAAGAGATAGCAAAGAACCTGAAGAAGTACAGCAAGAAGTATGAGGCAGAGGATCAAGACGTGTCGTTGCTGTTGAGCGAACAAGACAGAGAGAAGAGGAAGGCATTAAAGGAAGAATGGGAAAAATGGGTGATGCAGTGGAAGTCTCTCTATGAAGAGGAGAAACTCGCGAGGCAAAATCTTCGGGATGGTGAAGTTAGTGATGTGGAAGAAGATGAGTATGAAGCCAAAGAAGTTGAGTTTGAGGATGTTATCGATGTAACCGAGGAAATCGTTCAAGAGTCGATGTAATTTTCTCAGTCCGTCTCTTGTCACTTCGGATCTCTTTAGACGTCAGCGTTCTCTACACTTGGAAGAGAATTTTTGGTTCCTTAGGATAAATCTTTAGCGTTTAAGATATATGAAATATAGCGTTTGAGCTTTGTGATGACAAAATTAAGGATTGAGAATTGTAAAGTTGGATCTGGTGAGATCTACATAACGGCAAAACACAACGGTTGGTAGCATATTTGTTGACCGATCTTTCTCAATTTCAGGGTTTAAGCAATTAATATTTAGGTCTCTACTAAAACTTAAGCTCCATCTTAAAGAAAAGTTTTTTTTTTTCAATTTACAAGCAGGCACTGATGATGGCTTCATCACAAAGTTGTAGCTGTCGATTGTTAAATATGTTTTTGTTTCTTGCTGTCCAGATCGCCCATATTATCCTAGGAAACAAAGGTTCCTCTCCCATGCCAGTTGGTGGAAGGTATTCTCACTTGAATATTAAAAGACTGAGGATTTTTAAAAAACTTCGTATATAGATTATATAAATTGAGTATGTGTTATAATTTTTAAGTATTGTAGTAAATAAAATTAATAACTCATGTTTTTTTTTTGTGGATGCTAAAAAAAAACATTTCAAATAATTTTTTTATAGCAATCGAATAAAAACCCAAAATGCAAAAATCCAAAAATGTGACGACAAATTCAAAGTGTTTTTTATTTTTATTTTTAAATCAAATCAATAACAAAGAGACGGAGAAAAAAAAAGTATTTATAAAGTTAACCAAAACACGTCCATTAAGAAGAGAAGAAGCAAGCAGGTAGCTAATTGTGCAAATTTGCATGCCGTTGACATTAATTTTGAGTAACGAAACACAGAACATCGAATCTTTTTCTCCCACCACCGATCACCACCACCACCGCCACCGGAGACGGAGTTATGGATTCTCAAGCCCAAGTGTTTAGATCGGAGTTCCTTTGTGTTCTCCTAAGTCGACGATCTCCCGAAGGTGATTTATTTACTAATGTTTCTTTTAATTTTTTCCTGATCTCATAATCACATATTTTAATTATCTTCCTTTAAATCTTTTTTAATCTCTCCAGTTCCACTAATGGTGGATTATTCGAATCCTGTCGAGAACCCTCTCTTTCAATCCGATGTTCCATCTACAGAAGTGCGATGATGTTCAATCCTTTTTTTTTTTTTCCTAAAAAAAGTGTCACTCTTCTTCTAATTTGATTTTTGTTTGTTTGGTCATTACAAAACACAGGCAATAGAGTCTTGTCCAAAAGAAGACATTGGTGACTTGAAAGAGATGCTTAAAGAAGAAAACCTTCATCTCCACACTGAGGTAACTAACATTTGGTATATATATATTTAAAGAAACTTTATGGATAATATATTTTGTGTTAAGTCTTACAAAAAATAAAAAATAAATTGTATTCTATTTGTAATGAGGAATATAAAAGGATGCAGAGCAAGGGAGATTGCCTTTGCTTATATTAAGCCTGAAGAAGAGCAGTGAAGAAAGAAGGCCAGCGATTGTGTTTATGCACGGCACAAACACAAACAAAGAATGGTTGAGACCATGGCTCGAAGTAACATCATTGTTATTTTTTTTTTCACATTTTGATTTCTTCTTAATTAATCAACAGAGGAATGTTTTGATTATATATATATGTTTTATTTCTGCTTAGGCATATGCTTCAAGGGGATATGTAGCCATCGGTTTAGACTCTCGCTACCACGGGGAACGCGCTTACATCTGCAAAACTGCATATAATGATGTTTGTTACAAATTCATTATATATGACCTTTTTTATTTTTCTTCTCTTTTGAGTTCTGATATGGGTGTAAATTACAATGCAGGCTCTTATATCATCTTGGAAAAATGGAAACACAATGCCTTTTATCTTTGATACTGTAAAAAAAACCCCATTGCCTCTATTTAGCTTTCATTTTCTGGTTTCACTTTTAGAGTATAAAACATCGATCTTACTGCATCTATTTGATTTTTATTTTTTTTGGTCTTTTCTCAGGTTTGGGATTTGATCAAACTAGCTGAATATCTTATTAAGAGGGATGATATAGACCCAAAAAGGATAGGAATCACCGGCATTTCGCTAGGAGGTCAGTCATATAACTACTAACTGATGAGTTGCATGATTTGTTGTAGTAATTATACTAAGTTCATATATACTAATTTTTTGTTCATTGTGAAAACCATCATACAGGGATGCATGCTTGGTTCGCTGCTGCAGCTGACACCCGCTATTCCGTGGCTGTCCCTTTAATCGGTGTTCAGGTGCAAAAATCATCATTACTACTCTTTCTTAAACAACATAGCAACTATGAGAGACCTTTTCTTTTGCTTGTAAGAGGATAAGGTTTCCTAATTCAAAAACTTTTGAATGTTGGGCAGGGATTTAGATGGGCAATAGACAATGATGAGTGGGAAGCAAGAGTCAACAGTATAAAACCTTTATTTGAAGGTCAGATTTTGAAAAAAACTCACTAAAAGATTCAATATATACTTAAGTATGAGAATTATAATTCCTTTGCTTTCTATGGTTTCAGAAGCAAGGATTGATCTGGGAAAGAGTGTAATCGACAAAGAAGTAGTCGACAAGGTAAAGAAGCTTGAAGATGACTACGAATTCGGATTGCGACTCAAATATAACAGTTGGTAAGTATTTGATTGACTTAAAACAGGTGTGGAACAGAATAGCTCCTGGACTAGCTTCTAAGTTTGACTCACCTTACTCATTACCAGTGATTGCTCCACGGCCTCTTTACATCCTTAACGGTCAGCACAATCGATATATATGTAAAATGTTCATTATCTATCTGACACACTTACAAGTTTTTTTCCGGATTTCATGTGCAGGTGCAAAAGATCCTCGCTGCCCTCTTGGCGGACTAGAAGTTCCTTTAAAGAGAGCTGAGAAGGCTTATAAAGATACTGGTTCTCCTGGAAATGTTAAGGTACATCATCACTGATCTAAACAATAGTTCTATTTGCAACCACCGGATAGAGAAATTAAAATAGACTTTTGATGTTTCTCGAGAGAGCAGTTCAAAGCAGAAGATGGAGTTGGACACGAAGTGACGAGTTTTATGATCAAAGAGTCATCAGACTGGTTTGACAAATTCCTTAAATAAACCGGTGGACATGACATTTCCAATTGTAATATTGGTAAAATTGTAAACTAATAAGAAGAAGAAACATCTCCTTGTAAACTGAAATAATGTATTCACTTCTCCCAAATCATTATCATTACAAAAGCAAAGAGTATCATCCTTTTTTAGGCATTAAGCAGTTGCATTCTTTAAACACTGAACTAGCTTTTGACCTGTGTGAGTCGCAGTTAAGAGAACTGTCCGGCTCAGGATAAGCCATCAATGCTCTGATAATTTGCCTGTGTTAGATTGAGCGTCCAAACAAGAGCTCTGTTTACATGACAAAGCTCTGGTTTAGGCGTTTAGTGCATGATTAATGTTATATAGTCGTTATTGCCAATATATTAAATTGTCTAATTAGAGACATGTAAAATATTAATCATATTTTCAGTCGATTTACGATCAATTTTGCCTCGGAAGATCGGTATGCTTTTTCGTTCTGGTCTAGTATTCCATCCTCGTGTTAGGGCATCTCCAACTCCACTCTATTTTAGAGTCAAAATTCTATTATAGAACAATATTTGCTCTAGATTGCTCTATATATAGAGCAATTCTATTTTCATCTCTATTTTTTACACTAACTATTGCTTTATTATAGAGTTACTCTATTTTAGAGAAAAAAATAGAAATATACATTGGAGATGGTCTTAGGATGAGTGCTCATGTTGCATTCTTTCTTTTATTATATGTCAAAGTAATCCTCAATTGTTGGTATTATTAAAATTCCTTTTTTTTTAAATAGAAAACATGATAAAATTTTACATAATTTTTAAACTAATAGACTTTTATGAAAAATTGAGAATTTCAAAATTTTATTTAATGGATACAAATTATTGACAAAATTTTTGATGGTATAAAAAAAAACATAGTAAAAGTATTTACAAAGTTAAAAAATTATTTATCCTTTATAATTGATTTTTTTTTTTTTTTTTTTGGAAAAGTAACCGTATGTATTACTAGAAGTTACCCCGTGCGTAGCACAAGTTTATTTTTACTTTTGTTTTACAATCAAACCCCATATATTGAATTATTGAAAAAAACTCCAACCGACACTCTAGTTGTAACACTCCGACCGCCACCTCTTAGTGGACCCCATATCCAATCCAGTCTATGGGCCCACTTTTCTTAATGGGCCTCACGTCTTCTCATTAGGCCCATGAGCCCATCCATATTCGTCGGTTTTAAAGACTTGTTACCGTCCCTACAAATCACCACATGATCTTTTTCTGTGTTTTGTCCTCACTCGTACAGTTCCGAAAATCATTTCCCGGAAAGTCACCCATCCTGAGACTACTCCAGCATAAGCACGCTTAATTGTGGAGTTCTCTCAGGGCCCTTGACCGAAAAGATAAGCTCACTTTAGTTACATAGGTGGCCAAATCAATTCTTTTAAACCTCTTCGCAAGTTGTTGAAACCGGGGTGTCACAATTCACCCCCACTAACAGATCTCAACGTCTTCGTTGCTCATCAAGACTGTCACCCCCGACAGTGTGAGCCAACTCGACTCCACACTTATCTGGGTTTGGCTCTGATACCACTTGTAACGCCCCAACCGCCACCTCTTAGTGGACTCCACGTCCAATCCCAGTCCATGGGCCTACCTTCTTTAATGGGCCTCACGTCCTCTCATTAGGCCCGTGAGCCCATCCATATCCTACGGCTGGTTTGCTACATCTGAGAGGCTTTAAAGACTTGTTACCATCCCTACAATCACTTTCCGAAAGGTCACCCATCCTGAGACTACTCTAGCATAAGCACGCTTAACTGTGGAGTTCTCTCAGGACCTTGACCAAAAAAATAAGTGCACTTTGATGACATAGGTGGTCAAATCAAGTCGTTTAAACCTCTCCGCAAGTCTCTGAAATTGGGGTGTCACAACATTACTAAAAGCAAACCTTGATGTTTAATTAGTCTTGTTTAATTTATTAAATAACGAAATGTAGAAAAGATTAAAATATCTCTCTATTCTACAATTAGAATGTGTTGTTTTGGGATGTTACCAATTTGTAATACATATACGGTGAAATTTGAATTTTGTACTGTCTTCTTTTTATGTGGCTTGTATAAGTCTTTCCTTTGCAGATAAAACGACAAGTGATTTTCTTCCCTTTGCTTGTTGGTTTCTCCCAACATCAGAAGTTGTTTTACTTTTGTTGTTGTATTTCTTGTCAACATTAGACCAGTAATGTTAAAACCCAGTCAAACCCCATTTAGTGGCTTTTATTTACTTAGTGAATAAATATTTTGATAAAGAGGAAGTTTTTAATATACAGTAGGTGAGATAGGTGTGGTGTGGATTAGGTAGTTGATTTACATTTTCGTCTAGAAAGAAACATTTAAAGCTGAGTAAGAGATTGTTTCTTCTAAAGTATGGAGCTTCCCAAAAACAATCATATGTTTACCGGTGGTCATCGTTAGAGAGGAACTCTAGAGTAGAGTAGAGAGCAATTTTTTAGGTTGTAACATTTTTAAAAGCGTAGTTAGTGTGTGGGGTGGGGATGATTAAGGAAGAGAGATTATAATAATAATAAAAGTAATCAGAAATTGAATTCTATTGGATTATAATTTTATGGAAAACAGATTACTAATATTTAATTGGAAATAAATAAGAAAGTAACTCAAGAATGAGTAAAGAGCAACTTTTTTAGGTTGTAACATTTTTAAAAGCGTAGTTAGTGTGTGGGGTGGTGGTTTTAATCCACACCACACCTATCTCACCTACTGTATACTTATGACTTATGAGTTCTCAACAGTGAGATGGAGATTTGAGGAACCTTGCCGAAACTGAGGAATCTTGTTCGAGTTCCGACGATCGAGACCCATCTCCGTTAAAATAGTTTTTCTCGTGCGTATTTATTTTTCATTCTTTTGGTTAGTTTCATATTAGTATTTCATCGACGATTCCGGTTATAATCAAGACTGGTTATAATGTCTAACCAACCGGTTTGACTGCATCTGATTCGGTCCAATCATGCATCATTTTTTTCAAGTATATAGGATGAAAAATTAGTGGAATAAAATTAATAGAAATTATACTTTTATTCATCTTGTCTTTGGGTTCCTTAACGATTCCGGTCTAATCAACCGGTTCGATTGTATCTGCTTTAGTCCTATCAAGATTTTTTTTTTCTTGTTGGCACCTCAAACACCAAAGGCGGTCCAACCAAAAATTGTTAAAAAAAAAAAAGGAATGTTATTCAATTGACCTGCTTTTTTTGTCGAATTCAATTGACATGTTTACTTTTTTTGTATTTGTATATTGTGAAAGCAATAAATAAAATTTTCCGACACTTATATGTAAAAAAAAAAAAAAAAAAACTATCTCCATAAAAGTCAGACCTGTTCACGCAATGATTTATTTAAATGCTCTCGAATAAAATTTGAAAGTTGCGCAGGCAAAACTACGTGAAGAGCACTACTTAACTTACACGTTACACCATCATCAAACTCTAATCTAATCGTTTCAATGCTTTAGCGAAAGAGGCATTAAATGAGTTCGTTCGTTATTTCACGTGTAGAAACTTGAATACTAATTATAGTATACTACTAGTGTTTTGATATATACTAATAAATTGATCGTTGACTCTTTTGTAGTCGGACAGCCTGTACGTTTGAGATTTTGCTCTTGGTGACAGACAATTTAGCTGCAATTCATTCAGAAAAACATATAGATCGACACCACTCAAAAGTTCATTACATATTCAAAATCTCTCTATGGATTCGGAGTCGAAGCTCGTATCACTCATATATATCAACTCAATAGTGTGGTGAACAAGGATGTCATTTCAAGCTACATGTGCAGTGCGCCACAGTTTCTGAGCCATTAGTTCATGAAAGTCATAAGCACCCTTTATTTTTAACATCCAAACCAGGAGACTTGAGAAGGTGCTCGATTTGCAATTCTTTCCACATACGAAACATTCAATGGCATTGAGGAGTGTGACTTTTCTTTGTGTTTTGAATGTGCTACTTTACCTCAAAATGTGAGGTATAAGCATGATAAGCACACACTCACACTTTCTTATGGAGAGTAGACAAGTACCATGACTTATTATTGGTGTGAAGTTTGCGAAAGACATAAAACCAGAGGAGCGGTTTTACATATGTGATGAGTACTGTTGTGTCACACTTCACATCGAATGTATGCTTGAGGAGGACTTATACATTCAGCCCAGTTTAACGTGGTTCTACGATGATAGAAAGGTAGGTGTTCTACCCAACAATATTCATATGCCTCGACCTATTTGCTATGCTTGTGAGTCGCGTTGTCAACAAAAAATAGTTTTCTCATACTCTGGATTAATTTCTTGCTGTATAACTTGTCTTCGTCATTCAATCGAGATAAGTGAGCAAATAGCTTGATGGACCTTGCTCTTGCTGTAAGAAATATTGTTGGACTTTGTTTGTTTGTTTTTTTTTTTTTTTTTTTGATTAGCAGTTATACACTAATCTATCCAGTATTGTTATGAGATATTTCCGTGGAAGCTTTTTGTCATATGAATCCCTTATTGGTTGTCAAAAAAAAAAAAAAAATGAATCCCTTATTTTGGATCTGAACCCTTGTTAGGGCATCTTTATAGAGGTACATTTTAGGGTGTTCTTAGAGTAAAAATATTATGAAAATAACGTAAGATCATTAGTTAAGATCTTTTATTAAGAAGTTAGTTATTGGGAGAACATGTTTAAGATCATTAGATTTAATAATATAATAATCTTAAACATATTACAATTTTAAAAACTTTAAAAAATAACATTTAAATTGCAAACTTAAAAAATTGGTTAAAATTATCATTATTTGGATCATAATGGTAGTGAAAATTATTGGAAGAAGATGCTATAAGAGAACAAGAGAAAAAAAACAAAAAAATAAACTTGCAATGAGAACTTTGATGATATGTTTTTTGGTGAGAAAATGAAATGTTTGTTTTTTTGATGAAATAAAACCTTGTGCTCTTCTCATATATACAGAGGGATCATCAGCTCTTGTGAAACATCAACTCTTGTGACTCTGTTAATTTTTGACTTTAAAACTAAAATCCAAACACACAAAATATCATCACGGGTTTTGGATTGAGAAGTATAAATCCAAAATACACAAAATACGATCACGGGTTCACTAGCCAATAAGCCTACAATCATACCATTCACGGGTTCACCATCCCGGGTACATACCAAAAATCTTACAATCATACATAAAGCCAAAACAAATTTACTTACTAATCATGATAAGTACCACTACCATAACCATCATACCTAAGCAAACAACAACTACCAATTCAGGGGCCATTTGAAAGAATGGTTTCTTCTCTCGTGCCTCAGTAACAAGCCTTTCCAGATTCACCAACCTCCGATCTGACTGATTTTGATGGTCCTTGAGCTGGATCAGTTGGTGCTTGAGCTGGGTCAATTAAGTCTCATAATCAGGAAGTGGTTCAGCTTCACGGCTCCACAGACTTGTGAATCCAATCTCAGTTGATGGTTGTGGAGGATAGTAATAGGTCTCAGCCTCCTCCTCCTCTTCGGAACTATAGTCTAATGGGCTATTTATACCATAGTCGTATTCAGAGTCTATGTCTTCTTCAACCTGAAACCGAAAACCCATAGCAAAGTCTAATGCAAAAACAAAAGAAAGATAATGTAACCAAACATCTGAGATTCATTAAAAACATAACACAAACATATCTGATTCATAAACACATTAAAAACATAACACAAACATAGTTAAAACATATATGATTCATCAGCACATTCAAAACATAACACAAACATAGTTAAAACAAACATAACGAGAGTTAAAACAAACATAACGAGAACTATTTCTTCTAAGTTAAAACAGTTCAGCCATTAGCTTCTTCTTTAGCGCTTTTTCATCTTCGTCAAGAGTTTCATTCTTGGCAATGAGAGTGTCAAGAATGGACATTTTTGGAGTTGTTTCATGCCCTCCAAATCCTTCTGTTTTATCTCCCACATGTGACTAAACTCTGCAGATGGTGCAACCTTCTCTTTACCTTCTCTTCACTAAATTCACAACAACTCAATTACAAGATATAAACCTGCTCACATCCGAGATCATCACAAAACAATTCTGAGAAACTCACTACACAATCAAACAACCTAGTGACTTACCTTTTAGTTTAGAGCAATGCAGGTTTGTTGATGGTTCTCCGATTTAATTTGCCCTGGTTAACCACACCTACAAGCATCAGAAGCAAAGCAAAATCAATTAAAGTTCATCAGTGTTAAGGTTGATTTCATATACAACATACAACACTCGGAATTCAGTCATACATCCTGGAAGCTCACTAAAATCCTATATTGATTAATCAAAACCGTTAATTAACAGATAAGACAAACCCTATACCATGTTACTAAACCCAAACCTAATTCACAGATTTCAATTTTACCCTAAATCAATGAAACATCGAAGAAACAAGGACTGACAAAGGAAACGAAGGGACTACCTTGTCTATATCGCCGGAGATAAGATTTGCCAAACAAAGGAGACGAGGAGACAAAGGCTCAGGAAGAAGATTTCGACTTCGCCTTCAAATCGCCGGAGATATGAATCGACAAAACAATAGAATTTAAACGGATTTGTCGGAAAACCTATGTAGAGACCGATTTGTACATGGAAGAGCTCTCGATTTTGGCCGGAATACTAACCTTAGTCGGCGAAGATGGTGACTAGATACGATTTCGAGAAGCTTTCGCCGTCTTCGACATCACCTAAACCTAGAAACGATTTCGATCAGAAGGAGAGAAATGAAATATTTTCTTTCTTTGCAAAAATCTCGCCCAATCACGTGAAGCCACGACCAATGAGAACTGGGCTTAAATCAGTTCTCAATCAAGACCAAAAAAATTGTTCTAAGCCCACTGTTCCTTATTTTACTAATTTATTTGGGCTTAGAACACCCTTGCTCTTCCCCCTATAAAGATGGCCTTATGTTCCATAATGTTGTTGTTCACTATTCAATACAAATAAAATGTGTCTAGTATAAACACACTAACCTTGTGGCAATAAAGAGAAGAATAGTTGTCAAAATCATTTTTTATTTCATTACATTGCTGGTCGTTCTAAGAGGACTATTTTGCAAATGAAATAGTTCAACTCTATTTACAGAGGAAAAAATAGAGTTCCTCTATATATATAGAGAAAAAAATAACAATCTTTATTGTATAGATGAAAATATAAATGGATTAGACAAAAAATTAAAGTGTAATAGAGTTAAGAGACAAAAACAGAATACCATTGAAAATGATCTAAAGGTAGAAGATGGAACACGAAACCTCAAACTTCAATACGCTTACACAAGCCAACAAGGCTACTGAAACATTTTTAAAAAACGGCCGCTAAAATGGGTCTTATATGAAGGCCATAATCAAGAACAGATGGGACTTTGACTAGCTATAGTTAAGTGTCCGTACACTTTTCAAATCCTCCCATGCACCGAACCCGAGGTGAAGGAGAATGACTTTTATCCAGATCTCACCTACTGCCATCCTCCAATAGCAGCAACCGTACCGCTTTATCCGATGGTTAATCCCTGTCCCACACCACCATTGCTCCAGATCTTCCTCAAGATGAAGCTCCCCTTCATCAACCAACACTGAATGTTTGTGCATGTACTCTGCTGATAACCGATAGTATACTATCAAACTCTGTTTTCCTGCTCTTGCATTTATATCTCGTAACCTATTTAAGCCAAAACAAGCATTCACACTGGTATTTTCACTCAGTTCCACAACTTATAACTTGTAACCGGCTCACAATCTTTTCCCAACCATGTCAAACCGCATTCCATACCACCAAAAAGGTAAAGAACCCATTAGGGTATTCTCCCCTCCCCTCCTCCACGTAAACGAGTTAAAGCTCCAGAGATAGATACCTCAGATCTCATAGAGGAAAACGCCCTAACCCTCATCGGTCGACTAACGAACCCCACCCTCCAACGCATGTGGGCCCTTTTCCCCTTCCTTATCAACAGATGGAACCTGCGAGGAAAAGCATCGGTGTCAGATCTCGGCCAAGGCTGCTTCCAGTTCAAGTTTGAAAAAGAGGAGAATTTACACCAAGTGCTGGCAAACAGACCTTACCACTTGGATCAATGGATGATTATCCTACAGAAATGGGAGCCAATTATTTCATCAACCTTCCCTGCCATGATTCCTTTCTGGATTGAAGTCCAAGGACTACCTAAGCACTACTGGGATCTGGAAATGCTCGAATCCATTGGTGAGATTTTGGGAGAGATTTTGTACTGGGAAATCACCTCCTCTGCTATTAACCTGAAAGTACTTGTTAACGGCCTTGAACCTTTAACAAAGGAGACAATTGTTGAGTTTGCTGATGGCAATGAGGTGGTAGTGAATCTTGAATACAAAAATTTTAAAAACCATTGCTCTCACTGTTTAAGGCTATCACACGAGAGAAGCAAGTGCCCTGGAGTATCAACCACTGCAAAGGTGCTACCTCCATTGCAAAACGATTTATCAAGTGCACCAGCACAGCAATCAATGTCCAGAAACTACTATACCCCCAAGACAACTTTTTACCTCCCAAGAAACAGAACGGTAGCCCTGAGAGGAGTTTTCTACCTTCTACAAACCCAAACCCTAGAAAGAGGTCTTTTGCTAACTTAGGCGAAAGGGAAAGAACCTATTCAGAATCTCGATCCTACCATCATAAACAAAGAGGTTTTGAGGAAGGTAGACTTAAGCCTAGAACCCGCCAATCCCCATCTTACCTGCGGGAAACCTCCCCATATGCACGCAGAGCTTCGGGTCTCCCACACCACCCTGCTCACCCTGCACGCAACCTCCAATGGAGAGAAAAGTCCTTATCTTCTACAAACATACAAGATGATCCCTCAGTCTCCTCTAGAGCAAGGAGACCACCCTTGGAGCGTGATGTGGCTAGTCCCGATCCAATCACCCCTCCACCAAAAAAAGATAAACAACCGCCTGTCCAGGCACCAGCGGTCCCACCCCCTTCTGAAGATCTCCACCGTAGAGATCAGGTTTTGGAGGAGCTTCGAGAGGTCACTATACAATATATATCATGTCCGGACCCATCAGAAAGCGCTGCTCGCAGAATGAGGGTAATGCAGAGTGAGGCTGATAACCTTATGGAGACAACATCAGACTCTATTCTTGCTTTCCAAAATGTTCCAGATGCAAATCAGCGCCTGCTTCCGGCGACTAATGGTCCTGCTCTGTCTCCCACGAAACTACCAAACACTAACCAATCGGGTCGAGATGTGAACACTGGTCGACCAAACAAACGTGGTAGGGGAAGACCTCCTTCTATTAGACAAACAACAAAGCCAACGCAGAAACTCTTAGGTGCAAGAACACAAAAAGAAACCTTACACAAGGATCGCCTAGAAAGACAACTGGAACCAAAGCTGTGGAGAAAGCAGGCCCATCTAGATCAAATCAGAGGAAATCTTCAAAGTCATCCCCAAGGGGAAAAACTCAAAACACAAGGCCTTTGAGTTCAAATTCGGATCACCAACGGACTGATGGTCTACCTAGCATGCCACCACACCAACCTTCTGCTTCAGGACCACCAGTAATCTCCCTAATCCCTGCAGTGAGAAAGAACAAAGTAGATTTTCAGAATCCCCTAACCCCTCTTCCTTAAGGATGGTGAGCTGGAATTGTTGTGGGTTGGGGAACCCCATGACAATCCAGCAAATAAGGGAGATACGTAGAGTATTCACCCCGACCTTTTGTTCCTCATGGAGACAAATAACTCAGATGAATTGGTGGCTCAGTCCCTACAATGGCTTGATTACCCCTCCAAACACCTCGTATCACCAATCTCACCCGGGGCTGGTGGCTTAGCACTTTTCTAGAAACAAAGCCTTAAAGTGGAAATACTTCATTCCTGCCCTCACTATATTGACACAAGCATAAAAGTAAAAGGAAAACTTTTCTTTGCTACCTTTTTATACGGTGAACTGGACAGAACAAAAAGATTGGAAGCTTGGAATCGCCTCCAAGAGTATACCGCTGACAGATCTTCTCCTTGGATCATCACATGAGACTTTAACGATATTGTCCACCAATCGGAAAAGGTGGGAGGCCCACAACATCCAGAAAGCTCCTTCTCGGATCTTAGATCCTTTATGTCCACTAATAATCTCTATGACCTCAAGCATACTGGGAATTGTCTATCTTGGCGTGGAAAGAGACATACACATTTAGTCAGATGTAGAATTGATCGAGTCATGGCGAATAGTGAATGGATCCTAGCCTATACCTCTGGCAGAAGTGAATACCTTCGCTTTGAAGGCTCTGATCACCGACCTCTAGTAACCTCCTTCGACCAGAAAAAGAAGAAACAGCTTGGTCTATTCAGATTTTACAGGCGGCTACGAGAAAACCCTGAAGTTAAAAAGCTGGTGTTTGAGGCTTGGAATGCAAACCCTGACCATAGTGTTGACCTCCGCCTTAGATCCTGCAGAGATCACATTATTCGTTGGAGTAAACACCAGTTTTTGAACAGCCAGAAGGAAATCCTTACCCTTAGAGACCAACTGGAGGAAGCTATGTCCGATGATTCATCCCCACAGGAAACCATTGACTCCTTAAACAAAGACCTCCTATCCGCCTACCAAAAGGAAGAAGCATTCTGGAAATAAAGAAGTCGAAAATTGTGGCTGTCACTAGGTGATAAAAACATTGTTTTCTTCCATGCCACAACTAAATCTCGCAAAGCCATAAACAACATTTCTGTTATCGAGGGTACAGATGGACTACCAGTTGATATCTTGTGTTTTTATGTAATTTTAGAGCTTAATTCTTCATTGTTTTGTGCATATTCATGAGCATTTAGGTTGTTTAGGTTGCATTTTGCATCAAGTTTGTTATCTCAGATGATGGAGTAGAGATGTACAAGGAAAGTGTGCTTTAGAGCCAAATAAGTCAATAATTAACAATATAATGGAAGACACACATTCGGATGCACACAAGATGATTGATGATTCGGAACAAGTTTGCAGTCCCTCAACGATTGACTCGTATGAAGACCTTTCCTTGGGATTTAGCTCCAGAGTTCTTCATCTAAGTTATTGTAAATTGAGTAAGATTTTCAATGGAGGTGATTTCAGGCCAATCAGATGTGCGTGTAAAGATTTATACCTGTTTTAGTGAACGTATATACAGCCAGAGTGAAGACAGGAGCCACACGCGGCCAAGAGCAGCGGCCAAACAGTGGCTGAGTGAATACCAGCGGCCATCCCAATCGGTCAAGAGCTGGCCGATGGAGTTCAGTAAGAGGAAGATCGTTTGGAGCAGCGGCAAAGAGCAGCGGCCAAACGGTGGCCGAGTGAAGAGTAGACGTGCACTGATCGTTTGGACCAGCGGCCAAAACATGGCCGTGTGAGACCAGCGGTCAGGACCAGCGGCCAAAGCATGGCCGTGTGAGACCATCACCACACTTGTTTTAGTTTTGATCCGGGTTTGACCCGGTTTGAACTGGGTTGACCCGGATCCCTTTTATTTTCCTATAAACACTCTAACCCTATTAAGGGGAGATTGATCTCTTATCTTTTGTTTATCTCTTGTTTAGTAGCCACTTAGGATTCTTAAGCTTATTTACTCTTGGTTTGTTGAATGATTGAGTACTTCTAAGTTTTTAATAGCAATTTCTCTTTCAAATCTCTTAATCTATAATCTCTTATTATGATTTCACAAAGATCAAATTCTATCCTTTGTGTGATTATGATGATGAGTGAGTAGATCATTAGAACTTTGGGCTAGGTAGATTAGGGAGATAGTTGATTGATCTTTGATGTCTAGAGCCTTATTTATGTGTTTCCTATCTTGTTTAGTGTTAATAATGCTGAAAAACCTTGATCCAGCTTGAATCTAGACATTAGGATTTCTATTGCCCATAAGGTGTTTGATGAAATTCCTGAACCAAACTATTCAAGGGCTTTGCACTCCTAGCCAATGTAAATTGATGAGTAGGGTGCTTAGTGGTATTAAGACTTGTTGTTAATGCATCCTAGCTTTGTGATTGCCTTTGGAAAAAGTTGATTATCACTTGATTAGCATAGAAATCTCTACCATGGAAATGGATTGATTTGCATTAGTGTTCTTAGCCATCGGATTGTTCTTGATTGTTGCCTGGACATATAGGATTGGTTAGTTATCTCCCAAGTCAATTACCTTGCCCAAGATTCACTTGTTTAATCTTGATTTAAAGTTTGTTGTTAGTTGTGTTCTGTTTCTTTTCTTTGATTTGTTTTGCTAGTTAAGACTGTTAAACCAAACCAATTCCTGTTAAGAATAGATTAAGCAACTTTGTGTATTCTTAGTGAGTTGATTAATGCAGATTATGGATTGATAATTTAATTGACTGAAATATACTACATCACCAGTGTACGAGGAAAAGGAGATATCAAGCACTATCTCTAACTACTTTCAAGATATGTTTAAATCAGTACCTGGTACAAGAAGAGCTGTTATAGAAGCAGGTTTATCCCTGTGCATTACAAAGGAGATGAATGTTAAGCTCACTGCCCTCCCCTCAGCAGTGGAAGTGAAGAATGCTTGCTTCTCCATCCATGCAGACAAAGTGTCGGGCCCTGATGGGACCCCAAATCATCTCAGAAGTTCAAGTCTTCTTCACCTCTGGCTTCCTACCTCAGAATATAAACTTAACTCATGTTAGACTTATCCCTAAGGTCACTAACCTACAGAAAGTTTCATACTACAGGCCAATTGCTTTGTGCTCTGTGTATTATAAGGTAATCTCTAAAATCCTAGCTAAAAGGCTTCAACCTATATTACACTGCTGCATCTCAGAGAATCAGTCTGCTTTTGTCCCTCAACGAGCCATTTCTGATAATGTGTTGATCACACACGAAGCCCTCCACTATCTGAAAACCTCTAAAGCAAAGATAAAATGCTACATGGCCGTTAAAACCAATATGAGCAAGGCCTATGATCGGCTTGAATGGGATTTTATAAAAGAAGCTATGGAGAGAATGGGTTTCCATCCAACCTGGATCCAATGGATCATGCAGTGTATCAACACAATGGAGTATTCCTACCTACTGAATGGATAGGCCTGCGGATCTGTTACTCCTGAGAGAAGTATTCGCCAAGGGGACCCCCTCTCTCCATACCTCTTCATAATATGCAGTGAGGTTCTGTGTGGGTTGTGCTCCAAAGCCCAAGCACAAGGTAGTTTACTTGGTCTAAGAGTAGCTTCAGGTAACCCTCGAGTCAATCATCTCCTCTTTGCAGATGACACAATGTTTTTCTGCCTGTCAGACCCGCAAAGCTGCTCAACTTTAAAAAAACATCTTGCAGTTGTATGAACAAGCTTCCGGTCAACAAAAACCAAGCTAAATCCTCAATCACCTTTGCGGCTAAGACTCCAGAAGCTACAAAAGAAACAGCTAAGAGAATCCTAGGCATCTAAAAAGAAGGTGGACAAGGAAAATATCTGGGATTACCTGAACTATTTGATCGCAAGAAGAAGGATCTGTTCAGTAGTATAGTGGACAAGATAAAACAGAGAGCATTAAGTTGGTCCTCCAGGTTCCTCTCCTCTGCTGGGAAGCTAGTTATGCTGAAGTCGGTCCTAGCTGCTATGCCCACATACTCCATGTCTTGTTTCAAACTACCGAACAATCTCTGCAAAAGAATTCAATCTGCATTAACTTGATTCTGGTGGGACCATAATACGGAAAAGAAAAAGATATGCTGGATCTCCTGGAAGAAGATGACCAAATCTTTTAAACTGCGGGGTTAGGTTTCAAAGACGTTATGGCCTTTAATGATGCCCTCCTTGCTAAAATAAGCTGGCGACTTCTCACTTCACCTAATTGTCTATTAGCCAGGGTCCTCCTCGGGAAATACTGCACCAGTAAAAGTTTCTTGGACTGCTCAATTCCTAATTTGGCATCCCATGGCTGGCGGAGCATATACATTGGTAGAGATTTACTAAAACCCCATGTGGGATATCTTATCGGATCTAGCAGCTCCATCCCTCTCTGGAATAGCCTGTGGCTATCTCTCGACAATCCATCAACCCCAATGGGACCTCCTACTGTGGGAACACATTTGTAGACAGTTGCTGACCTCATCATACCAAGTACATCCTCTTGGAATGTTGATTGCATCAAACAAGTGTTACCTGCATATGAAGATGAAATCCTCAAGATCAAACCAAGCAAGAAAGGCGCCCAAGATAAATGGGCCTGGCTACCCTCTAAAGATGGACAATATACCACTAAATCAGGTTACCATGTAAGCCAATCAGAAGCTCCCCACCAAACTCATTCACATAACTCCCTGATTCCTGACACTTTCAATTGGCAAAGGCATATCTGGAGTACCAAAACATCACAAAAAGTTAAACTCCTGATGTGGAAAATTGTAAAACAAGCTATTCCAGTGGGAAATAACCTTATTCATTGCAATATCTCGGAGGATTGCAGGTGTCCACATTGTCATGAGTTTGAATCCGAACTCCACATGTTCTTTACTTGCCCATTTGCGACTAAGATCTGGGATATGGCACCCTTTAGCTATGATTTCTCTCCTCAACAGATACCTTCAACAGCTGAAGGCATCAAGGTAGTAAACCACTTGGTTTGTCTACCACCTACTGGCATTGGCGGTGGTCCTCTAGCACCGTGGATTCTCTGGATTTTATGGACTACTCGCAATAAACTCCTATTCACTAAAGAACAGTTCCTACCGGAAGAAGCCCTCCATCTAGCTATCACCAGGGCAAAGGAATGGCAACAATCCCAGTCTGAAAAAGTTTCAAATTCCCCAAAAACCACGATTTACCTTTCTTCAGTCCGGACTCAGCCAAGTAGTAATTTAGTGATTTGCTTCACAGATGCTTCGTGGACCACATGACCAAAAGCGGGTATTGGCTAGGTCTTCAAAGACCGGAATGACCAAATCCTCCTACAGGGGTCAGATCTAGTGGACCATATCCACTCCCCTCTGATGGTCGAAGCGGTGGCAACTCTCACAGCGATGGAAGTTGCAACTGCTTCGGGTTTCACACACATCTCTTTCGTCTTGGATTCTCAATTGTTAGTCAAGGCCCTGAAAGCGAAGTTCCAATCGAAGGACCTTCACGGGATTCTCCACGACATCCTGAATCTATCTAATTGTTTCTGTGCTTGTAATTTTTTATTTATCCCTCGAAACCAAAATCTGATCGCAGACAATCTCGCAAAACAAGCTCTTAATTTATCTCTCTGTTATGTAGATGAACCGTTGTTTTATCAATATAAGAGTTTGGTTGCACAAAAAAAAATATGAAGGCCATAATCATGTGGTATTGTTGTTCCCCAACCTGGTGTCAAGGCTGGCTCTAAATTAACTACAGTAGAGACGTATTCAAAATCTCTCTAAACACTCATTGCCTATTTTATTTATTCACAAACCTGTTTGTAATATTAATAATATACACATTAATATACACATTAGCTATGGTGGACACATGGTATGGTTAGAAGAAGTCAATATGTATATGAAGATTAATAATAAAGATCATGTAATCTACGAATCTATAATATAAAAGTTGACACGTGTACTCTCCATTCAAATAACTCAACTTATTTAAAAAACAAACTAAAACAAACATTGGCCTAATTCTAATGCAGTCCATTACTGCTAAACCAATTACTTGATTCAGTTTATTTTTCTAAACCCAGATTCTCGATGTCTTCTTCGCCTTCTCGCCGTTAAACCATGGTCCGACTGTGCTTCTTCGTTCAATCAATCATACTCGACTGTGCAGAAGAACACTCCGTCGCTATCAGTACCACAGTTTGGTGATTGGGACCAAAAAGGAGGAGGAACATTGCCTGACTACTCTATGGATTTAACTAAGATTAGAGAGATGAGGAAACAAAACAAAAGCTACTTCAACAACTGCTAAATTCTCAAAATTGTTTATGTCAACAATTCATTGGCGTTTTTAAAGAACACTCCGGTGGCCTCACAGAAACCTAAACAGTGGTTATCAAAACAACTCTCTATGTGTGAAACACCAAGAGACGTAGCTTGGAAAAGAAGAAGACGTCAGATGATAATGATTCAAGAAAAGAGGCTGCTTCATAAAGGCATTTCAGATAATCTTAGTGTACAAATGAAACTAACGGATGAGGATTTGAACGAGCTAAAGAGATCGATTGAGCTAGGTTTCGGTTACAATGAAGAAGCAGGACAAAAGCTATGCAATACATTACCAGCTCTTGATCTTTACTTTGCAGTGAATCGATTTCAAACGTAACTCGTTAAGGCCACATGGATGTCAAAAGTCACTCATAATAACTACCATCACTAACAACTCCTACACATAAATTGGGTACTAAATCCCCCTACATAGCATCTAAGTTTTAAACTATAACAGTGGAGTAAGAGAAAACCAAACAACACAAAGAAAATCAAAGATTCACAGAATTTTTAAAAACAATTCGACATTAAATAACAGATGCAATTCAGATTCTAACAGCCACGCACTATAAATACAATAGTATTTGTAGATGTGTATACTCAGTTGAGTGCTCTTTCTAAAAAAACGACTAAAAGAAAATTCCCCCAGAGATCACACACCCCATATAACACAGAAAAAAACTCAGGCACTATTTTTAAAAATGGCCGACTTTGACATCGTCGCAATACCGACAGAAGCAACCTATGTGTCGTTTGACGAGAAGGTATTAACAATTACACACATATATGGATTATATTACAATCGCAAACATCTATAAAAACAACTCAATGCCTACCATTTACAGGATTCAATGATACATGGATTCATACCAGCTAATCTTAAGACCATGTATGTGGATGCTTTGCAAGAAAATACTATCTTCGAACTGACTCGGTTCGAAGTGCAAATATGCACAAATCATTACAAGGTTACGGGAAAACCAATTGCTATCCGTTTTCACCGAGGCACACAAATGAACATCATACCTGCTGAAGGCTTAACAGTTAAAAAAGGAAACTTCAATCTGCACAATTTCGACCACCTACAAGCTCTAGCGAACACCAATCTAGCACTACCTGGTAAATACTCATAGACTAAGTAAATAATTAAAGCATGAAAATATATAACCAAACTAATAAGAAATAGTCCCATTTATTTAACAGATGTTTTGGGACAAATCATCTTTATACAAGGTCCTAACCTTAAAGATCCAACTTCAAAGGACCGTTTGATAGTCCGACTGAAACTCAATACGTAAGTGTGGTTTTCTTAAAGGTAAATATAAAGAAAATGATTCTAAATCAATTAACAACATAGTTTTACACCCACTTACAGGTCGATCATTGCCTACTTGAATATTTGGGATGAGGCTGCATCAAATTTCCGATCATACATGAGCTCAACAAGTGACAATATGAATGTCATGCTCGTGACAACATTAAGCCCCACACTATTTCAAGGTTGGACACTTTTTTGTGTATATTTATAATAATATTACATTTATATAGAACTAAAATTTAAATGAGTAGGATAAATTAAAATTGTAGGGCTTTTAACAAATAACCTATGAAAGAATTATAGTTATAATATGATTTTTAAAAATTTATACTAAGGTTAAATCTATCTCTTAAGTTAAGTGTTTTTTAGATATAGCCAGTGAAATAATTACATTCAAAAATTTGTAAGATGGTATACCGCAGATTAAATTTGTCAATAAGTATAATTCAATAGTTATAACACAAAATGTACTTAAAAAATATTAATATAGATAATTCAATGAAATTATATAACTTACAGTTTTGTTTACTTCCATTAACATACTTCTTAACTTGGGTAAATAATTTAGAGTTTTTAAGCAAACAAAATAGAATAGTTAAAATAAAACATGTGGTTAGATTAAGTAATTACAGTCTCACTTTACCAAATAAAAAATCTTATGGAAACAAACAAATGATGTTAGAAAAGTAAAATAGTACTTGTCTCAATTGTCTTATTAGTTTCTTAAAAAGTTTCCCACAGATTATTATGAACCAAATTCACAATACAATTGATTTAACTAATTACTATTCTATAACTAATGTCGCATTTAGATCAAATACAGTTGCTCTACAAGTTGTTGATTTGGTAGTAGTTGTTGTTGTTATTGCAACAGCTGCATGTGGAACTGTTGGGGCAGAAAAAAAAGGTGTTTGCTATTGTTGTTCATCCGATTGTTTAGAACAAAAAATTGGCATTGTACTACTCCTCAAATATCTACTACTGCTATTAAACATACATTATTTTAAAACCTACACAAAACTTCCTATAAACAAAATAAAAAACCAGAAAATAAACTACAAAAAAACAAAAACAACATCCCGCGCATAATTAAAACCTTGGTGTATTCGTTAGAAGAAGTCATAGTCTACGGTTAAGTTATTAGTAGTATTATTTAAAACCTTGGTCGTTGAGCTGTTTCTTTCTTTACAACATAATTAAAGATTGCATGATATTTATTAATCACTAACTGAGATCGACATGCAAAAGTGTCCGTTTGACGATTTCAGTTTTCATTTCCCTGCTTTACCGTTGGTCTATCTCTATTCTACTGCTTTAAAGAAACAATACAATGCAAAATATCAATAGTCACAAAAGTCTAATATTCTAAACTTTTTACATAAAAAATTGAAAATAAACAATAATATACTCTCTAAATCGATAGTTGACTTTATATTTTGCATATGCTGTTAACTTGTTGAGTTGGTATCTCTCACATAAAGATCATAACTTGCTAAAATAAGTAAGGTTAAATATTTAAAATAGTTGAGAAATTCAGTCAATAGAATATTATGAATTTCAATTTTAGTTATGGTTTAAAGTTTTTTTTCATACATATTTTTTTATTCCTTATTAATCAAAATAAATTTATTTTTTCTAGTTTCTGTTTATACACTTAATAAATTATATTATTGATCAAAATACATCATAACAGTGAGAATAAAACTATAATTTTATGTCAAAAATATATGTAATGAAAAGTTCAAAACGACACTTATTGTAAAACAAAATTATATAAATTCTAAAAATCCAATAACTAGTATAGGCCTGGGCATTTTAACCAAATCTGAAACTCGAACCCGAACCCGACCCGAAATAGGCAGTTTGGTTCGGATTCAGATAGTACTAAATACCTGATCAGATTTAGTTTATATGAAATTCGGATATCCGAACTAACCCGAAATAAATACAAAAATGCATTTAAGTGGGTTTGAATCCAATACCTTAGGCATTTACAAGTTTATCATAAACCATTTTGCCACCTTAGTTTTATATCGTAGTATGAAAACGTTAATTATTTATATATATATATATAATTATGTTTTCTAAAATTGATTTTTTTTTTTCTCAATCAACAGAACCCATAATTGTTTTATTTTTTTTACTACCCAAATCAATTTTAGTAGAAACATGACAAGCAAATCTACAAAAAAAAAATATAGTTTGTGGGGTTTGAAGAGTGAGTGAGGTTGGAAGATAATTATGAATCATATCATATAATTTACTATAAATATTAGATTTAGTAGGGAATTTGAAGGATTTAGTTTTTGAAGTAGTGGTCATGGATAAACAAATCTATGGTTTTTTTGTTGAAAAAGAGAGACGAAGAAGAAAGAGACAAGAAGAGAAAGATAGAAAGTATTTTTTTTTTTTTTTCAAAACAGAATTTTTTGTTTTTTTTGTATGACTTCGGGTAACCCGAAATTACCCGAATCCGATCGAATATCCGAATGCCCAGGCCTAAACTAGTAATTAAATAGTACTAGTATAAAGGAGCTTCGAGAAATCCTTCCTATATATACTACATAGAAAGTTACTTCTACTCTTTAACACTCGAACAATATATATCTACTCTCGGCGGGCTCTATGATGGATTCGGAGTCGTCCATGTATTCGATATCCTCGGAATTGTCCATGTTCTCGGAATGGTACCTATGGGATGTCATTTCTCTAATGAAAGATGCCTTAGACGGGGATGAGGATGAGGAATCGGAGAAGAAATCGAAGTTCATATCAGTTATGATTCGAATAATCTATGTGGTGAGGTCAATGGATTTGGATTCAGCAGAACCGGACTCGAAGCTCATATCACTCATTAAGCAAACAATTGCCGTCGGTAAATCTATACCGGATTCAGAAGAACCGGAGTCGCAATTGGTATCGCTCGTCACTCGATCGATCCCTCTCATCAGTTCCACCGCGTCGGAGCCGGAGCTGACGTCACTCGTTGATCAAATGTACTCGTGTTTAAAATCTGTGGGTTTATTAGAAAAAAAAGCGGCGGAGGATTCGAAGCTTTCTTCACTCATTCTTCAGATCATCTCTCTCCCCCAGTTCACATCATCTCCGGAACTGGGCCCGACGGATTTGCTATTAATAACCATTTCTGAGATAAAATCTGTCTTAACTAGCCCACCCGGGGATGAGGATGAGGAATCAGAGAAGAAATCCAAGTTCGTATTACTCATTATTGAAGTAATCTCTCTGGTGAGCTCAATGGATTTTGATTCAGCAGAACCGGACTCGAAGCTCATATCACTCATTAAGCAAACGATCTCCGTCGGCAAATCTATACCGGATTCAGAACCGGAGTCGCAATTAGTATCGCTCGTGGCTCGATCGATCCCTCTCATCGGTTCCACCGAGTCGGAGACGGAGCTGACGTCACTCGTTGGTCAACTTTACTCGTATTTCCAATCCGAGGGTTTCAAAACGGATTCAGAGCTTTCGTCGCTCGTTCTTCAGTTCATCTCTTTCTCCCGGTTCGAACCCGACCTGCCGGAGTCGCAGCTATTACCACTCATTAAGAAACTAATGTCTTTCACCGTTTATGACTCGGCGAGTATACTTTCGAGGAAAATGATGTCAAATCTCGTATCAACAACTATTCAAATTATTACTCTGCTCAACTTTACCAATTTCAATTTGGATTCGCTGCAGAAGCAAGAGCCGGAGCTGACGCCACTCATCTCTCAGGCCATCTCACTCTTCAATTCTATGGATTTCGATTCCCAGCCTGAGCCGCTAAGGTATCTCATATTGTCCCTTTCTGAACTATATTTGTATTCCATCAACTCTTCCGGTTCGGATTCAGATTTGGATGTTATGTTTATCCTTGATGCAACACTGAATTTGGAACCGGAGCACGAGCTCATCTCTCTCATCCTTAAAATAGTCTCTCTCGCCTTCTCCCAGTCTATGCACTGGGGGAAGCTTCTTTCTTTATGCCCTCAAGTACAAGTAAGATTGCAGCAAGGAACGTTTCATGTGACTGACCAGAGTACCACCAATTACAACAAGCTGGCGTGCCTCCCTTTACGCTGGGTGATTTTCATGTTTACTAGAGGCCCAAACGCTTCCCATTTTCTCTGCTCCAGTTGCAATGGCAAGAACCATCAAGAATACAACAAGGCTCCTGTTGAGATCAAACACCCTCTTCATCCTAAACACTCTCTTCAGCTTGTCTCCTTGGAGGATGGCGGAACCAGGACATGCTATTACTGTGATGAATATCTCGAACAGATCTTTTCTTATTGCTCCGCCTGTGATTTTGCTATTGGTTTTGCTTGTGTGCAAAAACCGCATGTCTTCCCTATGGACCATCATCCCAAGTGGCACGAGCATACACTTGCTCTGTTCCCAAGTCAGGCTCCCTTTCCTTGCAACCTATGTGCCTTGACACATTCAAGCTGTCCATTCTATATATCTCCCCCTTGTGACTTTGTGGTCCATCAAAGCTGTCTCAACTTACCACATCTCATAAGGATATCTCGCCATTCTCATCGTATCTCTTTCACCCATTCTTTTGACCAAGGAGATGATTGGTCTTGTGGTGTTTGTCGCAGAAAGATTGATAATGATTACGGGGGCTATTCTTGCGTCAAGGATGGTTGTTCTTCTTCTGCTCATTCGAAATGTGCCACACAGAGCAATGTGTGGGATGGCATAGAACTTGAGGGAGTGCTTGAAGAAATCGAAGAACAACTTGAACCATTTGTGACGATAAGTGATGGAGTCATACAACATTTCAGCCATCAACATCATCATTTAAGACTTGATGAGAACACGGATAGAGAGTACGATGAGGATAAGCTATGTCAAGCATGTGTCATGCCAATCTATTTTGGTAACTTGTACTCTTGTATGCAATGTGAGTGTTTTCTACACGAAACATGTGCAAATCTTTCTCGCAAATTAAATCACCCGATACATCCACATCTACTCACTCTAATGAGAAGATATGAAGGTGTTATGGGAAACAAAAAAAATAACTGTTCAGCTTGTCCTTGGGAGTGCAAAACTGGTTCCCTCTATGAATGTGGCGAAGAAGAATGTTCTTTCCGGCTACATGTGCAGTGTGCCACAGTTTCTGAGCCATTAGACCACGGAAGTCATATGCATCCTTTGTTCTTAACATCCAAACCGGGAGAGCGAAGAATTTGTTCGGTTTGCAAAGAGACTGAGTCAAGACGTTCTTTCCCTTCTACAGATGAAACATTCAATTGCATTGAGTGTGACTTTGTTTTGTGTTTCAAATGTGCTACTTTGCCTCAAAAGGTGAGGTATAAGTATGATAAGCATATGCTCACTCTTTCTTATGGGGAGGAGACAACTCAGACAAGTACCATGATGTCTTGGTGTGAAGTCTGCGAGCAGGCAATAAATCACAAGGAGCGGTTTTACATGTGTGATGAGTATTGTTGTGTCACACTACACGTTGAATGTATGCTTGGGAGGGACTTATACATGAAGCCCGGTTCATCGTGGAATAATGACAGCGCTGTTCGTATGATACATCTTCTACCCAACAATCATCACATGTCTCGACCTATTTGTTTCGTTTGTAAGAAGCGGTGTCTACACAAATTAGTTTTTTTTATGGACCCTGAAATAGTATTTTGTTCCACATTATGTTATCATGAGATGTTAAATTTTTAGATTACTGAATGAATAAGAGGGGGTTGAATTTGAAGAAAAAAAAACCTAAAATCATCTCAAATCATTAGTTTAATAACCATGGCTGCAGGAGGACCTCTGGTGCATCTCNAACGGCGCTTTTCGTATGATACATCTTCTACCCAACAATCATCACATGTCTCGACATATTTGTCACATTTGTAAGAAGCGGTGTCTACACAAATTAGTTTTCTTTATGGACCCTAGAATAATATTTTGCTCCACATTATGTTATCACGAGATGTTAAATTTTTAGCTACTGAATGAATAAGAGGGGTTTTAATTTGAAGGAAAAAAGTGCATCTCATCAACAGCTCAGGTAATCCAGAAAAGAGTGCTTCCCTTGAACTGTCTTTGCGGTTCCTGACCCATCCCTTAATCCTGAGCTGCTCAGCGTACTCAACAGTCCAGTTACTGTAGCACACTCCCTGTACTATTCCCTCTATCACCACCCTCCCTCTATCACCACCCTCCCTCTATCACCACCCTCACCAGTACCAACATTGAAGACATATTCAGTCCAGATTATCAGAAACCTGCGATACAAAGAAGACTGATATAATAATCCAATGGCTAAATGAAACTTTCGAATTTAGTAGAGATAACTAACCCAATCAGCATGTTCATCACGATGGTGATTCAAAGGAACATTTCACTTGAATAATTAGTAAAGAACAGAACCAACATACAGATTCCAATGAAACTTAGTTGTAGATATCCGACCATTTTGAAAAGAATACCCAAAAAAATTGTTTAAAGTAAGACTTTTACCATTTCGTTAATGATATAACATGCAATATTGTACTGTTAGATGATCTTTTAAGTATCTCTAAATGCTGTACTGCTTTAATTATTTATTCAATCAGTAAATAACTTGAAGCAGTTCTGCCCTTAACTTATTCAATCAGTTTAGATATGTTATTTAAAAGTAGCCTGAAATACAATTGAAAAAGATGAATACCGTTTTCTATATTTTCTGCAATATATTTAATCATTGTGATGATGTTCTTATTGTAAGTTCTTCTGTGTTTTTATATTTTTTTTATTTATTTAAAATGCTACGTCACCAAAACTCAAAATTGGTCATTCAAAGATTTTGTTTTGTTTATACAGTATGAAATCATGTGAAAGTTGCATATAGGCCGACACGGCGACACCTAAATAACTCGTATATATATGAACTCTGAAGTATTAACATTGAACTGTTCAAGTTTGTAATCTTTAACGTTGACTTTGTTTACGCTTGTAATATTTAAGATGATCTCGTGCTTTTTATTTTAATTATCTAAAAAATAAGACCAAGACAACAGATCCACAAGTTACGGGGCAGAAAATATATAAAACTAAAAAATGCATGTGAACAGATAGGGAGAGCATTAAGTTTAGTATAATAAGGCAAAACAATACGTACAGTCATATTCAAAATATCGCAAAACACTCATTGCGTAATAATACCCACGAAACTGTTTTGGAATATAATGTACACATTAGTTACGGACCTACGATACTTGAGGTGCGTTTTGATTTGGTCTTTTTTATTAATTAGAAGAAGTGAATAATTAGAAGTAGTGATTATTTAAAAACTTGGTTTTGGTTGAGCTGTTTCTTTCTTTACCACATAATCAGATCACATGATCTTTAATATTTACACTAACAGGGATCGACATGCAAAAGTGTCCGTTTGACGATTTCAGTTGTCAGTTCCCTGCTTTACCGTTGGTCAATTCTACGCTTTTTAAAAAAAAAAAAAAAAATAAATACAATGCAAAAATATCAACAGTCACAAAAGACCAATATTCTAAACTCTTAAACAAAAATTTAAAAATCTTATTTAAAATAAACACTAGTTAAAAAAAAAACAGTACTACTAAAAATAAAAGGCAAGAAGTAAATTCATGCTCTCTAAATCGATAGTTGACTTTTTATATTTTGCACATGCTGTTAACTCGAGTTGGTACCTCTCACAGTCACATAAAATTTTTTGATCATAGAATTTTTTTAATTTGCTAAAATAAGTAAGGTTAAATATTTTTAAATAGTCGAGAAATTCACTCAGTTAAATATTTTAGTTTAATATATGATTTTTTTTTTTTGTGCACTACACTGTATATGATATTATTGTTTAAAAAACAGAAGAAGACGTATCGTAAGTAGCTTTCATTACAGGTCCTTTAACAACACTCGAACAAACAATACCAATCATTACTCTCGGCGGGCTCAATGGAATCGGAATCGGAATCGGAATCGGGATCGTCCATGGATTGAGGATTAGGAATCCTCAAAAATATCCTTGGAATTCGATATGGATCCCGAATTGCGGCTATCATTTGCCATTTCTCAGATGAAATCTGCTTTAGACTTCTCCGTCTGGGAGGAGGATGCGGAATCGGGGAAGAAATCAAAGGTCATATCACTCATGATTCGAATAATGTCTCTGGTGATGTCAATGGATTTGGATTCACACCCGGAGCCGGACCCGGAGGTGGAACCGGGGCTCATATCACTCATTAAGCAAACGATCTCCGTCGGCAAATCTATACCGGATTCAGAAGAACCGGAGTTGCAATTAGTATCGCTGGTGGCTCGATCGATCCCTCTCATCGGTTCCGCCGAGTCGGAGCCGGAGCTGACGTCACTCGTTGGTCAACTGTACTCGTCCGAGGGTTTTGAAGCTGGTGACTCGGAGCTTTCATCGCTCATTCTTCAGATCATCTCCCACGCCCGGTTCACATTATATCCGTGGTCGGAACCAGACTCGCACCAGCAATTATCGGGTGGCCCTATGGATTCGGGATCGCAGCTATTAACTGCCATTTCTCAAATAGGCAGCTCCATCTGGGATGAAGAATGGGAGAAGAAATCCAAGTTCATATCACTTATGATTTGAATAATCTCTCTGGTGATGTCAATGGATTTGGATTCAGCAGAACCGGAACCGGAGGCGAAGCAGCTCATATCACTCATTAAGCAAACAATCTCACTCGGCAACTCTATACCGGATTCAGCAGAACCGGAGTCGCAATTGGTATCCCTTGTGACTCGATCGATCCCTCTCATCGGTTCTCGTCGGACCCGCCACAAGAGCTGACGTCACTCCTTGGTCAAATATACTTGTGTTTTAAATCTATGGGTTTATTAGAAGAAGAAGAAGCGGCGGAGGATTCGGATTCGGAGCTTACATCACTCATTCTTCAGATCATCTCTTTCGCCTGGTCCACATTACATAAGAAGAAGTTATCACCGGACCTAAAGCGGCTGGTATCATTCATTCAGAATCTAGTGTTCCTCACAATCTACGGCCCCCATATGTCTTTGTCTCAAATGAAATCGAGGTTCATATCATTCATTATTGACATTATCTCTCTGGTCAACTCTATGAACTTGGATTCACAGCCGGAGTCGGAGCTCATGTCACTCACTAAGCAAGCAATCGCAGTCTTCAACTCTATGGATTTGGATTCCCAACTGAAGCCGCTAAGGGAGCTCATATCATTCATTTCTCGACTCTATTTGTCTTCCATCAACTCGTCGGGTTCAGATTCTGATTTGGACCTGCACCTGGATTTGGATGTTTTGTCACTCGTTGATGCAACACTGGATTTGGAGCCGGAGCAGGAGCTCATATCACTCATCCTTAAGATAGCCTCCCTCGCCGTCTCTATGCATCCAGAGTGGGAGAATTTTCTTGCTTTAAGCCCTCAAGTACAAGTAAGATTGGAAACAAAAACGTTTCATGTGATTGAACAAGTCCAGAGGACCACCAATAACAAGCTGGCGTGTCTCCCTTCACACTGGGTAACTTTCAACTTTACAGGCGGCAAAGACGCTACCGATTTTTTCTGCCCAGGTTGCAATAGCAAGAACCATAAAGAATATAACAAGGTTCCCGTTGAGGTCAAACACCCTCTTCATCGTAAACATTCTCTCCAGCTTGCCTTCTTGGTTGAGGATGGCGGAACCAGGACATGCTATTGCTGTAATGAATATCTTGAACAGATCTTTTATTATTGCTCCGCCTGCGATTTTGCTATTCGTTTTGCTTGTGTGCAAAACCCACCTGTCTTCTTTATGGACCATCCGAAATGGCATGAGCATAAACTTGCTCTGTTCCCAAGTCAGGCTCCCTTACCTTGCAACCTCTGTGCCTTGACACATTCAAGCTGTCCATTCTATATATGTCCCCCTTGTGACTTTGTGGTCCATCAAAGCTGTCTCAACTTACCACATCTCAGTAGGATATCTCGCCATGCTCATCGTATCTCTTTCACCCATTCTTTTGACCAAGGAGATGATTGGTCTTGTGGTGTTTGTCGCAGAAAGATCCATAATGATTATGGGGGCTATTCTTGCGTCAAGGATGGTTGTTCTTATGCTGCTCATTCGAAATGTGCCACAGAGCAATGTGTGGGATGGCATAGAGCTTGAGGGAGTGCCTGAAGAAATTGAAGAATAACTTGAACCATTTGTGACGATAAGTGATGGAGTCATACAACATTTCAGCCATCAACATCATCATTTAAGACTTGATGCGAACACGGATAGAGAGTACGTTGAGGATAAGCTATGTCAAGCATGTGTCATGCCAATCTATTTTGGTAACTTCTACTCTTGTATGCAATGTGAGTTTATTCTACACGAAACATGTGCAAATCTTTCTCGCAAATTACATCATCCGATACATCCACATCTACTCACTCTAGTGGGAAGATATGAAGGTGTTATGGGAAACACAAAAAAAAACTGTTCAGCTTGTCCTTGGGAGTGCAAAAATGGTTTCCTCTATGAATGCGGCGAAGAAGAATGTTCTTTCCGGCTACATGTGCAGTGTGCCACAGTTTTTGAGCCATTAGACCACGGAAGTCATATGCATCCTTTATTCTTAACATCCAAACCGGGAGAGCGAAGAATTTGTTCGGTTTGCAAAGAGACTGAGCCAAGACGTTCTTCCACTTCCCCAAATGAAACATTCAATTGCATTGAGTGTGACTTTGTTTTGTGTTTCAAATGTGCTACTTTGCCTCAAAAGGTGAGGTATAAGTATGATACGCACATGCTTACTCTTTCTTATGGGGAGGGGGAGGAGACAACTCAGACAAGTACCATGATGATGTCTTGGTGTGAAGTCTGCGAGCAGGCAATAAATCATCATACGGAGCGGTTTTACACGTGTGATGAGTATTGTTGTGTCACACTACACGTTGAATGTATGCTTGGGAGGGACTTATACATGAAGCCCAGTTCATCGTGGAATAATATCAGCGGTGTTCGTATGATGCATCTTCTACTCAACAATCATCACATGTCTCGACCTATTTGTTTCATCTGTACGAAGCGGTGTCCACACAAATTAGTTTTTTTTATGGACCCTAAAATGGTATTTTGTTCCACATTATGTTACCATGCGTTCAACTTATATAAAAAAAAATTGAGTTAAAGTTATATATATATATTTTTTTTGGTAAAAGAGCGGGCCTATTGCATTATTAAAAAAAAGGAGGAAAACAATTACAGGCATATTTTTCTTATACGAGGCTGTCCAGCAACATCCTCATCCAAGATCGATGCCAAATCGAGAGAACAACATCTAAAGCATGAAATTCTAAGCATAAAGAAAACGCATAGTTCGCTAGTCCATCAACAAGATGATTATCTTCTTTATATATTTGAGAAATTCGGACAACCGTACTATTAAGGACAGCGGATGTGTTGCGCATATCCCTGTCGTTAAGTAACCCACTATCATTCTATCAACTCTGAATCACCCTCCAACTCCAATGTGTGATTCTCTCCTCCCAATCGACATATAGGCCATAGTAAGAAGATGACGAACAGAGTGGCTACGAGTATGAGTGTGATGAGTTCTCAATAGTGAGGTGGAGATTTGTGGAACCTTGCCGAAACTGATGATTTTTGTTCGAATTCCGACGATCGAGCCCATTCCCCGTTCAGAGAAGTTTCCTCGTCAGAGTTTCTTACAATGCCGATTATTATGGTTACCCAACCGGTTCAATTGAGTTTGGTTCGGTCTAGTATCAATATAAAATTGAAAAGGATGAATTCCGTTTTTCATATTTTCATCCTATTAAGATCTGAGAAATCCATTTCACAAAAAAAAAAAAAATGAGAAATCCAAACTTCTGCAAATATATTTAATCATTGTGATGATGTTTTATTTATATGAAAATCACGTGAAAGTTGCATAGGCCGACAACTAAATAACAAGTTATATTATTATATAAAATCAAGTTTTGAAAATTAGTCATTAACAAAATCATAACACGTGTCAAGTATATTGATAAGATATTGACATGTATCAAAAATTACTATTTTTCAAAATAGCCTATTAAGATAATAGCATTAAATCTACAGAAATTTACATGTTTATATCTAAAAAGAAATTTACTAAATCAAAAAGGAAAGTTAACAAAGTAATATTTTTTCATTGTACGATAATTATATTATATGTGTTTTCTCAATTAGATTTTGAGATGTATAAACAAAAAAAATAATTCATTAAACATGTATGTTATTATTAATCATTAAATAGGGAATAACAAATCTAAAAAGAACAACATAAGTTATGTCAAAAGAATTATTATTTTTGGAATGTAATAGAACAACTAATTAAGAAAATAACATTATATTTACATAAATTTAAATGTTTATATCGAAAGTTTTTTATCTTTGATTTTCTTTTCTGATATAATTTTGCTTATCTATTGTGTGTCTTTGATGTTTGCAGGTTCTTCAGTGGAAGCTACTTGATCGAGTAATTGAGAAGCGATTTTGAAATTTGGGAAGTTAGAACGGTAAACCGTTTTAAAAATTGGTTTCAAACCAGATTTATGTGGATTTTTATCGGATTTAGTTCGTAAACCGTTTAAACCCAAGTATATAGAGAAATATATGAGATCTTTTGATTCAGGTAGAAATAAGTGGAGAACTTACAATTAGAGAATATTTGATTATTGTAATTATTGTTAGAATATATCTAAGTAATTTTGATACAATACGATACTTCTGAGGAGTAAACAGGTCACCGATCCTTTCACGTGATTATGACATATGTCATGTTTTTGATTGTTTATAATTTTTTTATTTTGTATATTTGAATTATCTAAGACTTATATATACCAACATGATTATCATTTACAAATTTTTATTTCTATTATGTTATATTAACTTTCTTTCAATTTCTCAATAAAAAAACTTTTATTGGGTTGGTATAAAATCATTGTTCTCGAGTAGATAATTTTCACCAGTTGTTCATCCAAAATATCTTTGGAGTAAAAGATTTCATGGTTAAAAAAATTGTGTCACAAATCAATTTTAGTAATTATAAGAACCATAATTATGCCAAAATAAAGTAAAACAACATAAAATTTGTTTAATTTGTTTAAAAGACATTTTAGGTGGTGAAAAAGAGCATACTTTAAAACTAAAATAATTTTGGGTGTAAGAGCATATTTTTAAAGGTAAAACATACAGTAAAATTGTAAGTGGTTATTAATTATATGTTGTTTTGATGAATTCTTTAGAGTATATTATAAAATGATCCCATATAATTTATAATTGACCTCTTAAGTCTTAACATTAAACTGTTCAGGTTTCTAAGTTTTAAATCCTTTGTTGACTTTGTTTACGCTTGTAAAATTTAAGATGATCTCGTGGTTTTGATTTTAATTATCTAAAAAATAAGACCAAGACAACAGATCCACAAGTTACGGGGCAGAAAATATAAAACTAAAAAAATGCGTGTGAACAAATAGGGAGAGCGTCAACTTTAGTATAATAAGGCAAACAATACGTGCAGCCATATTCAAAATATCGCAAAACAGTGAAACACTCATTGCGTAATAATTACCCACGAAACTGTTTTGGAATACAATGTACAGTTGTACACATTAGTTATTGCCTTATACCCACTATTTTTCTCAATTTTCATTTTTGTTTATATTACTTTTTATTTTAAAACTTATTATTTTGAAATACTTGCGAATTTATGATCATTAATATTTGATTTCAATCCTTTCTCCTTCTTAATGGCTCAAACATTCTATAAAGTTTAGTTTTCTAAAAACAATCTATTACCATACAAACACATCTTCTTTCAGACTATAGTGAAAACTAAAACATTTACTTTCTATTCTATCCTCGATTCAATCTCCAAATAACAACAAAACACCGGTAACAATAGTATCGTTGTTCGGATCATCCATTTTCGGGAAGTTCCTAACTTTAGAAGAAATATTGTCTTAGAGATAATCACCTTTTGGGGAGTTCTTTCTTCGACATTGATAAGGGCAAAATCACCTTCATCTTTGTTTTTCCTGTTGAGTGAGTGAAGGCAGAACTAAAATTTAAAATTAAATATGAATTACATTTTCTTTTTGTCTGGATACAGCAAAATAATTCTATTAGGTCTAATGTACTTATTAGATCTTTTTTGAACAACAAAATTTAAATTACATATGTTTTTTTATTTTAATATCTGGCAGAACGTTGTTTCTTCAGTTTGAATAGTNAAACTAAAAAAATGCGTGTGAACAAATAGGGAGAGCGTCAACTTTAGTATAATAAGGCAAACAATACGTGCAGCCATATTCAAAATATCGCAAAACAGTGAAACACTCATTGCGTAATAATTACCCACGAAACTGTTTTGGAATACAATGTACAGTTGTACACATTAGTTATTGCCTTATACCCACTATTTTTCTCAATTTTCATTTTTGTTTATATTACTTTTTATTTTAAAACTTATTATTTTGAAATACTTGCGAATTTATGATCATTAATATTTGATTTCAATCCTTTCTCCTTCTTAATGGCTCAAACATTCTATAAAGTTTAGTTTTCTAAAAACAATCTATTACCATACAAACACATCTTCTTTCAGACTATAGTGAAAACTAAAACATTTACTTTCTATTCTATCCTCGATTCAATCTCCAAATAACAACAAAACACCGGTAACAATAGTATCGTTGTTCGGATCATCCATTTTCGGGAAGTTCCTAACTTTAGAAGAAATATTGTCTTAGAGATAATCACCTTTTGGGGAGTTCTTTCTTCGACATTGATAAGGGCAAAATCACCTTCATCTTTGTTTTTCCTGTTGAGTGAGTGAAGGCAGAACTAAAATTTAAAATTAAATATGAATTACATTTTCTTTTTGTCTGGATACAGCAAAATAATTCTATTAGGTCTAATGTACTTATTAGATCTTTTTTGAACAACAAAATTTAAATTACATATGTTTTTTTATTTTAATATCTGGCAGAACGTTGTTTCTTCAGTTTGAATAGTACCTTCAAATAATTAGTACGTACACAAAATAAAATAAAAAACATATGAAAAGAACTATGAAACAATGGATTGCCACACTCCAGACTCATTGAAAACAACACACCGAAGTATTCCCACAGCTTCGGATGTAGGAAAATGTGACATGTGATGGTTCAACCAGATTTTTTCATTTTCAAATTACAGTTTGTGCATGCAATGTAATGCCACCCATTGCACAAAACACAACTTCAACCACTTTTGCTTTACACCAAAAACAAAATGTTCCTTAAAAATATCAAGACGATGTTTTAAGTAATAGTGGTAAAAATAAAATAAAAATTGGTCATATTACTTGGCATCTATCCTTGTTGTCTAACGTAAGTCTCTATTTGGTCAATAACGTACATATCTTTTGGGTCTAAATAAATGTTGTCAACTAAAATTGACGGGACATTACTTGCCTTGAAATAGTTACTGGGGAAAATATTAAAGACTATAAGATTATTGTTCATTTTAGAAGATTACTGTAAGAATATTAGGAAAAACTGATGTGAAAAGTAAGACAAAAATTGATTTAATTGAAAGCAATATATATTACATGTGGGAGAATGGGAAAAAACAAATACAGAACTAACCAGATGTATATGAAATATAATACCTTTAGCAGAATTGTTGGAGTTAAAAATACATGTGGGTTGACGATGTTGCATTCAAATATAAATAGTCTGCCCAGAGTGTAAGAAGTTTGGCATGTGTTTCAATGGCAAGTTTTTCCCAAAGAGAGACACTACTTTCCCTGAATCAACAGATCTTCGAACTTAGATAGGCGAGTTGCATGCGTGAAAGCAAGTAAAAAATTAGTTAGAGTGGAAATTTGTAATATACAGTAGGTGAGATAAGTGTGGTGTGGATTAGGTAGTTGATTTACATTTTTGTCTAGAAAAAGACCTTTAAAGCTGAGTAAAAGATTGTTTCTTCTAAAGTCTAAAGCTTCCCTAAAACAATCCTATTTTTACCGGTGGTCATCGTTAGAGAGTGACTCTAGAGTAGAGTAGAGAACAATTTTTTAAGGTTGTACCATTTTTAAAATTGTAATTAGTATGTGGGGGTGTTGATTCCTAGTAGTGAGGGAAAGAGATTATAATAATAATAAAAGTAATCAGAGATTGAATTATATTGTATAATTTTATGGAAATCAGTTTACTAATATTTAATGAGAAATAAATAAGAAAGAAATTATCAAATTACTTATTTTACTTTGATGGCAAGAGGTTACGTTTTCAAAAGCAGAATGCAAAACTAAAACTAAATTCAAGCTTCAATTTAAATACCGTATGGGAGGAAGAGAAACATAGGGACTGCAAGTTCAGATTCCATTTGTTTGTTTGTAAGGCAAAATTTTTAATTACCAAGGGATTAAGTTGACAATTGTGGCCATATTTAATTAGCAATTGATCTTAAATGTTTGTGTATAATAAATTATAACTTGAAATTAATATGAGGACACATGTCAGCTATATAAAGCGCAGCTGTCATCGTTTCAAACAAAGTTTAGAAGAAACCTTCTCTTATTATGTAAGATTTAGCGCCACGTATCGAATTATCGATCTTAGAACTATCCAAACGGTTGATTTCAGTGTGCCCCTAAGTATCTTACATATCGATCTTAAAGCGTGTATAATTCCAAAAATCATTGACTAATGGTTTATAGTTCAATTAAAATGGCAAGTAAGTAAGTGGTCCATAGTGAGTCCACCTCCATAAGGGAAGAGATGAGCCGCTGTATCTTTCTGAACCATCCGATTCCCATAATGTTTAAACTTCCGTTAGTACATCAATCAATTGTGAAAAAAAAAGAAAAAAAAAAAGAAAGAAGATCGGACAGTGAGACACCATAACATGATTGGTTCTCCTCAAAATTCACCAAACTCATATCTGTTCCAACTCCCAAATTAAAAATGGCAATTCGTCTTCCTAAAATCTTTCTTCTTGGTTCACTCATGGTAGTACCTATAAGTTCTCACACACACACACACAAAAAGTTACTTTCTTACTTTTATAACGCAGGTTATTGCTTTTTTTTTTTTTTTGAACAAACGTATGCTTCCATTCCATTAACTAGAAAGTAACATACATAATAAGTAGAATAGCTTAAAGAACATAAAAGGGCATACCCCAAAATCAAAGCCAATAAGAGAACATGAATAGATAGTAGCAAAAGATATAAGGATCTTGAGAGCTATGGACCAAGTGCTGAATAGCAAGCTGGAGCTTGTGAGATCAAGACATATCAATGCATCTTCCTTGAGCAAGTCATTGGAAGGGAAGGTGGCCATTGTCTTGATTCGAAGACTGGGTGGCGATGAAATAGTCAAAGCTGAGGATCTCATCGAAATGAGAAGGTCTACATGAAGTAGTGCTTTGCCAAAGGTGTGAGCAGGGTTGAGAATGCTCTGATTACCGATCACTGCAAGGGTGTTAGCGGTTTTAAAGTTGAAAGGGGGAGGCTTGAAAAGGTTGGGGTAAACACTACTCCTTGGAATGGTGATCATAATGCCCCTATTCTTCAAGCCTAAATGAGGGAACTTCAACAAGTATATGATATGCATTTTGGAGAGCTTGGAATAAGGAAAGAATGGAGAAATCAACCTGGCTAAACATCGGTAATTCCCTCTGCGCAGAGGTGGAATCATAATGCCGAGTTTAAGCTTGGTTATACGCTGAGGCTGAAGAAGTTGAGGGTTTGGTGATATGCGGCAAATAGGATCAATGGATGCAAGCAGCATAAATCGCCAGAAAGACGGGTCAGGGTTAAGAATATAGCTTTGCAAAGCAGTCCTCCATACCAAAATAATCAACTTTCCTCGACACAAATAGATGTCAAGCCAATCAGAAGAAACCGAGACTCTACTACCAAGGGACCCCAACTTGACCAAGTAGAGAAACCCAATACTAAAGATTTTGAGCTTGAAATAACTTTACACTCAGGAAATTCTTGTCGAGTACAACCAAAAAATCAGGTGACACAGAGGTCTAATCAGGTTGGGTTCAAAACAGCTTTAGCGGATCTAAGCAACTTCCAGATCAGGGGAAATGCAATTGACCAAGAAATCCTAAAGGCCAGGAATTTGGATAAAGATTGAAAATCGAACCTGGACCAGAACGGAATCAATGGTGTGCTAGGGAGCGCCAAGGATGTAGGTTTC
Source organism: Camelina sativa (assembly GCF_000633955.1). Taxonomy (NCBI): domain Eukaryota; kingdom Viridiplantae; phylum Streptophyta; class Magnoliopsida; order Brassicales; family Brassicaceae; genus Camelina; species Camelina sativa. The sequence goes on along the minus strand of NC_025697.1, from coordinate 12,906,093 downwards.
ACCGTCAAAGTCTTCATCGGCTCCAGTGTCAAAACAGAGCTCCCGTCCAGCTGCGGCCAAGCAAACCACTTGGTGAGGGGAACATATTCCAAGGAGCGGAGAGTTGTTGCGGTTGACAGTTTTAAGAGGCGGTGAGACCGACGGAAATCAAGGTAATTGGGGCGTTCAGGGGACTCAGAGGGAACATCTCGTGACTGTGATCACGAAGGAGCAGGCATATCGAGATGATTCACCAGAAACTGAGGCAAGGGAAAGGGAGAAAGAAGCTGAAGCATGCTCGGAGTTAAGATCCAAAACCTCGAGGGGACACCAGGAAAATCAAGAGAACATGAAACACAGGGACAAAGGATGCAATAGAGGAATGTAGAGCTTGCCAGAACTGATAGAACCCGATGCCGGCGAGCCGGAGCCCTACCAGCGTCGGGTAGAAGAGTTGGTAGCGGTGCCTCGGTAATAGTGTCTGAGAGAGAGAAAAAATTATGGCGAACGACGCAACTTCCTAACAATGTTGATGTTTTTAACGCAAGTTATTGCTATTGCGACTGATTTAACACCGAAGCGTTATTGGGACAGTGCTTTACCAAACATTCCTATAATCCAAGGAAACAAAGGTCCCTCTCCATCTACAAAAGTGAGATGTTCAGTCCAAATTTTTTTTTCTGGTAAGATTCATTTCATTTTAATTTCCTTTTTCTTCTTCTAATAGTTTGTCTTCTTGTTGTCATTACGAAAACACAGGCAATAGAGTCTTGTCCGAAAGAAGACATTGGTGATTTAAAAGAGATGCTTAAAGAAGAAAACCTTCATCTGCTCACTGAGGTAATAACTAACAAAGTTTTTTAACAGTAAGAAGGCTCAAACTAAGATGAATCGTTGACATTTAAATCTATTACACTTCTTTTTCTGTATGTGTTCTTAGAAAACTTGTTTTTTTTTTTTTTTTTTTTGTAATGGGATAAGGATGCAGAGCAAGGGAGGTTGCCTTTGCTTATTTTAAGCTTGGAGAAGAGCAGTGAAGAAAGAAGGCCAGCGATTGTGTTTATGCATGGTGGAAACACAAGCAAAGGATGGTTAAGGCCATGGCTCGAAGTAAATAATAACATCATACAGTATTTAAAATTTTTTGATTTCTCCAATTAACTAATCAACGTCCCTCTATTGTTTATACTTTTCTTTTGTTCTGCTTTAGGCATATGCTTCGAGGGGATATGTAGCCATCGGTTTAGACTCTCGCTATCACGGGGAACGCGCTTACAACTGCAAAACTGCCTCTACAGATGTAGAGTCATATATAGTCATTATAATCTATTTGATTTTATCTCTTTTTGCTTGTCTTTTACATTCTGATACGGCCGGTTTTTGGTGTAAATTGCAATGCATTGCAGGCTCTCATATCATCTTGGAAAAATGGAAACACAGTGCCTTTTATCTTTGATACTGTAAAAAACCCCATATGCCTCTTTTTATCTTTCATTTTCTGGTTTCACTTTTTCAGTATAAGACATCTTACTGCATCTATTTGATTTGTTTTTTTTTTCTTTTTCTTTTTTCTTTTCTTAGGTTTGGGATTTGTCAAACTAGCTGAATATCTTACGAAGAGGGATGATATAGACCCAAAAAGGATAGGAATCACTGGCATTTCGCAAGGAGGTTAGTCATAGAACAAATTTGAGTTGCATGATTTGTAGTAATTATAGTAGTCATATTTATATGTGCACTAATTTTATTCATTGGGAAACCAATATAAAGGGATGTAGGCTTGGTTTGCTGCTGCAGCTGACACCCGCTACTCCGTGGCTGTCCCTTTAATCGGTGTTCAGGTCCAAATATCATCTTTCTTAACCAAAAACCGATAAATAACATAGCAACTATGAGGCGTATTATTGCTTTGTATGATGGTTTCCTAATTCGTACGATGGGCAGGGATTTAGATGGGCAATCGACAATGATGTCAGTCCGATTTTGAAACCTTTATTTGAAGGTCAGGTTTTGAAAAACTCACTAAAAGATTCAATATATACTTATGTATGAGAATTATATTTCCTTTGCCTTTTTTTTATTTTATTTATTTCTATGGTTTCAGAAGCAAGGATTGATCTGGGAAAGAATGTAATCGACAAAGAATAGTCGAGAAGGTAAAGAAGCTTGAAAGTGACTCCTAATTCGGACTGCGACTCAAATATAACAGTTGGTAAGTATATGATTGACTTAAAACAGGTGTGGAACAGAATAGCTCCTGGACTAGCTTCAAAGTTTGATTCACCTTACTCATTACCAGTGATTGCTCCACGTCCTCTTTACATACTTAACGGTCAGCACAACTGATATATATGTATGTGCTCATTATTTATCTGACACACTTACAAGTTTTTTTTTTCCGGATTTCATGTGCAGGCACAACGGATCCTGGTGCCCCACTTGGCGGACTAGAAGTTCCTTTAAAGAGAGCTGAGAAGGCATATAGGGAAACTGGTTCTCCTGGAAATTTTAAGGTACATATATCATCATTGATCTAATCTATAGTTGTAATTGCAACCACCACATAGAGAAATTAAAACAAACTTTTGATGTTTCTTGAGAGAAGTTCAAAGCAGAAGATGGAGTTGGACACGAAGTGACGAGTTTTATGATCAAAGAATCATCAGACTGGTTTGACAAATTCCTTAAACAAGGAGATACGACTTGTGAATAAACCGGTTCCGATTGTAAACTAATAAGAAGAAGAAAACATCTCCTTGTAAACTGAAATAATGTATTCATTTGTCGCAAATCATTATCATTAACGAAATCGAAAAGAGAGTATCATCCTTTTTTAGGCATTGCCGCGAGGCGTGTGTACATGCTTGCCATCGAATTGAACCCTCTCACATCCCCAGATCTAAGAAGATTGCCTTCAATAGCGACAACGAAAGCAAAAGTGTCATATTTGTAGTTACACTAAAAGGCAGTTGCGTATTATAAAAACTAGCTTTTTTGTTTTGTTTTGTTTTCACCTGAGTCGCAGTTAAGAGGACTGTCCGGTTCAGGATGAGCCATCAATGCTATGATGGCTCTACACACGGACTGAAGCGTCCAAGCAGGACTCCACGCATTCTTCAATATGTCGAGGCATATCTCCCCTGTCTACAAAATCCAAAGAATGTAAAAAAGAAAAGAAAACATTTGTACTAAACAGATTACAAAACACCGCATCGTTTTGACTAACCTTGAAGTGCACATTTGGATGGAATATCTTGGTCAAGAATCGCACTTGAGGAGGTTGTAGAGGATACGGTTCAGGAACAGCAAATGCAAGCTGAAAAACTCCGCCTTCATAAGGCGTCTCAGACGGTCCCTGAGAACAAAAGACTGACTGATAAGAGCGAGCGAGCGGTCCATTTGAACCGAAAGCAATAAAAAAAAAATGGAGTGTTTTGATTATAAAAAAAAACCTTGATAAGAGCGGTCCATTTGAAAATGTTGGTATCGTCACACACCAATTGAATATCTGGATCAGCTACTTTCTCACGCTGAACCTCTTTGTATTCCTTAAACAGTCTCGCTCGTGATGATGCCTAATTTACAACATCACATCAATCAATCAATCAATCAATCATTTTTAGCCAAAAATAATTCTCAGACAACCCTAGTTATTATTATAGTGAAATTCTTTAAAAAAAAAAAAAAAAAAAAAAAAAAAAAAAAAAAAAAAAAAAAAAAAAAAAAAAAAAAAAAAAAAAAAAAAAAAAAAAANAAGATCGAATCGTCGTCTTCAACTGCAAAAGTTATTAAAAAAAAAAAAAAGAGATCTTGATTGATCAAATACTAAAAATCAAGAAGAACTAAAACGACCCTGAAGCAAAATTAGGGTTTTATTTTACTTTCTTGTAATTCACAGACAGACGGCAGTAATCAGATCCAGTGGTGATAATCTCAATCAATCATTAGGTGAAAGTGTATTATCCAAGAACATTGATTAATTAGGGTTAATCAATCACTCTACTTTTGAGATCTAAGAAAGAAAGACATAATAAAGAGGAAGAAGATTCAACGAAGCCTTTACCTGCAGAGGAATGAGAAGGAGAAGAAGAAGAAGAAGAAGAGAGAGAGAGAGAGAGAGAAAGCAAATTGATTCGATTGACGGAAGGTACAGAGGGAGAAATAGATGACGGAACTAAATAATGGTTCGGTTATCAGATTTCAGTTATTTATTTTGTTACCCAAATTAATCGATACATTTCATTTTTCTAACTAAAAAAAACCTCAAGCTTTTTCATCTAATACAGGCGAACCAAATTTTTTGTTTGGGTATACACCAAGAAAGGGTGTTTGTTGACACACCACTATTCGGTTAGTGCTCGAATTATTTCTAATCTCTTCGGTTTGGTTTGGTTGAGTGGGGAAACTGTAGGGCTGTGGTATTTAAGGAAGAAACCAGATGTCCTTATTTTTTTAGCCTTTTTTCGTATTCTAGAGAGTTTGAGAAGATATAAATAGTTTCTGTGAGTTTTCTGAAAGTTCTAAGCCGTTTTTGGAGAGATTTGTCCCAATAAATTAAGTCTTGTCATGGCTGGTTGGGGTTATAATTTCATAAAGGTGGGTAGAGAAGGCCGCAGTAGATTCTTCCGACCGAGTCCCACTGCTGCTTTGCTTTTTGACATTCTTTTTGCTAGGCTTTAGCACACTCCTAGTGAAGCACCTTTGCCGAGCTTAATTTGAAATGTCCATCAAGTAGGCTTTGCCTTGTGTATATTGAATCTCTCCACCCAACAGATCATCTTCGTGAGTATGATCATTCTAAGGAACCCCGCCTAGGATTTAAGACATGACTCTTTCTTTACTGACAAGCCCCGCAGGACAGACAGAAAACAGTAAGCCACTCAATGGGGCTCAAGATTCACATTAACAATCTTATACTAAGAGGAGAATTCGGATCAGCTCGATACCTTGCTGCTCTACCTCTTCAGCACACCGTTGTTAGAGTTGCTGCTCTTCCGTCTAAATGGTATCCTTTCTCCTCAGCTGTGGGGATATGCAGATCGTTGAGTGATGATCTAAGGCTAAGGATGTGTTGGGAGGCTTGCTGTGGTATTGAATTTGTCATTGTTAGTCAGAAACTTCTTGTTGGAAAGGTGGGTGCATGACCATGGCTTGTCTAAGCTAAGATCTCTAATTTCTTTGTTTTTGTGAGTGGGTTGATTGTATTTTCTTGCTTGGTTGCTTAGTTTTGTGGTTTTATGAGTTGAAATGGCCTCTAGGAGAGCCTTGGACTCATTGGAAGGTGGAGATCAGGTGATCATTGTCGGTCGACACCATTACTCAGCAGGCGGCTGGATGCTTGTCCTTTTCATGGTTTGATTTTTGATGGTTGTATTTATAGCCCACGAAGATCAGGAGTTTCCTAGGCATTCAGCCCCGTCTTAAACTAAAATGGGACCTCTGTCAAATTTTTCAAAAACCTAAAAACCCTTAATAAATGTTTTTTTTGGAGAAAATTGGACCCTTTTACTTAAAGAAGTTTTTTGATATTTTGGATGGACCCATGGCATTTGCCTACTCTGCCATGGGGTAGAGACGGCCCGACCCTGTGCCAAAGCAGAGTGAGCATTATGTGGTTTATACAAATGCCTCTAGAGTTGGCTTCGAGTGTGTGTTGATGCAACATAGGAAGGTTATTGCCTACGCGTTGAAGCAGTTGCATAAGCATTTGGACAGTTATCCTACCCATGACTTGGAGATGACTATTGTGGTTTTTGCCCTGAAGATTTAGAGGTCTTATCTTTATGGCGGAAAGGTACATGTGTTTAAAGATTATAAGAGCTTGAAATACATTTTCACTCAGCCTCAGCTAAATTTGAGGCGGAGGCAGTGGATAAAGTTGGTGGCAGATTATGATCTAGAGATAGCTTATCACCCTAGTAAAGCTAACTTGGTTGTAGATGCTCTAAGTCGGAAGCAGAAGGCTTCGGCCCAGGAGGCGGATATGGAATCTCAGGTGGGTGAGATAGTGCATTGAGGTTGTGTGCTATTTCACAGGAGCCTTTGGGATTAGAGGCATCAGACCAAGCCGATCTTTTGAGTAGAGTTCGGTTGGCACATGAGAGGGATGATGGACTAGTGAATGCCTCTAGGGACGTTGGTTTGGAGTATCATGTCTCCGCTAATGGTACCATATGTGTGCATGTACGGATTTGTCTGCCTGAAGATGAGGATATAAGATAGGCTCATGCGAATATGTTTTCTATTCTTCCAGGAGTGACTAAGATGTATCGTGGCCTTAAGCAGTATTATCATTGGGTCGGGATGAAGAAGGATATAGCTGATTGGGCCGCAAAATATGAAGTTTGCTAGTTAATGAAGGTTGAGCATTAGGTTCTGATTGGTTTATTGCAGAGTTTACCCATTCTAGAGAAGAAGTGGGACATTGACGCGTGTGAAATTTCGCTTCAAAATCTTTTACCTTAAAAGATCACACGACTACTGCAAGTGCACAGTTAATCGGTTGAAGTATTTAAGGATCGATCTCACAGAGAGAGAGTTGTTGTTTAGAGAATCCATCGGAAGAGATGTAAGGCTAGGACTCAATAAAAATGGGGTTTTAGTTGTCACGGTAAGTAAGCAATAAACGTAAATAAAAAGCAAGTAAAATAAATAAGAAAAGCGTTGGGCATCAAGGGGAAATCGCAGGGGATCAATGATTTATCTATCTAGGAAAGTTTAGGGTTAGTTTGTTTATCTAAAACTCGGACAACGAAACACGAATGAACCGTTAACTTATAAAACACAAGCTAACCGTCTAAGATCCCTATACTCCGAGACTCAATTTTTGCAGGCAACGACGCATTGATCAAAGTATTTAAAACAGGTTTGATTCTAATCCATGAAGTTCCATAGGTAAGTGGTATGTGCTTCCTATGACACCTCACACATCTAAGCTAGGTCAAACACACATGCAAGTTTTTGGCGACGCACACACACTTTAGATCATAGTTAATTCATGAGACTAACTTAAAGCATTAAGCAAAGAATTAAATTAAAGTATAGAATAAACAAGAATATAAATCTAACAAAACCTAAAACTTGCCACCTAAACTAAGATATCTCCCCCCCCCCTTTGATTTATCCTTTTAAACCCAACTAGAAAACTACTATAGCATGTTTAAGGGAATCATAAAAGCTAGGTTTAATTAATTCATAAACATAAAAGAATAAATAGTAAGAATAAGGTTTACAGATTACTACTTAGAATCAAGTACAAGATGTAGAGACTTCTCCTTATGAAAACTAGTGTATCAAACGAACAAGAGAAAGAGTTGGTGGATCTCAAGGCTTCGGAGAGGGACGAGAGAGAGCTTTTAGGTCGTTGGATGCTCCTCTGGTCGTGTCTCTTGGCTGCTCCAATGATTGCATACTTGAAACCCTTGGTTTAGAAGAGTATTTATAGGGTTTTGAAGGCTTAGGGTTTTATAAGGGTAAAAAAATATTTTCTTGTTAAGTGCAGGACAAGGGGCGGCGTAGGAAGCTTCTAGAACGTGGTGACTCCACCGGGCCGGGCCGCCGTGATGGTTGCTAATCGGGCCGTTATTAAAGTCCATTTGGCTTCAAACTTATCTTCTCGTCGGTTTATAACATGTCTCGGTAAATCTGGCATAACGTGCTGATGATTGAACGGATTGACTTGATTCCACTTCTAAGAGAAAGATGACTCTTCCAGATTTCCATAGACACAAAGCACATTGAAATGTGAGTTCTGGAAGTTCTTCAAACGTATCCCGTACTGTAAAGCTCTGAATCTTTCCTGAAACATATTTTTCTTGTCTTTTGGTCTTTTTTGCTATAAAATCTGTAAAACCTTCTTGAAACCTAAAGTACTTGATAATGGGCATTAAAGCCTTGACATCATATCAAACTCTTTCTAAATGCATACTAAAACTATAACTAAAATGAGTAAAATAATGATGTTATCAACTCCCTCAGACTTGGACTTTGCTTGTCCTCAAGCAAATAATCAAAATAAAGTCATGAAAAAAAGATTTTGAAAATAATGGAAATTCACTGATCTGCGGGGATATTGTCTTTGCACTCTTCTTCTCCTTGATATTAGGAATGTTCATTTGTAATAGTCCATGAGAATCATCAACGCTCCTTGATCCCACAATTCTTTAGAGTTTCCAGAATTTCCATTGTCATCTCTTTACATAAATTAAAAAATAATAAAAAGTGAAATCTTACCAAGGGAAAATCGATCAAATGCTTGTCGACTCTCTTCAAGCCAAGACTTTCTTCGTAGAATTCCTTCTCTCTCCCTTTTCTCATTTCCAAGGAATCTATTTCTCCCTAATTTTCTAGGGTATCATTTTATTTTTTTTATAGATCCCTTGCTCTTTTTCTTCTCTTTTTTTTTTTATATTGGACAGGCTTCCATGAAATCCAAAGTATGCACGGGTTTACGCGACATCCCTTGGCTCACTTCTTTGCTACCTATATGCTTATTCTTTTTTTCTTTTTTTTTCTTTCTCTTTTTTTTAGAGTATTGAAGGGAAGAGAGTGGAACATACTTTTAAAGAAGTGCAATGTCTTGTGTGGCTTGAATGTAGAGATCTAGTCCAATATATACCAATTCCCAGGGCTTGAAAATTAAGTCCGGTTTTAGGTCCTATAAAATTTAGAGACAACGTTAGATCATCTGAATATCCATCGAATAAGGACTTTGGGGATTGTTGAGTCAGCTCACAGTCTTCCAAATTTCGGTTCTGTTGTCAAGCATAATCAAGAATCATAAAGTATTAATCCAAATCAAATAAACCATTAGAATAAGATCATAATCCCCTACTAGTTTTGACTCAATAAAAAAAATGTGACTCGATAAAAACGTCAAAATTATTGATGTAAAAAGTGGAAAAAGGTCTCAAGTCAACAAAATAGAAAGTAGCATTAGTATAAGATGGAACATCCTTTCCCCCAGACTTAAATCACACCGTCCTCGGTGGGAAAAAAGAAAGAGTTAAGGATTAAAAATCATAAGGAAAAGTGTAGGGTTTAAGAACAGTGTCACCTTGATGGACTGATGTTGTGTCGACTCTTAGACATTTTATGGTTGCCCAAAAATTGTCTTAGAATCCGGCTGTGGAAAAATATGGTGACTAACCGTTTGTAACTTCCTTTGGTTGCTTGACATTGAGCATGAACTAGGCTAAGTTCATTCGAATTGTGTTTGATATATCTCTACATGCATCCTCTTTGAAACAAAAACCTGAAACCATCAATAATAATGATAAATAAAAATAATAAAAATATACCTAAGTAAAAGAATGGTGATGGTTGGTGGTAGGATGGTGGTGGTTCTGATTTGTCTCGCGGTACATGAGTCAACAGTTGCGGACATTGTAGTTGGTACGGTCACAAACATTAGCAGTTAATGTTGGACGTGGTACATGGTACATAGGACATGGTACATGGGACATAGGACATGGTACATGGGATCGGCTACGGTTGGTACAACTAGTAGGTACTCTCGGCATCGATCACATGAGGATTGTGATTGATCCGTCGCCTTCGGCTTGCTTTGGTTAGGTTGAACATGGTCGGTCAGTAGGTGGTACTTGCCACTAGTCATAGTGTGTGTAATCTTCTTCTTCCTTCTTTTTGACTTTTCTATTTTCTATTTTTTTGTGTTTTTTTATAAAAACCTGAAACTAAAATGTAGAAATATTAAAAATAAAAGAAAATAAATCCTAAAAATAAAAACTTACTGGACATGGGTTGCCTCCCAAGAAGCGCGCTTGTTTAACGTCGTTGGCTCGACGTTAGCTTGCTTTCTCAAGCAGGGTGAGGAGAGTCGGTTGTACTTAGACAAGCTCTCTTGGATCTTTCTCGAATGTAGGCATTTGGTGGCTCTCTAGCATAATATTCTCATTGATTCGCTAGTAGAAGTCTGAGGAGAAACGACATTATGATCCTGTCTCTAAGGAGCGATGATTAGCATATACTCTTCAACCTTCCAGCTCTTTGTCTCCTCAACTCCAGATCCTCCCAAGCACTTTGGCGTCATATCGGAGATAGTATCTTTGAAAGAAAAGTTGTGGAGAAGAACGACATGAGGTTTGTTTCGAATCCAATGCTAATTAATTTCTGGATGGCTTGGCCTTATTGCATGCCAAAGCTTAGTAGATGGTTGTATCTAGATTATAAACTCTTTGGCTGAAGAATTCACCATCGTGGTATGGCTCTACTTTAAGTACTTGAGAACTTTGGTATTATCAAACCTTATGGCTGTAATCTATGAATAAGAACGATTGAGATTGTTTGACATGTGTACCCTGAATCCTCCCCTCCACTTACCGAAAGGCTATAATCTTGGGTCTGTTCCCCTTGTCCAGTGTAGAATTGATTACAAGCTTTGTGTGGAACTCCTTAAACTCTATGGCCGTTGGCTTCATGTGAGAGAGGACCCACCTGATCTGTTACGATTTGTTACCTTCCAATGGAGATCCCCAGATAGTGCTTTTCCCAACAACTATGACGTATGTGTACTCCACTTGCTTGCCTTTTGGATTTGGTTCTCACTCTACCTTAGATGGTGTGACTATGGCTGCAACTCTGTTTGGGTAGTGAAGCATTGTCTGAGTAAAAATCTCTCCACAAAAGTTATATAAGGTGATTTACTCAAATGTTACCCATCTTAAGGAATATTACCAGAATCTACAAACAGAGATTTTATTACTAGAATATTTTGGGTATTTTGAAAATACCCAGTGTGCCCTTGTTTTATGTTACCGGAAAAAACATTATTACAAAAATGTCATTGCCACGTCAGACGCCACATCAGAAATCGCTGACGTGTAACCATAACTCAGCCGTAACGCGTTACAAAGGAATGTTGCGGCTGAGTTATATGTATGTTGAGGCTCAGTTATGGAAAAAAACATTTGAGTAAGAGCAGACGGCTGACTAAGAGCATAACTCAGCCAAGGGTTACGACTGACTTATTAAAATCTGGCTAAGATATGCTCTAACTCAGCCGTCCTTACGGCTGAGTTTTCACCCAATGGTTGAGTTGTCAAATTTTTGGCTGAGTTATCACTACGACACGGCTGAATTACCATTTTCCGACAGGCTGAGTTATAAAAAACGGCTGACTTATGAGATGTTGTTACGGCTGAGTTATCGTAGAACTCAGTCGTGATAGGTTGACTTATCGTACAACTCAGTCGTGATAGGTTGACTTATCGTACAACTCAGTCGTGATAGGCTAACTTATCATACAACTCAACCATTTGACGGCTGACATAGTAGCAAAAGATTAATTACTACAATGTTTTTCAGTTACGGCCGACTTATTAAAGATACAGCTGAGTTACACATTTTCAGTTGATGAAGCGGTTGAATTTGGCTGCAATTTTTTTGCTTTTTAATTACTGTAATGTTTTTGATGTTGTGAATGAGTTATAATTTGTTTGATGGCTGAGTTTTATATAGGCTGAGTTATTAATTGTTTGATGGCTGACTTGCCACGTCGGACGCAACATCCATGTCATCTTTTTTTTCTTCCAGAAATACGAAACATCGTTCGACTCTTGTTCTTCAACTGGTAAATAAGTGAACTATTTACCTTCTTCTTCACCTTGTTCTTATACTTCTTCTTCACTTTTCTTCTTCACCTAGTTCTTTCTACTTCTTCTTCACCTTGTTCTTCATTTTCTTTCATGGATCTAGTTCTGGTACTAATTGTTTCCGGTAATTGGGTAAAAAAACAGAGATATGCATTTAATACCGACGATAGAGGGTGTATAGTTGTGCATATCGATGGTGGCACAACACATGACAAGCTTGTGGAGCTTGTTCTTGAAGACTACGGATTGGACGCGTTTAGCCATGAGCTAAAGCTGAGCTACATGTTCTTGAACAAGGCACTGAAACTAATGGTGCATGATACTCCACCAGTTTTTGTCTCCAATGATCGACAGTTACAATGTTTTCTGGGGCTATGGAAATCGATCAGCTACGTCTCTGTGTAGAGTTTTCAGCGAAAGAGTCTACAGAAACTAGTGGAGCTAGAGGAAGTATGATTCGGCCAAGCAGTGACTCGAAAGTAGAATCTACATACGAAGTGCACGGTGGGGCATTTGAAGGCACTTGTTTTGATTATGGTAAGATCGTTGACAAAGAAAACGAAGAAGAAGAAGAAGCTGTCGAAGTAGCATCAGACGAAGAAGAAGACAATGAATTTTCAAGCCGATTTGATTTTTTCGACGACTCCGATGGTGAGTCATCTGATGACGAGCAATTTTCTGTATTGGGCGAGCCTTAGAGTAAAGAGGAAGAGGAAGACCCATCTACTCCGCCTCCTTAGAAGAAAGCTCATAAAGATGATAACTTTGCCGGATCGAAGATGAATCTGGAGGCTATTAGGTTGGAGGTGTCAACGCTAAAAATTGTTGTAGGACAAAGATACATGAGCAAAAAGGAGGTCAGGAATCAGGTGTAACTTATTTCGGTTAGGGATGGATTTGATTTTAATGTACCAGTATCAAATCCGAGACAAGTGGTTTTTAGGTGCTGGGTTGAAGGATGTATTTGGAGAGTTCGTGCATTTGTACAAGGGGATGACCCGGATTTTCATTTTCGTGTATACGATTCGGAACACATATGTTCTGTGACGGAACGTTCTATTAGATCCCGCCAATCAACAGCTGATGTATTGGCAGGTCTTTACAGGGACTATCTTGGTGATCTTGGTCCGAGTGTTAAACCTAAAAGTGTCGGAGTCATTTCCAATAAGCAATTTAGTCTAAAGGTAATAACTATGTTTCGACTGAGTTATTGATAATAATGGCTGACTTATAGGTATGTATAGGCTGAGTTATTTACATGTTACGACTGATTTATTGATTATTTATGGCTGACTTATTCGAATGTATTAGCTGAGTTATCTATATGTTATGGCTGATTTATTTATTTGTTTGGTGTCAACAGATGGGTTATTGGAAGGCATATCGAACGCTGCTGAATGCAAGGCAGATCGATCAGGGAACTCATGAGGATAGTTTTAGCGAGTATCCTTTTTACATATACAAGTTAAGAAGGGAAAATCCGGGTACAGTCACGCTACTTCAAATAGATGATGAAGACAAATTCAAAGGGACACTTCTAACAGCCCTAGCTCAGGATGGTAACTTTCAAATTTTCCCATTAGCTTTCGCTGTAGTTGACACTGAAAATGATGAGTCTTGGCGTCGTTTTTATACACAACTCAAAGTTGCCATTCCTGACGAAAAAGATCTTGCGATAATCTCCGACAGACATAAGTCAATAGGGAAAGCGATTGGTCAAAGTGTATCCGTTGGCTTCGCGTGGAATTTGCACTTACCATTTGTATAAGAACATCTTGGTGAAGTTCAAAGGAAAACATTTTTCCCTCTGGTGAAAAAAGCGGCAAGGTGTTTTAGGCTGTCTGATTTTAATGAGGTTTTCAATGAGATTGAAGCATGTCATCCCGAACTACATGGTTACCTCCAACGAGATGGTGTTCGAATGTGGGCGCGTGTTCATTTCCCGGGTGAAAGGTACAATTTAATGACAACGAATATTGCAGAATCAATGAACTATGCACTATCAAATGCTAGAAGTCTTCCCATAGTTCGACTACTATAATCGATACGGAATATGATGACCAGATGGTTTTCGGAACGGAGAGAGGATGCGAAATCGCAGCTAACAACGCTCACTCGAGGTGTTGAGAAACTGTTACAGGTAAGTTTACATAACTCAGCCATAACAGCTTTCATATATCAGCCGTAACTATTTCCATATATCAGCCATTACCATTATAGTTTCCATAAATCAGCCATAATTGTTTTCATAACTCAGCCATCATTGTTTTCATAATTCAGCCAAAACGTTTTTTTTTGTTCTACTCCCTACTAGGACCGTGTCACCGCAGCAAGACTTATGGAGGTACTAACGATTGATGCTGTACGTGTGCAAGTGAGATATGGATCATCTTTGCATGCTGTAAATTTGGAACTAAAAAAATGCACATATCGTCGTTTCCACCACGAGAAAATACCATGCATCCATGCAATCGCAGCTGCAGAGCATATGGATGTGTCTCGTATATCCATGTGCGATCTGAAATTTAGGAGTGTCGATTTGGTTAACGGATGGGCTGGTTCAATCATGCCTCCAGATGAATCATTCCCTGCTCCTGAAGCTGTGGATAATCAGAAGTGCTTTCCTCCGATTGTTGTGAACCAGCCAGGAAGGCCCAAGAAGCGTGATTAAATCATTTTTGGAAGTTGCCATTGAAAATAAATTTCCTAGGAAGCAACCAGCATGTTCGCGATGTAAGCAATTTGGTCACAATGTGAAAAACTTATCGGATGTAGTTAGGGAGATTTGTTTTATTTTGTGTAATAACTCAGTCGTAAAGTCGTATAAACCATTCGTTTACTCTCAGCCGTCAAGTAATATATATCAGCTATCTACTATTTTTTCGTGTGATAACTCAGTCATTACTTACTATATAACTCAGCCATCAACGAGACCTTTTGTTTTCCCGTAAAACTATAACTCAGCTGTCACATAGACGCGACCTTTCTTTTGAGAACTCAGCCATTATAGATTGTTCATTTTGATAACTCAGCTGTCACATGAATCGACGTGACCTTTACTATAACTCAGCTGTAACTTTATCATAATTCAGCCTCAAAGTGAGAGTATATACTAAAATGTGGAAGCATAAAAGGTGGATACATAGAACATATTAAGGTAAAACTGGAAATCACTGCTGGAAACCCTATAGGATCTCAGAGACTTTGAGGGACAACCACAAAAGGTAACAGTTTTTGCACATGATTACATAGTCTCCATAGCGGAGAGAATGGAAACCATAATCCAAACAACACATCAAAGCACAAGCGGGTGAAGGGAGTAACAGGCTATCAGGATAGCGATGGGAGGCTGTGTATGAGTTTTTCCGGGCCGTATTATAATGGGATAACTCAAACAGAAAATCATTACCGGTTACCATGGTTACCAAAGACATCAGAGGATAATGATGTGTATCAAACAGTTGGAGGTAATGGACGGCCATAACCTCATTCCCGTGACAAATACTTAGTATCCCACATGCTAAGGTGGCATCAACATCGGCCGGCACAATACGACTGAGAATATCAATCCCACGCTGGATATCTCTATACTCAGCCACAACCCTTAGCCCTTCGTAGTAAATGGCAATTGGGTTGCCAGAGTCAAAGCATTTGACGAAGAAAGGCCTGTACCGCCCTTCACATTGGAGGGCACCATCAGGGGCATCGGATGTGTTGATTTGTGATGGATCAGTACAAAGGCAATATATAACAGTGTCTTTAGAACTTCTTTACTGTATACTGCATTTTTTCCCCTCCGACCAGCCCTTAAAATAGAACCTAGTGACCACCATTGATCTTCTGCCGCAAGGGAAACGATTTTGATGAAAACATCGTCGGGGAGATCCAGCATCTTGGGGGCTCGAGCGGACATAGTGTCGTAAAAAATAATTTTATTCTAGTTTGTAGTTGAGAGGTAATAGACTAAAGAAACGGGAATATTATACCTCAGTCACTTGAATCTATTTTAAGGGCTGAGAGGTAATAAATAGACTAATAATTGTATTGTTAAGCAATATTTTGGCGGGAAACCATAAGTTAATCCTGTAATAGACGCATTGACGAGACCTTTACGGATTTATAAATCACTATAACTCAGTCGTCACATGAATAAACGAGACCTTTTGTTTTTCCGTAAATTTTATAACTCAGCCGTCAAGTCATATATATCAGCCATCGACTTCCAGATTATTCCTAGTGATAACTCAACCATTACTTACTATAACTCAAATACGACATGAATCGACGAGACCTTTTTTTTTCCCGTAAAACGATAACTCAGCGGTTAAGCAATATTTTGGCGGCAAACAATAAGTTAACTTAATAATAGACGCGACCTTTCTTTTGATAACTATAACTCAGCCGTCACATGAATCGACGAGACCTTTCGTTTTCCCGTAAAACTATAACTCAGTCGTTAAGCAATATTTTGGCGGCAAACCATAAGTTAACCTAATAATAGACGTGACCTTTCTTTTGATAACTATAACTCAGCCGTCACATAAATCGACGTGACCTTTCGTGTTCCCGTAAAACTATAACCCTGCCATCAAGCAATATTTTGGCGGGAAACCATAAGTTAACCTAATAATAGACGCGACCTTTAACTTTATATTCATAAAATTCATTGTATCGTTTCGGTTTCTTCTTCTCCGCTCATTGCACCTATAAATATTGCATCTTCGTATAACAGCTCACCTTCAAATATCATCTATCTTTATATTGCATTTCCTTCGATCGTTACACATGTAAGTCTCCTCTCCATGCCCTCTCAATCTATTGCATATTTTCCGACCATTGCATATATCAGTTGGTGACGGTTATTTTTATTTTGAGCTATGGACGGAGAGGGTTCGAGCAGACGTGAAAAACGCAAGGCAGAGTGGGGAGACGAAGACAATCAGCCATGCATGGCCGGCTCAAGTTCCAGTAAACGTCAAGGAAATGCAGATTTCGAGTGGGAAGAGGAAGCACTATTGGCCGTGTCTGAATCTTTTACTCAGACGAGAGTCGCGGCCGAGGCGAAGACAAAAGATCGCTATGCAGCAATTCTACATATGATGGATAATTTTTATGCAGAAGAAGGAAGAGAAGACCGTCCTTGAGCATTAAGTGGAACTAATCGACGCTCAAATATCCCAACTGAATCAAATCTTGGGTGGAGAACTTGTCGACTTAGAGACAGAGCACAAGAGGTTAGAGGTTATGAGAGAGATTGCCGAGGCCGATGTCGAACAGTGTGTGGTTCCTCTTTCTCTTGATTGGGGTAAACTAAAAGTTCGTGGCTCCTCATCTTCTTAATCGCTTTTAAAAAGTTAATTTCATTGTACTATCATATCATCTTCTATGAACTCTAAAGTTTTTTCTTTTGATTTCTTTCTGTAATGTTTAATATTAATATAATTTAACCGGTATTACGATATCTCAGCCATTATGGATTTATAAATCACTATAACTCAGCCGTCACATGAATCGACGAGACCTTTTTTCCGTAAATTTTATAACGCAGCCGTCAAGTCATATATATCAGCCATTTACTTTCAGATTGTTTCTTGTAATAACTCAGCCATAACGCACTATAACTCATCCGTCACATGACCTTTCGTTTACACGTAAAATATTATAACTCAGCCGTAAAGTCATATATATCATCCAGTTACTTTCTGATTGTTTCTTGTGATAACTCAGCCATAACGCACGATAACTCAGCCATAACATGTGTATGACTCTCTTTCATCTCACATATGTCTCACTCTCTTTCATCTCACATCGACTTTGCTGAAGATTTGCCATTAAATTCAAATTGATTACATTCAGATCGGTATTTCGCCAAAAAAAAAAATAATAATAATAAAAAGCGAACTAGTTCCCATGGGAAGGCTAATCACGAGTATTCTGATCTCGGCACAAAATGATTCCCATTAGCATTCTGGACGGTCCTGTAGTCTCAGATTGGGGCCGGACCGAGTAGATCGGACTCCAACGGTTCTTCCACCACCAGCTTGCTCAATTCAGATCGCAAGATCTGACGATCCCGTCTTAAGGCTTCAAGCCTTTCAATCGGCACTTCGGAGCCCTTGGACAACATCACCTCCAAGAATGCACATGGACCTTTTATGGCATGGCTTTCACGGAATAAATGGTCCGTTGACTCCAAGGAGTTGACGTACCGCCTCAGACTCTCCACACTTGCTCTTTAGGCCTAGACGTCTGTGATGCGCGGGAAGTCAGACTCTCCCAAAGGTTCGTAATCACCTTCGGGTAAGTTGGGAACCACCGTGCGCCACTTCGCCAGAAAGAAACCTTCAGCGATGAGCTCATCCAGGACTCGGATAGTCCCTTCCAATCGGCAGAGCCGAAAGACTTGCTCGAGTTTAAGATGAAGTGCATTGATATACGCGCCTAATCTCTTGCGGCGAGATCGGTACATTCGGAGTTCTGTTTGCAAAGGATCCCCTGATGGCTCGAAGACGTTCGGAATCGAGACGTCTCCGTCTCCTCTTGAGGGAGGACATTATCCGACGCATTTGGATCGAAACTGCTAGCTCCAGCAGCTGTCTGTTCTCGGGCTCGTTTCAACCATGCAGATCGGGTAGTCACTGGCATCTTTGCTTGTTTCATTCGAGTTAGAAATGCTCTGAACATTTCCAACCCTTCCCCTATTTATACTGAAACTTGGAACGCAACTGCGTTCCCCTTCCACCAATCAGATTGCAGCAGGACTTTNTGTTTCATTCGAGTTAGAAATGCTCTGAACATTTCCAACCCTTCCCCTATTTATACTGAAACTTGGAACGCAACTGCGTTCCCCTTCCACCAATCAGATTGCAGCAGGACTTTTGCTTTGTCCCGAGAACCACTCTAAAAGACCGTGCAAACATTCAATGTTTTTTGCCGCGCGTCCCTAAAAAATTACTATAACTCAGCCGTAACATGAATCGACGAGACCTTTCGTTTTCCCGTAAATATTATAACTCAGCCGTAGAGTCATATATCATCCATTTACTTGCTGATTGTTTATTGTGATAACTCTGCCATAACTCACTATAACTCAACCGTCACATGACCTTTCGTTTTCCCGTAAATATTATAACTCAGTCGTGAAGCGATATTTTGGCGGGTCACCATAAGTTAACCTAATAATAGACGAGACCTTTCGTTTTCCTACTAATATTATAACTCAGTCGTGACATTGAAATAGATCAGCCATTTATTTTCAGATTGTTTTATTGTAATAACTAAGCCATCACGGTTTTATTAATCACTATAACTCATCTGTCACATAATCTATCCGATCACAACCAAAAAAAGGTCTTACTTAACAATCATCTTCTACATTTTTTTACTATTCTCTTGACCATATTAAAGCTTACTCTCTCCATTTCCAACTCCTTTCGTATCTTTACTTTCAGCTTCATCTTTATCCAAACAAGCTCTGTTGTAGTATGAGTAGAAAGGTATAAGATGATAACTGGGTGGGTGGTCGGACGAGAATAAATTATCCCTATGCAAATATGGACAGTTGTTGCTATTCATGTTGTAGAGACCGAGCCGATCACTAGCCGCCACTTATACGACGTCGCTACTTGGGAACCAAAAGGGTTGTGCATATTCATCTTTCAACGCTATAATTTTAGCGTCTTCCACTTTTACCCAAGACTTTCTCAATTTGTTCTCCAAAACCCATAACACAGCTCCGTTTCTTGATTCCGAATGTTGAGTAACACCTAGCTTTCCTTCGTAGCTGACCAAGATGAGAGTGCTATCGACTAATAGTACGTCCGGAACAGAGAAAATAGACCAAGTTTCGGTTCGCATATAGAACCGGATCACGTTGTTCTGATACCGGTATAGCTTCTCTCGGGAAAAACTCTGATAGCTCAAAATCATTCAGTCGCTTCCACGCGAAGGAATCATAATCGAATACCTCACAGTTGTGAATATAGAAACCTTCCTTGGTCATCCATGTCCTTGGTTCAGAAACCCTAATGATATTATACCGAAACAGATTCAAAGAAATAACCATTAAACCGGTTGCGATCGTCAGATATCGTGTTTTAGGGTTTGGTATGATCCGGAACTACCAACAAAGTCATTTCTAAGCAGCAGCAAAAGTTTCAAAAAA